>NW_008239648.1:260552-288608 GCF_000691975.1 Corvus brachyrhynchos
TGAATGCTGAAATACTAACATTTAGCACAGATGTTTAAAGCAGTCTTTTTTGAACATGCAGGTTGAACTATCTAGCATATGTAGAAACAGTGGGGAAGTGTTAAGAGTGTAATGTCTGAAGCCCATTATGCAGGGACTTGGTGGTAAAGGAGAGAATTGCACAGAATAACTTTATTTCTCATTTTTCTGGTTGGACACTTCACTAATATTAATCAGCATTTGCTTTCTCCCTTTCTCATCCGTGGTCTTACAAATATTCTAGAAAGTTGAAAAAAACACCAAAACTTGGTCAGGCACTGTTTTTTGGTGGTTGGAATTGTGCTGTGCAAGGACTTAGTTTAGCTGAATTAAAATCAATTGAACATCACCTGATTCAGAATGGTGGATTGACTCGGGTGGGGTACTGTGGAATTAGCTGTGCTTTGTTGTTTAAAAGTAAATCAATGTGGCCTTTCTCTTGTAAGGGATTGATATGGTTGTATCTATCAACATAAAAGAAGGCTGTTTGAATTGAGTTCAGTAGATTGAATGTGATTTGACTGAAAACTACCTATATCTGTTAGTTGACTTTTGCTGTCCTGGGCATTGCATTTTTGTATTTTCTTTCTGACGTAGGATCAGTTAGGTTGGAAAACATCTCCTAAGATCATTAAATCCAACCATTAACCTGGTACTGCCAAGTCTACCAATAATCCATGCCCCTAAGTGCCACATCTATGTGTCTTTTAAATAACCTTCAGGGATGGTGACTCCACGACTGCCTTGAGCAGCGTGTTCCAGTGCTGGATAGCCCTTTCAGTGAAGAAATTTTTCCTAATGTCTGAACTAAACCTCCCCTGCCTCAACTTGAAGCTATTTCTTATTGTCCTGTCACTTTTTGCCTGGGAGAAGACCCCAGCACCCACATGGCTACACCCTTGTTATAGGCAGTTGTAGAGATGATAAGGTCCCCCCTGGGCCTCCTTTTCTCCAGGCTGAACACCCCCAGTTCCCTCAGCTGCTCCCCATCAGACTTGTGCTCCAGACCCTGCCCCAGCTCCAGTGCCCTTCTCTGGACGCACACCAGTACCTCAGGATTTTTGTGGTAGTGAGTGACTCAAAACTGACCACAGGATTGAGGTGTGGCTTCACCAGTGCCCAGTGCAGGGGAATGGTCACTGCCCTGGTCCTGCTCCTGCACTATTTCTGGTGGCCAACTGGGTGTAACTCCATTCACCAGCACTCCCTGGGCCTGGCTGTCCAGCGAAATTTTTTACCCAGTAAACAGTGCACCCACGCAAGCTGTGAGCAGACAGTTTCTCCAGGAGAGTGCTGTGTCAAAGCAAACTGTGTCAAAGACTTTACTGAATTCCAGGCAGACAAAATTAACAGCCTTTCACTCATTACACCAAGCAGGTCACCTGGTCATGGGAGGAGACCAGGTTGGTCAAGCAGGACTTGCCTTTCACAAACCACTGCTGGCTGGGCCTCACTCCTGGTTGTCCTGTATGTGCCACGTAATGACACTTGAAATGATCTGCTCCATACCCTTATGCAGGACCACTGACAGCATTGTGGTTCCCTGGATCCTCCTTCAAGCCTTTCTTGTAGATGAGCATCACATTTGGCAGCATCCAGTCAACTGGAAATGCCCCCGTTAGCAGCCAGGACTGTTTGTTAATAATTGAAAGCAGCTTGGTGAGCACTTCCACCAGCTCCTTCGGGGCCCATGGATCCTGTTTGGTGCCGTAGACTTGTGTGTGTCTTAAGTGATGTAGCAGGTCACTGACCATTCCCCTGTGGATTATGGGGGGGACTTCATTCTGCTCCCTCTCCCTGTCTTCCAGTTCAGTGAGCTGGGTACATGGAGAGCAACCAGTCTTGCTGTTAAAGACTGAGGCAAGGAAGGCATTGCTGGTCTTCAGTGAGTGTGTGTGAACAGTTTTATTTCAAAGCAAGAGCTTGTTGTTAAAGAATTTACTGTGTCTGGAAGGTATGATAAGGCTGTCAGTGGGGAAGATTGGGTATCCTTGAATGGGATGTAGCCTGAAGGCTCAGAGATTCTCTTGCATCCATTGAAGGGAAGAGAAACACATTGATCTTAACAATGACATGAAAGGGTGAAGCAGGGGGAACTGACATCTGCATTAGGAATTTGAGCTGGAAGAGGGTGAGATTAGAGAGAGTGAGTGAGTGAGTTTTCCAGAACTCTGCTACCTCTTCCCCTGCCTTTTGCCAACAGAGGGAAAAAAGAAATGTAAAATGGTTCTAGAAAAAGCTATTAGACTTTTTTTTTCCTTTACAGTGCTGAAGGATATTCTGGTGTTTGGAAGGGGGATTAGGCAGAGTTGAGGGGGAACAAATTGAATGGTGGATATGAAAGTGTACATGTTTGAGTACAATTTTCAGGAATTAAATGTGCTAACTAGTAGAACCATTGCCTTCAAAGTTCTCTGTCATAAGCAGGAGTTAAATGAACAGCCTTGTGGGTAGGAACGGTTTTAGATTCCAGCTGTGTTTATACATCCTTGGGAATTAGAAAATTTAAGTCAGGAAAATTAAGCTGCCACAGTATCAGTATGTATCTAGAGAATAATACTGAATTAAAGGGTGCTGAAGTCATCAAAGTGAGTCAAAGCATTTTATGCATTAGTGTAGTATTTTAACCAGTAATGAGGCTAATCCCTTAATGTAAGGGTGATGTGCTACCACCTGGAATAGTATAGTCCTTGCTACTAAGTTCCATTTAGTGTAATTCAATACGTCGTCTTTTAACAATTGCGAGCTCTGAAGAGAAGCTGATGTTTTACATGGCATTATTCAGCATCCTTTTATAGCTGGAACTTTTACAGCTACTACAGACAATAAAACTGGCAAGACCTTGTTTTTGAGCACTACCGCTTGTGTAGCTTACAGGGTTACTCCTGTGTGTGCTGGGACTTCTGCAAAGACTTGGTATCACTTCTCGTCCTGGTGGCCTCACTCACTGTTTTGTAAGAAGTCAGTTTGCAGCACCTGTACTTCTTAATTGTCTCTGCTTCTAGACTTGAGTACAGCATGGACTAAAACATGGCTACAAATGCTTTTGGACGTTTTTCAGAGTATTTTCTATGCAGCAGTACTGTTTGTGTCAAGTACACAATCAAACTTGTTTCTTTTTTGTTTTGTGGTTGCTACAGCTGTTTCATGCGGGAGTAACAGGTTAGCAGTAGGTCTGTGATTTGTGAGGGCTTTCAGCTTTTGTTGGGATGGTAGTGTGCTGGGTTGATCCTGGCTGGACACCAGGTTCCCTTCCAAAGCCCTGGCACCCCCCTTCTTGACTGGTGAGAGAAAACATGAGGAAAGGTTCACGACAGGGAGAGATAACTCAGTGATTACTGTCCTGGGTAAAACAGGCTGAACTTGGGGAAATTGGTTGACTTTATTACCAGTCAAATCAGAGCAGTATAATGAGAAGTAAAACCTACATCTTTCCTAACCTTTCCCTCCTTCCCTGGCCTAACTTAATTCACAATTCTCTACCTCCCCCCGCCATTCAGGAGTACCAGAATAGGGGTTACCGTCAGTTCATCATATCTTGTTTCTGCTGCTCCTTCTTCATCACATGTTCTCACTCTGTCGTCTCTGGTTGCAACTTGCTTGATGAATTTTTTTTTTTTTCCTTCTTGCATTATCCCAGAGGTGCGACTGCCATCACCGACAGACTCAGCCTTGACCAGCATGGGCCCATCTTGGGAGCCGGCTGACACTGGCTCTCTAAGATGTGAGGGAACGTTCTAGCAGCTTCTCAAAGAAACTGCCTTTGTAGCCCCCCTACTCTCAAAACCATGCCATGCCAACACAGTATAAACAAAATAAAATACAAAAATTATTTATGGGCGGCTTTCATTTTAACAGTGGCAGCTGTATCAGCAGCAGTCTTTACTATTTCATGTTTACTATGTTCTTCAGAACCGCAAGCTGTTGTTTCTCAAAGTAAAGGTGGTATTTCTACAAATAAACATACTTTATTTCTCACTTGAGTAAAGATTAGTTGAAGTATTTTGTAATGCCAACCTTGATATCCTTTGTTAATATTAACTGGAGTCAGTCAAATGTCTGTCTAAACATCATGTGGATCATGTTGCTTTGTTCTCTTCTAAGTTTTTTATAACTGTTAGAAGATTCAGTTTTCTGTTTCATACCAGTAGCAGGAACTCAAATTTCCTACTGCTCTTATAACTTAGAATTACTGAGCATCATCAGACTATCACCTTTTCTAATGTTTAGAATTACTCTTTTGCAGCAGAAATGTCAGATGCCAGATTGCCACTTACTATTCAGCGCTTTCTTTCTGCTTGACTGAGGGCAATGGTATTTTTTGAGTGCTGATTGCAGCCACCTTCTGGTTCTGTGCGTGGTCTTGCCAGTACAGACAAGATCTGCAGGAAGAAAGCAGACACTGGTTGTTTTGTTTGCACTTCTGTCTGCTGTCTTTAACTGGTTCCCTCATGAGAAGCAGACACTGACTCTGGTAATGGCCAAGCAAGGCCTGTGGGGAAATGCGGTTCACGCACAATCCTTCAACACTGAGGAGTCTTGCATAAGAGATTGAAAGTTTCTCATTGCTGGAAAAAGAGGGGAATGATAAATCTTGCAAGCATTTATAGTGTCATGAATTTGACCTCCTCCCCTCGTATTAGAGCTCTGCTTCATCAAGGGTTCTTGTAGGGATATACGTATTTAAAACTGCTGGGATAAGCCATCCCCTAGAACAGAGGGTACAATTATGGTTGTTATTCTTGACAGTTCGTTGTCTAGTCTCTTCCAAAGACCACCCAATGACCAGAGTTCTGTTAAGTTACCATTATAGTTCAATGCTTCATTACTCCTTTTTTCTTGCATGTGTGTTTTCCTCTTTGCCATCCCTTTTCCTTGACTAAACAGTCCTAGTAGTTTCCTTGAATGTTTTCATATTTTCTAGACTTCAGTGCTTTCCTATGGATACTGTCCAATATTTTCAGATTTTCTTGAGAAAATTGCCTGAGATTGGCAATAGTACTTCTATTTAGTACTTGATGTCCTCAGATCAGTGGGAGGACTTTTTAATGTTTTGCGGTCTGTACTCCTGTGTAGGTATAATGCCACTACTGCCTTTTCCCATTATAGGATCACATGTAGATTTAAGTTCATTTGTGGTGGCAGGGTACCTTCATGTGAACTCTTCACAGACCTCATTTTTATATTTATTAGTAAGCAACAGTACTTTTAAGACAGGGATTAATGTAATACATGTTATAGCAATTTATGAGCTTGCTATAAAGTTACAGTTTATTCTTTTTTTTTTTTTTGCCAGCTGCTACAGTGCTCAAAACCTTGGGGTATAAAAGGCTAATTTTATGTTTAAGTTCTCTTCTGTGACACTGATTTACTCTGCTAATCTGCTCTACCATTCCGTGCCCCCTTCCCACAAGACTTGATGTTTTAATACCTTTATGACTCTTCTTACCAGTTTAGTTTAAAAAATAAAAAGAAAGATTTTCCATCCATTTCAGGATGGGAATGAAAGCACTTTTTAAATGGCTTGCAAATAACATTTGTAATTCTTTAGGTGTGCCATCTCAGAAGCAATTTTGAAACTTAGTCTATGAAATGAGTACTTAAGTAGGATATATTCTATGGTTGGTTATGCTAATGTGATTTACTAATACTGTCAGTTCTTGTGGGATGTAGGTTTTTTTGTTATTGTCTGACTAATCAAGCTGGAGGCAAGTACTAGATCTGTGTGTTATAATGCATGCTAATACTTTTCTTTTACAAGATGCATTTGTAATAAAATATTTTTGTCTCTAAAATATGATTACATCTGACAATTTTTTTGTTTTCTTTCTTTCCAGATATTTTCCAACTTATCTCTGAATGAGCGTTGCCTTTCAGTGTCATTAGTCTGTAAATATTGGCGTGACCTTTGTTTAGATTTTCAGTTTTGGAAGCAACTGGATCTCAGTAGTCGTCAGCAGGTATGAAAATAGCATTGTGGAAGAATTGTTTTGATTACTAAGAATTTGTTCTTAGAACTTGTACTTTTGACTAGGGGTAAACAAAAGAAACACGTAACATGGTGACACCTGTACTTTCACAGATTTTTCTGCTATTAGCTGAAAATGTCTGGACCCTTAGATTGGTTCCTTTAAATATAGTGCATTTTTTCTGAAATCAGTTGTGAAACAGTGTGAGCACAAGTGCTCTATGACATGGGTTGTGGGTTACCTGTCTCAACTCTGCATCAGGTGGTCTGGAACTATCAGACCTCTTATTAATTCAAAGACAAACATGAGCATTTCTGAGGATGCCGTAGTTGAAAGAATGGTCACATACATGGTGCTTGCTCTGTTTGTTTTAACAAATTTTCTTTTTTTTCTTTAAGGCCTTTAGCTGATCCTAGAATGAAATATTTGTGGATTCAATTTAGTGAGATCCCTAGGACCTGAGCTTTAAATTGTACAGGGTAACTTTGCTCCTTGGAAACGCCACCGCCCTTAGGTTTCTTGTTGAGTAGTGACTTGCAGGGGTTTATAAATAGTATCTTGAGAGTTTCATGAAAATACAGGGTACAGAGAAATAACAACTGGAGGGTTGCGTTTGAAGAAGGATTTTTTTTCTTTGCAATTTGTCATTGTTGTGGTTTAACCCCAGCCAGCAGTCAAGGCTCAGGCAGCTGCTTCCTCACTCCCCCACCAGTAGGGTTGGGGAGAGAACTGGAAGAGTAAAAGCTACAAAATTCATGGGTTTAAAGACAGTTTAATGAGGAAAGCAAAAGTTACGCACACATACACAAAAAAAGCAAGACAAAGAATTAATTCACTGCTTCCTGTCAGCTGGCAGTTGCTCAGCCATCCCCAGCAGAGCAGGACCCTATCACACAGAACGATGATGCGGAAAGACAAACCCCATCACTGGAAATGTTCCCGCCTTCCTCCTTCTTCTCCTCACTTTATACACTGAGCACAGTGCCACATGGTCTGGAATATCCCTTTGGTCAATTAGGGTCGCCTGTCCTGTGTTCCCTCCCACCCTCTTTGCCAGCATGGCCATGTGAAAAGCAGAAAAAGCCTTGGCTCTATGCAATCCCTGTTCAGCAATATGAAAACCAGCACAAATCCAAAACACAGTCCCATACTAGTCACTGTGAAGAAAATTACTTCTACCCCAGGCAAAACCAGGACAGTTCTTTTCCATCTTAACACCTGCCTGATGAAAGAGCAAGAAAAAAGATTTGACTTGCTATGAGTGAAAAACAGATTGATTGCAGCAAAGACTGTTCCTCAGCTGTATAAGATAAAAGCCAAAAGGGATTCGTGTTGCTCTCCTGCCGTCTTTGGTTAAAGATAAATCTCATCTATGCCAAGTGATGGATAAGTATTTCCGAATCGTCCTTTATGTGATTGTCTTCTTTTAAGATTATTGTCCTTTTGGCTAACTACAATGGGTATAGATGCAAAATGGATGGAATGGTTTTTTACAAAGGTATTAAGGCAACTTTGCAGCGTGTCCAGACGCTGCTCTGTCAGCCACTCTAGCACCCACCACCCACTTGGGACCAAAGCCCCCCTGCACTTGTGGCCCCAGGGAGGTGATGGATGCCCTGCACACACCACACTCACACAGTCAGACAAGTTTCCTTACTGGGTCAACTTCAGGTTTCGCACTGCAGAGTCTCAAACTTCTGGGTCCTTAAAATAATGTAATCACTGGGCAGCAACAGAATAACAGCTCAAGCTGGAGGAGGAGGGACCCGCAACCCCAACCTCCTGGGCTTTTATGCCCTCACAGTCTGTGCCTGGGTACATCTGGGTGCCCTTGGCTCCTGCTGCGTTTCCAAGTGTCCTCACCTGGCTGTGTCACAGGTCTCTGTGCCCTTTGTTTTGCAAAGGATTCGCACCAGTTCATGGCCTTTTGCCTCTGGCTGTGCCACGCAGAGCTCAGCCTGAGCTCCACTGCAGCTGCACCCCAAGCTACCTGCCCTGAGTGTATTCCTCAACAGTCCTCACTTTGGTTTAATCGAGCATACCTGCTAATATATTAAAATGAAAAAAACCAAAAGTTTTAAGACATTGAAACACTGCCCTTCCATACAGCATTACTACCAGTACCGAACATAATAGAATGAAAGCTAACATGTTTGTCATAGGACAGAAATTATTATCAATATGAAGTCACATATATTTCAGTAAACAAAGGCAGTAATGTTCATTGGCTACAAGTTACATAGTTCTGTTATTTGTTAGTAGTCTACCTTCTGTTGGTTAAATGATTCCCTCAGTTCTTGGGCTAATTAGTCCACATACTCCGTCTTCCTCTTGTGTTGGTGTGTTTCTTGGGTTGGTGGTCTGTGGTGTTTGCCATCCCCCCTTGCCAGAATCGCCTTTTACCCAGTTGGAGCTGATTCAGCCCAGTTGCTGAGTTGGTTTTGTTAGTTTCTTCCTTATCTAGGGAGTTCTGCCAAATGTCATTGTGGTCTGTAAATTCTGCATTCTTTGCGTCCACTATCAGTAGTATATCACTCTCCCCACGCTTTGTTAACCTCCCCTAGGAACTGAGGTCATTGAAGCACATCAAGCCTTAAACCTTAATAAGTCAATTCTACCAACAAGTAATTTATCTTTCTAATACCTGGACATCACAGATAGTCTATTCATGGCTGAAAAGAGGAGTAGGTCTGTGGTTACCCTCCTAACTCTGGAGCTCAGTCTGATACTTGAGAACTTCTGTCAAGTTGGGCAGCTGTTTGGCATTCTTTTTGTGGTAACATAAATTCCTGCAGCTGCCCATATTTTTTTGTACTTGTCTAGCTGTTGCCTCTCCCTCTGTGAGCTTTATCACGAAACTATCTAGCTACAGTCTACGTAGTCTGTCAGAACTAGCTTTCCCCCAATTGTCCATATTCTATCAAAACCATCAACCCCACCCCCAAAACCAAACCAATTACAGTAAAATATTCAGCCATAGGTGGTATTTGTAAAGGTATAATTTAATTCTCCCTGTAGCTCATGGAAATGCATCTTACAAACAACCATTTTTGTCCTAGGGACATTAAAGATCTTTATGGAAAAAGTTATATGTGAGTATTTGTTTTTTCTTTGCAGGTCACCGATGAGCTGTTGGAAAAAATAGCATCAAGAAGCCAGAATATTACTGAAATCAATATTTCTGATTGTCGCAATGTATCTGATACAGGAGTATGCATATTAGCAATTAAATGTCCTGGGCTCCTAAGGTATACTGCCTACAGGTGTAAACAGCTTTCTGACACCTCTATTATTGCAGTCGCCTCTCAGTGTCCTCTTCTTCAGAAAGTGCATGTGGGCAATCAAGACAGACTCACTGATGAAGGCCTGAAGCAGGTAACCATCTATTCCACAAATTTCTTCTGTAAATTTAGTATATTTCAGCTTAGCAAGTGGAAGAAGATACCCTTTCTCAGGATTTAATTAAAATCACAAAAAATCTTCTGTTTTAAAAGTTGGTGTACGGAGACTTTTTTTTGGTGCAGTAAATGCTGTTCTCTAGACACTGCACATACTTTCTTTTTCTTTTTAATACCCAGGGATTAAATGATCCCTTTTGTAGTTAAGTCTGCAGTTTGATATCCTATACCTCACTTCTGTTGGATTCAATTTTCCTGAGCTTGGTTGCTATTTGAAACCTGTGTTTAAGTAACACGTTTTTGCTTCATGAATGCTGAAGGTGACTAAGATCTTTATTTGTTGGATGTGCAGGAAGGTTTCATCAACTTTCTGAGAGTGTTAAAGGAGTATTTAGGAGTTAGGGTAAATCAAATATGCTGTTGAGCATAAAGGCATTGTTAGCTACATATACACCCAGTAAATAACTTAGTTCTTATGTACTGCTCTTAGCTCCATTTGGTTGACTGTAGTTAGCAACTTCATTTTGTCGTGTATGTAGTTAGAATCTTTCTTATTTGCATTTACTGTTTCAAAGCCTGAAAAGAAAGATAATTTTTAATGGGGGTGGAGAAGCAGAAAAAAATTCTTTTCTCCCATCTCTTCATTTTAGTCAAATCCTGTTGTTGTTTATTTTACCTTTGATTTCATTAATTGCAGCTCGGTTCAAAATGCAGGGAATTGAAAGACATACATTTTGGGCAATGTTACAAGATCTCGGATGAAGGAATGATCATTATAGCTAAAGGCTGTCTGAAGCTGCAAAGAATATATATGCAAGAAAACAAATTAGTAAGTACTTACCCTGATTTTTTTCTTCTTGAGGCATTTTGATTGTCAAAGCTTTCTCTTGCTCTTTATCTTTTTAAAATTTTCTTTAGAATGGCTGCTTTTTGCAAGTGAATTGCTTAAAAATGTTTCTGGCTGTGAAAATTGCAGTTCTGCAAAGATGGCTCAGAGGGTGATGCAAAGTACAAGTTAAGCTCAATGTATTAACTTGTTTTTAAAATGACATTTCAGGAGTAATTGTTTGGGAGATGCATGGTTTGTATAGGAAAATATTTAGTTCATATGGAATGTTTATTTTGTTTCTACAAGTGCAGTAAAAACTGCGAACTTAGCTAAGCTGAAAGTTATTTGGAGCTTGGGTTCTTGATTGCAAGTGATACAGTCTGATCATATTTTCTTGAAATATGTCACTTTCTCATCAGGATAAAGTAGAGTAGTGTGCCTGTGCCTGCAGAAGGAAGTTGTTGAGGAGTAATAAAACAATCTTGTGTCCTAATTCTAAGCGGTCTCTGAAATGATGGTTTCTAGTGTAGAAAGACAGTAGCTTGTAAATGGTATAGCAGAACACTGACTTAGGCGTTTTTTAAGTTTTATATTATTTTTAAAATTTGTTTCTTGCAAGAAAGTAGTAAAACTTGCTTGCAGTTGGATTATTAACTGTCAGCTAACATCACGGTTTTAACCTTTGTTTCAAAAGTGCTGAACTGGAACAAATAAATTGTAAGAAAACAGCATACCTTGTATTCAAGAATCATTTGATATTTGGCTTCAAATAGACAAAGAAATGCTAATGCTTGAGCTTGGTTTATATTAAAAAAAAAAACCATTCTGAAATCAACAAAGAAAGAAAAAGGCAGCCAGTTATTGGTTTTGATCAGAACTGTAAAAAGTTGAAAAAGAGGAGATAGAGACCTAAACTGAGATTTCTGTACAGTTCAGATGCAGAAAAAGGGTGTGTCCCTCCTCCTGTATTGGAACAAAATCTTGAATATTGTCAAAGTTAGTCCTTCTAATACTTACCTTAATACATAAAAAACTTTAAATAAGAAAAAGAAAGAGAAATAAATGTTCTGAGAAGACTGGAAGAAAAAACATCTTTCTTCTCTGGAAGGAGAAAGGTAAGTAAATTCCAGATATTTATCTTTGAAAGGAAGAGTAAAACCTTCAAGATTTGCATAATTGTATGTGAAAGATTGCTTAATTGTAATTAAGAATGATGTGTGTTTAAATATCTCCGTAAGTGCTTGATCATTGGAAAATATGTAGGCAAGGTATTAGCTTTCCTTGTAGATACATCTTAGAGTTCTTGTCATTGAAGTTATTATTCTCTTTATAGTGTGAAATGTTACCTAAGAAGTTGTTATTGCAGTTATTAGCACTTAAAGACTTTGTGGTTTTAATATCTGAAATGTCATCAAAGTTCCTAGTTGAAATGGAACATAGGAAGTATCTTAATTTTTTTTAAGGCAATAGTGAAATGTGCTCTTTACTTGCACTCTACTTGGTTGCCTTCATTGTTGAAAATGTATCACTGATTTTTGATTAGAAATAAGACAAAAATACTTTCTGTCAAATGAATAGGAAATTTCTCTAAATTTTGTCCCTTCTAGTAATTTGTCAAGTGACTTATCAAAACTGAATTTTTGCCTAATTTTTCATGAATGTGCTTTCTTTTTTTAGTACCTAATTGTACTTAAATTCTCACCCATCGTTAATTTTTCAGGGGGAAGAGAAAGTCTTGTGGCACACTTGGTATAGCTCTGTAAAATTAAAATTCAGCTTCATAAATCTTCATATGTACACATGAAATAAGTTGTGAAGCTGTTATGAACTCCAGGGTGTTGAATCCTTAGAATAAAATAACACTTGAACAATGCCACTAGATGAGAAAGCTGAAGAAGCTGCTGTGCTTTCCCCTTGCTAGGGGCAAGAGACTTTCAAGTCTTGCTGGCAGTGTAGTTTTGTGTAATGAACTGAGATAGCTTTTAAGAAGGTCTCATGCAGTTGTAAAATAGAAATTTTCACACTCCAAGTTAAATGAAAAATACAGGAATTGTTTAATTGTTTAGTTGTGGAATTATCTTAAAAGGGAGTAATGGCTGGCAAATGGTTTGTCAAATTCTGTGGGTTACTTTTCTCCCTTCTAAAAAAATCTCCTTAGTATTTGGTGTGGCACATATTACATCCTGCTCTTCTGGTGAAGATGGTAGTTTGGGGAAATACGTATGTGTGTGTTTTCAAAATGAGTAAGTATTCATTCTGTGAAATCAAAATATTCTGTGGCAAGAAAAGTGTGCTTGATGATATATGAGGGCTTGGTCTGTGTGTTTGAAGTTCATACATTGTCAGTATGCTATAGAAAGAGGACTCCTATCCCTGCCTTTTAAGCAGCTGCCATATCATCCATGTAAATAATGTGTTTTGTATTTTCTTGTTTACTCCTTTCTCAGAGGTGCTCAAAATCATGTGTGTGACTCTTACAGGCAATTTCTGTTAATTTCAAAATGTGTAGTGCATTACAGATAGTACATGATGGTTGAGTTTTCATGTAGGCTTGTCTCACACTAATGGATTTTACACTTCAAAAATATATCTAGGCAGAGGCAACCATCAGCTAAGTAATGCCTTTGTGAGTGTTACTTTGCAGTGAAATGTGTGTGGATCAGGCAACACAGTTCAGTTGCTTCATCTGTTGCTAAGTAACTCCATTATCAGGCTGCTGAGCAGCAAGAGAGAAAGGAGAATTATGTTCTGATTGTTGAATATGCTAGACATTACATAGAAAAATAGACCATTTCCTGTCTTTGAAGTGCTGGTTATGTCATGGTAATAAGCGAAAACTGCAATTAATAAATGGGACAAAGGATGTAGGAGGAAAAAGTTAACGTTACATGGCTAACTTAACAACAGAAGGTTGTTGTTATTTGCATAACTGTTTGGGAATTGTATCTCTTCAAAACATGTTTATTTTTCCTCTGGTCTTTGAATGAAGGAATAATTATATGCTTAGCCTCTTTTCTGAAGCATACTGGCCAAATTGGGAACCTAGTTTTAAAAAAAAAATTATAACTTTTCAGGACTTAGGAAGTATGCCACTGTCTTGTCTCTCCTGATCTGCTTCCAAGCAGTCTGATACAATTGAATAATCTTACAGAATTTCAGTGTAAATGGAAGAACAGATTATAGCTCTGTCTGGACAAAACCAGACTGTCTGGACTTGTTTTATGGTTGTGATTGGTATGCTGTAACTTTTGTGTTTGCATCATGTGAATGTTTAATGTGAATGAAGCTGGTGAAAGATGAGCAGGTTAATTTCATTGTTATCTTTGCACCAACTGCTTTTTTTTATCTTTCCACCCACATAGAGAGCACATAGAGAGACTTAGCTTCAGCTGCAAAGTCAGAGAACTGCTCCCCACTAACACGTAGTACTCTCCCTGAGTGGGGGGTACTTAACCTGAACTGCTTTTATTAATACCTAAAAGGTATTAAAGGTTTTGTGAGATGGAGAACTCAGTGACTACAGTGCACCCAAAGGGAAGGGCTATCTCCAGAAGCTTTGGCACAAGCTGTCTGCTTTCCTTATTACGAATAGAGTAGATCTAGATTTGGGAGCTCACTGTAGAGATGAAGAAAAACCTTCTTCGCTTAACTAATTTGATTTAACACACTATTTCCTTTTAATTGCTTTTCTTTAACTGGGTAAATTAATGGCTAAAATTATAATGCAATGGTTGCTGAAACATTGGTGGTAGTTACAAATTTGTTTCTCCCTATTCCACCCAGTGTCTGTGGTTTTTTTGTGGTGAACTAGATATGGATAATGAGAGACAGCTTCTAAAGATAAAGTGAGGTGCAGTTTTAGATACCATAAGAGAATCACAGCATTCCTACCCCTATACTTTGTTCCCTAGCTCTCTTTTCTCTTTTACAAGCTCATTTAGGAATAGATGGGCTACTATAGTAGCTGTTATAGCACCACTTCTTCCTTTCCAATAAAATGATGTCATGAAGTAGATCCTTAAAGACAAATAATTTGTTTGATGTTTTCCAAATACGTTCATTAAGGCAGTTATATTCTCACTTGACCGTGTTTCTATTTCTTTATTAGACTCTTGACTCCTCAGTTTCAAGATAACCAAGTTTTGGCCCAGTTGCCAGTATGCTTGATACGTGACAACACTTTTAAAGTAAATATTTTACAGGTGTCTATTTAACAATTTTTTAAGATTGAGTATTCTGTAAGTGTTCTGCTTACCTTTGCAGTTTGGAGCAGATAAGAGTTGAAATTCAAGTTAACTATGATGCTATGTTTGATAGAAACTACAATGCTTAAGATATGTGAATAATAGTTTCAGTAAAAAAGGTTTAAGATATACTAAACAAAACATTACAGTTTTGTCACACAATTAAATATGTTAATTAAAATTAACATATGCTTTTAAAGCATTGACCGGGATTAACTTATTATAAGACGCATAGGAGAAAATAAACTGAATTTTCATATTTTCTGGCTAATCAGCGTTGTGTAATCTGATAAATTTATTTTTGTCTTTTAATGATATTCCCCTCCCCACTTCTGTTTTTACTTTGGGAAGCATTTCCCTTCCTGCTCTGTACTTGTCATCTGTGAAACGCTTACTTCAGCATTGTACCCTGTGACACAAACATTGGGAGGAGAGAGTATTTTGCTTTGAGTTTAGCCTAGGAAAATTGTTTCAGGCAGAAAGTCACTATTTTAAGGCATATAAACGGCACACTGTCAAATGTTTAAAATGTATGGAAATAACTTACTTTGTTTCAATGGTAACAAGTAAATGAAAGATTTTTTTTTTTGAAAAATATTCCAGATAATGTAATTTCCCTGTCCTTTTTCCATTCCCCACAATATATTCCATATGCTATTTCACTTTTTACATACAGTTGCTTAAAACTGTTCTTCTGCTTGGAGAAATTTCAGAAAAAGAATTGTTTTCCCATGTTTCTTCAGGCATACTTTCCCAAAATACTTTTGAACTACTTTGTTTCATTATTTGAGGTTTTGAAAAGGGCTGAAGTGTTGCTGCAGCAGAGTCTCAGACATTGGATTTATGAAAATAACTGGTTTAATAGAGTGGTGCAGCATCAGGTCAGCTAAGGTTGGGTGCCTTCAAAGGGGGACCCAGAGCAAAGAAAACCCCAGGCAGTTATACCCTTATGACTTATGCCCCCACCTCTTACACTCTCTTCTCGTGCCGTGTTCTAATGGTGAGTTTTGGCTTGTTGTCTTCTAGCACTTTACTGGATTCTTTCTCCATGTCCACCACACAGGCAGGCCTTTGACTGCTTGTCTTGTTGAGTTACAGCTTCTGCTGACACCTGTAGCTTTCTTATTTTCTGTTTTTTTTCTGGGGCACCTGCTCACTGGCAGAGCATGGAAAGCTAAAAAAACCACTAGTCTTAGGACAAACATTGCCTAGCAACAACCAAAACATCACTGTTATCAATATTCTTTTCATACTAAAGCTAAAACACAGCACTGTACCAGTTCCTAGGAAGATGACTAAGCAAATTAATTATTCTGGCTGAAAGCATATCTAGGTCTAAGTTCACAGCTTTTGGCCTAAGTCTGCAGCAAATCCAGCTACTGATGCTAGGCAAGCAACACAATAAATCACACAGCTTTATAACTTCATGTAGCTCATTCTATGTAGGACTTGTTTATGCTGAATAACTAGCATCTCTCAATAACTAGTTGCTTGCTAAAAAATATATATATACATATTCGGGAGGATTAAGGACTCATGGAATGGTTTGGTTTGGAGGGGACCTTAAAGAGGTCTGGTCTCAACCCCACTGCCACTACACCAGTAGGCCAGGTGGCTCAAAGCCCCATGCAGTCTTGTCCCCTTCCAGGGATGGGGCAGTCCACAGCATCTCTGGACAACCTGTTGCAGTACCTCATCACCCTCACAGTAAAGGACTCCATGCATACCAAGATTGATTTCTCTGCTGTGTACAATGTATATTACACCTTTGGATAGTGATGTTTCACCTTCTGTCGAGTACTAAATTGGAGATTTCTGAAGCAAAAACTTTGTGCAGATGGCATGCTGGTGGTACGCCCTAGTAATGATAAAGTCCCTCTTGTATTTTAGTTTCTTAAACACCTTACATAAGCACCAAAACCACCTAATGTACCATAAATGTAAGGGTCAACACTTTAAAAATGTGCTGAACAGCTATACTGATACTAAGATGAGGTATGGGAAGTCATGCTTTCGTAAGAACCATATGAGACATCTGTCTGGTAGTAAAAACATTACAGAAGTTTGTCTTTTGACAAGCTCTTCTGAAACACTTTATTAATTTTTTTAACAACATGAAATGATTCAGTCAATCTTTTAGAAAGCTAATTGATAGAACCTTACTTCTCAGAGTTCAATTTTTTTGGGTCTTTTTTTGGTCTTCTTTTGTTTAGATCTGTTGCGTTTTGACCTGGGTATTTTCCATAATACTGTTCCTGCAGTGAAATGTTTATGCCGAGTTTGACGTTAATAGAAAGGGAAAAAGCAAAGCTTGTGTACGTGTGCATAAATCAGCTACATGTATCTGCTGTAAAGGCCTTAGAACCACAATGCAGGAGTCAGGCTTCTATTTTCTGTGTCAGTAAATAACAGTGCGGTGTTGTCACCCTTAGGTGGCGGCATTGACTTTGTGTGGTGACAGGAGCTCCCGGCCCGTGCTATAGGGAATTGCCAGTGCACAGCAGATAATTTCTGAATATTGTGTTGGTTCCACAGACCCTGTGTTCCCTTCAGCTGCCAGGATTGCTGTCAGAGTAATTCTTAAATGTCTCAATAAGGTCAGCTGTATGGTTTCACCACTTTCTGCTTATTTTCTGTTTTTTTCTTTTTAGACAGATACTGCATTTGAACATTGAGTTTACTTGACATGTACAGTGTGTGTGTGTGTGTGTGTGTACACATTTAAAAGCAACCAACAGCTGGAGTTGTAATCTGTATTGTTGCATTAATTGTACTTTTTGACTCTTGTTAGGTTACATGTGGTTGATTAATGGCTGTACCTACTCTACTGTTTAAAAAACTTTCAGTTTTGATATTGATATAAAATTAGGTATTATACCACTTTAAACATTTCTTTGGGCTGTAATTTGTTACCACCTTTAGTGAACATTCTAAGTATAAAAATGTAGTACATATACTGTAAATTAATATAATTTACAAAGAAGTGAGGGGTGGAATGAAATAGTGGAAGTGCAGAACTTTTTTCTACTTTTTGGTCAGCATTATGAGATGATTATTCATTTGATACTTTATCCTTTGGGTTCACTGGTCCAAATATTATTACAGTACTTCAGTCACAAACTGAGTTCCATGATACTAGAGTGAAAAATCTTTCCACTAAAATATATGCTGCTGGATGTTAGTTACCTAAATGGAGGTGAAATTTCTGTAGTTTGTTTGTTTCCTTGTTTTTTTAGTTTATTTGTTTTTATCTGGTGGTATCTTGTGTCAAAGAGACCACTGGCAAACTCCAGATGGATCATTTGTAGGTTCTTCATCTGTTAAGTTGGTATCTTGACCCATATTTTACTTTGTAAGACTCTTCAACCAAGGATAAGCAATAAATCAAAACTGATAATATTTCTCCCAGTGAGCTGTGATGCTTACTGAAAGAGATCGTAAGTATGATGCTGTGAAGCAAGTCCCTTAAAACTGTCAGTATCATTATTTTAAAATGGTAGTAATTTGTATCAATCAAAGATAATACAAATACATTTTTATTTGTATATGACAGAGACAAGATTATGTAAAAATAATGAATGACAGGCAGGCATCTTTGTTTATATAATTTCTTTCCAGCAAATTCCAGTTGAACTTTTTTATCTTTATGAAGCTAGAAAAATGAACTTGTCAGATTTCTGAAGCTGTGTGAAAACACTTTTGTTTCCCAAAGAACTTCACTGTAACTTACATAGGTTACAGTTTGCAGTATGAGAAATCAAATCATTAAGGTACAAGTCCTACAAATGTCTAAATTCTCTCTCCTCATCTTTCTTTAGTGACTGGTATCTGGGAGCATGTAAATAATTACATGTTCTCTAGTGAGTATCTGGAGGTGCCCTTCCAGGTAGTTCTGTTCTCCAAAATGCTACGTTATTGGTAGGCAGTGTTACAGGGCAAATTAAATGGGCACAGAGACCAAACTACTGAAACGATCCTAAATACTGTCTTTTTTGAGTCAATGTTAAATTCTTACCAGTTTTAAACTGCAGCATCAGTGCCTCTGGTGGGTAAATTTTTTCATTTATACTTGGATTGACACTTAAATTGCAAATTTATCATCCATACACACTTCATGCTCTTTCATCCTAGGAATTACAGTGGCCTTTCAACTGTCATTGTTTTGGTTTTTTTTATCCAGAGTGATAATGTTTAAAAAACTGTATTTGTCTGAACTTTAGACATAAAGACTGTTGTAGTTATTGTAGCTAATTTTTAACATCCTATGCTTGTCAGAGCTATGTGTAGCTTTGCCCTAGTATTTTTCAGAGTTCTTAACTTAGTGTTCCTCCTTTTCCTTGTTTTGTATAGTTTTTTAAAAAATGTTGTTTTTATTTTTCAGTAATAACTGTTAGAAAGTTCTGTTCTATCTAGATTTATAGATGTATATCTCTCTGTGTTTGCTCACTGTTACCCTACTCCCCATCCCCCGGTGGGTATTTGAGCAATTGCCTGTGTGGGGCCGAGCTGCTGCTTGACATTAAACCACGGCAGTGGAGAAGATTGTGCTGGTGCTCTATCTCCTACCAGCTTGGCAAAGTTACAGGTATAGTTTAAGAATATTTTCTGCCTGAAACATGAAAATGTAAATCAGAAAAAAAAAAATCTAGATTATAAAATCATGGTGAGAAAGATCAAATGTGATTGGGAAGGACTTACTTTTTAATGTTCTTCTGCCTAAACATAGAGAAGAACAAAAAACCTCCAAGGGTAAGGTTTTCATAAAGTATTTTTATTTTCCTCCCTCTCAAAAGCAAAAAATACTGGATTTGGTAAAAGGGTCAATAGGCCAGCTTCATTGAGGGTGAATGTGCATCACCAATGGAAGTTTTCCAGAAGACTTCCTCTGACTGCTTCCAAGGGTTGCATTTTTACAGCGATGATGGCACAGTCATGGAGTGCTGCTGTTAGAGGTGTGGCTGTGCCTCTGCCATTGTGGCCCTTAGGAACACAAGTGCCCTGTGCCCAGAGGATTTGTTTGTAGGCCTCGTGAGTCTGGAGATGTTACCCTGCTGACACTCTCCACGGTTTTGTGCCAGAGGTACAGTTCACTGCTCTCAGGCTTTGCAATGTGCATGTAGGTGTGACAAAAGAGGTGTTTGCTTTGCATAAAATGTCAGCTTTGCAACTGTCTTCATCTGCACAATGCTCTTTTCTTGTATTTCCAGGTCTGCTTGTGTTTGGAGTTTTTGAAAGATACTTTTATAAAAGCAGTTTTATAGTTTTCTTTAAAATGGTCTTGAAGTTTGTTAATTTTTTTTTAAATTTGCTATTTAAAATACGTGAAAATGAAAGTTGTTGGTTGCACTGAAGTTATGGGATTGTTTTGGTGGGTGGGAGAGTGTTTGCTGTTAATCTTGGGCAGCCTCTTGAAAATACAGAGGATTACTCAGCCATGTAGAGAATAACTATATTGTATAACATGAGTGAGAGATTTGTGATTGTAGTCTTGAAATTGGATGATTTCAGCAACTACATAAGGCTATTTAAATATATTTGTTATTGCAGAAATATGGGAATTTCTGGAATGAAATAGTGGTTGATAATTTCTGTGGTTTTAGGCATTTCTGAAAATATCTTAATGGTGCACACTTCAGAAATTTGTACTTTATAGGTTTCAGAACACCTCTATGTAATACTGTTCTCCTTCATTTTTAGTACTGTCTGTTGTGGCTCAGAATACCTTAGAAAGTTTATTCTTCCTACAGAGCTCATTCTTGAGCTAATGTCCTTGGGTTTTTTTAGATGTCTCTTAGCACTGTGGAGTCTGGAAAGCACTGTACTGTTCCTGTGGCTCATGGACTACAATTTCCCCAGGTTTTGAAGTATTTGCAACAAAGTTTCAGTATTGGAGTGCTTTTAATGAGTTAGAAATAGTATGGGTGTTTGCAGTATGTACATCTTGTAGATGTTCTGTACTTTTTTGCTTTTTTTTTTTTTTACTCTCACTTGGGAAAGGTGTTGCAAATAAACTATTATGGAGGGGTTGCTACAGCTGATCTTTTGTTTTTTCGATTGTGATACTAGTCCTCTGTGAAAGAATGTCAAACTGCGGTGCCTGTAGAGATAAGTAATTGTTGCTATTTTTTTGCTGGGAGAAAAGCTATGTGGACAGTGAATTTTAAACTTGAATGGCACTACTTTCTTACTAATTCTATTATACAAATGGAAAATTTGGAGCACAATCATCCTTTGAAGGAAGTAATTTTGTTGTTGTTGTAAGGCAACAAAATTCTTGTGATTATATCTGGTAGGAGTGTCACATCCTGTAAAGGCCACTACCTGTCTCCTCTATATGCTTCATTCTGTGGTCGGTGAAGTTGTCTGGCAATTCAAAACTTCTTTAGTGGTAATTCTAGCCATTTCAGATACTGTGGCAGTGGCCTAGTTGTTGTTTTCATGCAGGTGTCAGTTTGGCTGCATTACAACATATACTCAGGTAGATCATTGTTTTCCTCTCCTCTAAAGCACTCTGTCCTGGGACTGAAAAGTACTGTAGAAACAGGGGGATATCATGGATTTCATGGTGAGGTACTGATGGTTTAGTTCCTTGGCTTGTACTTTTGCATGGCGGTAGTGATTCTTGGGCTGTAGAAACAGGTCTAATATATCTGTGAACCGACACCTTCTCAAAATAAAACCTGGGTGAGGTAATGCAAAAAGCTGCCATGGTAAGTTCTTTCTTTTTATTGCTAACTTTTGCTTTGCTAGTAATTTCCTCTAATCTTATGAAGATGATGATAGTGCAGTTTGTACATTAAAGTAGGCACAAGTAGAATATCGAAACACATATTTTAAGCTCCTGCTCTTACTTGTAAGGAAAATTTCAAGTATATTTTAATTAAGAACTAAACTCAGATGCCTATTTTGACTGTTTTTGTCAATTTTAAGCTATTTACTTTGTAATGCATAGAATTATGGTGTCATGTGACACTAATTTAATGATTTGTAATGTGTAGGTGTTTTTGTGTGTGCAGAACAATATCTACTTGCCATTTAGCAATAAATTTTAAGTTTGAACATGGACAAGGTGATAGAAGGTGATTAAAGATACTAAATGTACATGAAGACAGTTGAAAACTTATTGGTTTTGGTGGTATAAGCACTTTTGATTTGAAGAGTATCTCTCTCCAGTTGGTTTGCACTTAGATGCTACTAGTTCTGCAGAAATTTTTTAGTGCAATATGTATATAAATGCTCCACCATTTTTAGCATGCTATTTGAAGAAAAAGAATTTTAATATTTCATTCTATAATATTATTTGGCTTATATTTTCAAATAATATTTGCCAGTAAAAATGTAGTATTTTTGTCCGGCAGTTAAAAAAAAAATAAATTAATTCATTCTTCTTGAATTAAACATGGTTTAGATCTTTCTGTGTCTGGTCTTTTTAGGAAACCCTGCTTTGAAAGAAGATAAATTTCAATGCATAGGAAAAGACCACAGGCAGATCAAATATTTAGATACCTTGGCTTAAGAATATGTGCCTCAAATAAATTGTTCTTTTAATCTGGTAATTATATTAAAGATGCCATCCT
This sequence comes from Corvus brachyrhynchos, assembly GCF_000691975.1. Taxonomy (NCBI): domain Eukaryota; kingdom Metazoa; phylum Chordata; class Aves; order Passeriformes; family Corvidae; genus Corvus; species Corvus brachyrhynchos. The sequence goes on from NW_008239648.1 coordinate 282,588, forward strand.
TTATGTATCAAATCTGCCATGCATGAATTGGTGTGCTATGGCTGTGTTTACTAGGACAGGCAACTTCTGCACTAGTTAGTCTCCATCACAGGAGACTGCACCCGTCTTCCATCTATTTAATTTTCCAGGCATATTTGTTTCTGACAGATTTGACTATCCTAAAAGTAGTGTTCAATTTCTGATAGTTTTATTTTTTCAGGTAACACTGCAAATTATTTCCTTTGCTTAACATAGTAGGTGGAATTATTACTGCTTTTACTGGTTAACCTGTTTGTAATTGTATTCAGAAGACATATGATTATGGTTTTCTTGAATTTTTTTTTTTTCTTTTTTTTTTCTTTTTTTTTTTCCCCTGACTTCTTTTCTTGTCTTGCAGAAAAGATAGGCTCCTGGATGTAAGGAGTAATTACTAATGTTGTACACCACAAAATCAACATTTTTGTTAAGCAGCTGTTGATTCTGAAAACAAATATTATTGAAGAACTACCAATTAATTTCATATTGCTGTCACTGCAGTTTGTAGTACCTGCGTAAATGTCGCATAACAATTTCCATTTTAAGACCTCACATTTTCAGTTGCATATAGCTTTCCCTTGTTTTTACTCTAGATATAAATTCTTCTTCTAGCTAGGGAGTATGTGTGTATGCCAATCTTCTGTTTAGAGTTCTCATTTTTCACAAAAAAGTAAGAAATCTCTATGAATATCTGCTTATGAATCCTTAAAATGCAGGTTTTTTCTGCACCAGTTAAAAGGGACAACCACAGCAGTATTACAGATGTGCTTTTGCTGTTTTATTGTCCTTTGAAAAATACAGCTTGCCAATGTTCAAGCCAAGGTTTGAAGAGAAACATTATTATTTTCTGCATATATGTGTAATCTATGCTAAAGATAATTCATTTTGAGATGGATCACTTAAATATACATAGGGCAAGGTGACGTGACTTGGCACAGGATGAGCATTTCCTGTTCAGGGTGTGAAAAGGTTTGGTAAGGCTACCTTGTACTTCTTTCTCTACATGCTATGGTCTGCTCTAAGTGTAGGATCAAATAAAAGCAGGCAATGGTGGTTTTGTGTTGTTTTGTCTTGGTTTACTTTGGCTCATCTATGCTTTGTTCCTTGGTGGGTTTATGAGAGGAGCATGGGAAAATAAAGAAAGCGGGTAGCTCTTGACTTGCTTTGGTCTTTTCTGAGAGGCTTTCCATCCCTATAGTAAAAATCAGTGGATGGCACTGATTTTTTTTTTTGGGCAGCTTTAACTAATATGCCTAGGTTTTGTCTTGGAAAAATAAAAACAAAGTTCCTTGGTGATGGATTTTTGATGGGGTTTTTTGCTTGTTTGCTTTTGAGGTAATCATTTTATGATCAATTGGTTAATATGGCTTGGAGATTAAAGAAAGTGTGAGCTCTGGAAAAGCCTTGCTGGTGAAATCTGCTAGATGATTAAACAAACTTGCTTTCCCAGAAGTCATGTATTCTGTGATACTGAAAAGAGACTTTCTAATGGGTGCTGTTAAGCTTCACTCCTACTTTTTCCATGGTTCTCCCCAAAGTTGAAGCTAAGCCTAATCAAAGGATAGATCAGTTATCTTTTAAGTGATGCTGCTCTCCAAATACATCCAGTCTTACAGCCCATTCTGGCTTTTTTCTGCTGGAAAAAAGTGGGGATTGCCAGTCAGATTTTCCCCAAACTCATGTTTGTTTGGTTGGTTTTTTTTCCATTTCTGGGATATATTTAAGTCATTGGTGTTATTAGTATTATTTCTGAGAGTGAATGTAAGCCATTTTTATTATAGAGGATTGCTAATTTGTGCTTCACATGATCTTGTCTTTAAAATAAAAAATTACCAAAGTAATAGATGAGTGTGAAATAAAAGGAATAGATTATGAGCATCAGACTAACTTGGGAAAATTAATTCTTGAACATGTTCCCTGGCGTATAAGTTCCTCAAAATGAAAGGAGGAGGGCAAATCACATCTTAAAACATTGAGTCTGCTGGTAGGAATGGTGAAAAATGGTTTTGGATTCATCATTAGAAGTGAAATCTCATACAGCTATACAACATAATGAGAAAAATTAATTAATTGCTGAGGAATGCTTTTGCCATAGGTAGACTTTGGCCGTATAGATTGCAGGTCTAAGTTTGCACTGATATTTTCATGTTTTATTCTACGCTAACATTTTATAAGCATTTACCCATGGATTTCAGTGACAGAAAGAAAACAGTCTTTAAAAAAGACAAATCTTTTTAGCAGAGTAAAGACTAAGAAATGACTAGTAGATAGGTTGTCACTCAGTGATGGTGCACCATTTATAAATTTATGAACTTATCACTGAATTTACATGTATTCCAGTGCCTTGATGAAATCCAATCTATTGTATTAATACTGTGATTTTTATCAGCTAAACCAAAAGTCTTTATCAGTCCATTTTTAAACTATTTCTGCGTGAATTTATGAGCCTAAATCAATACTTTGACTATTTAGAGGTGAATTACACAGATGGAGAAGTTTTAAATTACCCACTATCCAGTAGCTGCTGGACAGCTTTTGAATTACTGTTGTGATTAAAGGTATTTTGGTATGCCATATGCATTTTGTTTTTGTTCTCCTCCTAAACACAAACTTATGTAAATAATTAAAATATCAATTTATAAAGTGTTTAGATTTAAAGTTAGTTGGGGTAAATTATATGCATCTGCAGAGGGTGAAGAATTATGTCAATTTTTTTTTTTTTTAAAGGCACAACACACAACATTATTTGTGAGTTGCACAACGTGTTGCCAACGTGTGATGAGTTCCGATGGATGGAGGCTGACAATTCAACCTCAATATTCTATTCCTTTTATCAAGAATGTGTTTTTTCTGACCACTGTGGACTGTTTCAGGGAATAGTGTGGTGTAAGGGCAGGAAAGGTGAATTTTCCTCTACTTAATTATTGTATATTAAAGGGGAACTGTTTATTTGTTGCTGTAGTCAAAGTTGGTCTGCGGAATGGTTTTAGAGTCTCTTATCTTTTTGAAAACTCTCTCTGCTCTCCAGTCAAGCAAAGAAAAACAGTATTCCAAAGCTCCAGATAAAAGAAAAAATCGGACTCTTCTGTTGATGGAGGATTTAACAATAGGAGCATTAAATGCTGACCTTGATTAAAAGTAAAAAGAAAAACTATTATATGAAAGATGGGGGTTTTTTTTGATTACTCATAAAACTATATTTTTGTATAGCCATGTTTTTTCTTTACCATTTCTCATCTGAAATCTAAATGATTTTGCAAGGGTTTTATCCTTGTTATTGAGTCTAATCTAGGTGTTATACAAATAGCATGTCATTTAGTAGCTGACTCATTTTTTCTATATAGTGCAAGTGGTATTGAAAATGTTTGCTGAAAGTTATTATTTGTCTCACAGAGATTTTGGGTTTTTTTTTTTCTTTTTATTCTCTCTTGCAAACTGTTTGAAGGAGGCAAGGGCTTCTGTCTTTGCAGACCATAACTCCTTTTCAAATTCAGGTAGTAGATTACAATTATGATGCAACCCCATAATTTTCCCCTTGTTGTTATTCAGTGTTATTGCAATCCTTTGAAGTTGACTGAAGTGATTTTTTTTTTTTTTCCCCCTGAAGCATTCCTTCTGTTGAGCACTTTTGTCTTTGCCTTACGTACTTTCATGGTTTATTTTCAGTTTTCACTTACTGACACCGAGCTTGTTCAAGGTCAGTTTGTTTAGCTTCATCTGTCTGATACCATTAACACTGGCATCCTCACCTAGTAAAAATAAACAAGGTTTCAAAAAGATTGTTGTTTTTGCATCAGAATGGATGCCTCAGAATGGGTGTTACTACTTCCATCAACAAGGAAGAGAAATTATCAGCAACAATCCCTGAGTTAAGGGGATATCACCCTGAGCCGATTGTAGGATCTTCTCTGCTCTGCACAAAGCAGTTATTCAGTAGGATGTGACCTGTAGAGTACCAGCAGGAAGATATGTATGTGGAGGGTGTTGGCTTGTGGGTTCTTTCCTTTCCCCTTCATACCCTCTCATACAGAGAAATGTGTCGCTGCTGCTTGCAGTTGGTCATCTTTTCCATTAGTTACAATTTCAATGAACTTTTAATCTGTTTCTGGAAAAGTGTCTAGCTCTAAATGCCTGCCATCTTTCTAATTATTACTTTGTCTTTCATTGCTAAACTTAAGTTTTGTTCTTTTTTTCTGTTGTGCCTGTTCGTTTCTTTAGTTCCAGAACAGCTGAAGTATTTGTCATCTAGGCTATATTTAAAGCTTCACATAGGCTGCCATATACAAAGATATCTCATCAGTTTGGATCATGCACATTTTGTTATATTTTGTTCAGATAAGCCTAGAAATATTTAAGATATTTGTTTTATTTTCCTCAGGTATTTCCAGTGTTTTTGTCATCCTTATGATTTTCTTTTAAATTCTGTAGCTTTGTGTTTCAATTCAAATCAGAGAGAGATCTGTTCCAATTTAATTCTCACAATTTTGTATACTTGTCGTCCCTGTATTATTTTGTTTTGAAGATCTATTATTTTACCCATTATATTAATCTAGTAACCTGTTTTTAGGTTAAATAAAAACCCATTTGCAACAAAGATGATGTAGGTATAGACACTGACATACAAGACTAAATTGTCAGAAAAAATGTGATTGTTTTATTTGAGAAAGCTGAATTTTATCGAGAAACTATGGTTACATGAAAAACTATGAAAATCATTGTTTTTCTTAAGGTAGCCAGCTTCTTTAAATACAGTGAAATGTTCCTTAAAGAGAAATTGCAGTGCCTTGGTATTCCCAATTAGTGCCTTGCACAAATTCTGACAAATCCATTTGTTGTCGTGACTTCCTGTAACTGTTATGGTTTTTGTGTGATCTTGCAAGGATGGACTTGAGTAAATCTTTTCAATGCTGATATAGTGGCCTGGAGTTTCTTGATGGAAAAGGGCTGAAAATGAGACACCTCATTTTCTATGTATTCTTTCACTTTGTTTCAGGATTATTCTAGGATGCATGTGGGGATGACAGAAAGTTATAGTCCTCTATTGCTGTGCATAATTATCTTGCCATGAGAAGTTCAGCTGGCCTCAAAAGAGGCCAGTTAGCTTCTGGAGTTTAAGTGTTATTTTTGAGAGGCAATAATTGGAAAAATTAGTTGAATTTTCAACAGAAGTTAGTTAAAAATTAATAGTGACTGGAGGTACTGATTTCTGAATTGTGTAGTGTTAATTAGACCTACAACTCTTTAGAATATCTGATTTCAGTTTTGGAAGTTAAACAGTTTACATAATTGAATTCCTATACTCACACTTAGGTCTTCAAAAAGTTTTTTTGAAATGTTTTTAATATGCTGCAAATACTTTTAATATGCTCAGTTTCTATTAATTTTGAAGAATGATCATGCAACACTCTGTGGAAGTCATGAACGTCTTATTTAGGGTATTAAATGTGTAATATTTAATATTAAGCTCTGACCCATGGCATGCAAATCTGTGCTTATGCAGAGTGGAAAAGTAAGATTGTATCCTTTGTGCTATGAGTTTCACTTCTTTTACTGGACTTCCAGACCAAAAAAGATTGTATATCTTTCAAATATATACTACCCTGAAATTTGTACAGCAATACCACATTTAATTACAAAACTAAACCGAAATTTATGTTATTATTGTGTAGTATGTGAAAACCTGTATAGTTTTTTTTGTACATTCTCCAAGTAATGTGATCTGATTTAAAGTCCTCCTCTGCCTTTCTTTACCTGCTGTTAAAACATCCAGTTGCAAGGAAAAAGTGTTATATTCACTCATTTAACTCTCAAACACTTTTTGTCAATAAAATGAAATCATATCCTGCTTTTCTCACCTTCTCTGCCCTTCCGGTGGTATGAACCAGCTGGCCTTTTGTGACCTCCTCCAACATCAGTTGGAAAACTTCAATAATAATAGCTGGGGAAAAAAATGTGCCTCCCAGTTTAACTTGAGGACATTCGCCGTCTTTTCTTTTACAGGGAAAG
>NW_008239648.1:288629-302705 GCF_000691975.1 Corvus brachyrhynchos
AAAGAGGATTTAAACAAACTTTCCATAACGTTTGTTGGTTGTGTATTTCATAGTAACCACCATGAAGTTCACTGCATTTAAGGAGACGATGAAGCTGAGAAGAAAAGCTATAAATTCATGAAGGCTCAGCTTCACAGCTGGTGTATAATCCTTTCTGTTGTCAGTGGTGCCCTGGCCCCAGTACCCAGCAGAACAAAGGGAGCTGAATTGGAAATGGTGGGAGCGGGGGAGCCTCTCGCTGGCAGCACAGCTCATGGCCATAGGCCTTGTCAGGGTGCAGTGTGATACCCTTTATTCTGGGTGACAGATGCGAGGTGGGTTCTGCGAGGGGGAAGTCATTACTAGTGTGAGGGCAGTGTCAGATCAAAAGTAACCAGTGATCAAACAAGGTAAAGGGCTGCGGAAAACAGGCTTTCTGTCTAGCCTCAGCACCTGCCGGATCACTGAGGGGAATAGGCCTTGTGTGTCAGGTTACGCTGATTCCCTTTGATGTACAGTGAATGACTGAAGATGGAAACTGTAGGGGAGAAGGAAGAGTTTTATTTCCCATTTTTTCAGGGCAATTGAAGGTACTTTCTTATGTAATGCTGGCATGGACTTCACAGCTGAAAAAAAAGTCCAAAAGACTCCTGTAGGAAGTAAAACGTTCAGGGCTTGGGTTTTCTATTTCTAGCCCAGTCTCACTGATGAATTCTTCAATGGTGCTGCATTTTGATGACTGAGGATAAAATCTGAAATTTATATTAAATCATAATATTAATATTATAATATTAATTAATATTATATTATCTAATAATATTAACATTAAAACATTTGAAACATTTAAATTATACTATATTTCTTTAAACAGAGAGATGTAGAAGCATATGCTATAAGAACATACAATGTTCTTTCTGTGGAGACTTTTACTATAACTCAGATTATATAAAGTCTAGCTAACTACAAAGTAACAATAAGTGATTACTTGTAAACATTTCAAGTGTGATAATAAGCTGTACTTGGTGTTTCACAAAGAGTGTTCCACTTCTGAAATACTTATCCATATATATATGCACACCTGTAAAACTTAAGTAATTTTGTAGCTGTCATGTTTCATAATTCTGTAAATTAATATATTTTATTAAGCAAACTTCCTTGTACTTAAGATAATTTCCTCATTTCTGTACCTTTTTTATTCTGTTAAGTATATTTTACAATTCATTTTATTATGGATGGCTTTCTTTATACACCTATGTAGTAATAAAAAAAATATTTTATTAGAAGGCATACTTGTCTCATTTCAATTATAAATTTATTTTTCTACACTTAAAATAAAGAATATCTGCCTACATCTTGTAGAGTATATATTGAAAAAATTGTAGCAAATCAACTATTAGAAATTGTTCTGTAGTTTAACAAATACATTGTCCTTTTTGCTGCTAACTATGATCTAAGTTTTCTCTGTATTTTAAAAAAGATTCCCAACTCGCCCCTCCCTTCCTCTCCCCTCCTTCTCGTTCTCCTTCCTTCCCCTTTCTCCTTTCCCCTATAGAATGGTTTGTGTAGGAAGGAAGCTCACAAGTCACCTGATTCAAATTCCTGGCCATGGGCAGGGACACCTGCAACCAGACCAGGTTGCTCCAAGCCCCATCCAACCTGGCCTTGAACACTTCCAGGGCTGGGGCAGCCACAGCTTCCCTGGGCAACCGTGCCAGGGCCTCACCACCCTCACAGTAAAGAGTTTCTTCCTAATATCTGATCAAAGCCTACTCTTTTTCTTGAAGCTATTTTCTCTTGTCCTGTCGTTCCATGCTCTTGTAAATAGTCCCTCTGCATCTTCCTTGTGGGCTCCCTTCGGGTAGCAGAAGTCACCCCAAAGGCTTTTGTTTTCGCGTATGAACAATCTCTGTTCTCTCAGCCTTCCCTTATAGCCGAGGTGCTCCCTGCCTCTGATCACTTTTGTGTCCCTCCTCTGGATTCACTCCAACATATTTATGTCCCTGCTGTGCTGGGACCTCAGAGCTGGATGCAGCGCTGCAGGTGGAGTCTACCAGGAGTAGAATATAGGGTATTTTTGTCTTAATGAGTGTGTGTTGTGGTTTTCGTTAAATCTGAAAGTGTGACTCTGTGTATATTGCCAGGCATTTCAGAAAGTAAAAAAGTGTGTTATAATCTTCCTTGATAAATAAAAAAAAGAAACCTAATTAAAAAATACTCCAGCAGTTTTATTATCAGTTTGGAAAGTTCTACATAGTTCAGTATTAACTAAGCAAAATTGAAATGTCCTGTGCAGCTCTGTAATATTTGTACTATTACTATGGAAAAAACCCAACCTGGTGTTCTGAGCTCATTCTGTACTTTTAGGGCAGGCTTTTTCTTCTTGATCTCAGCTTTCATCATGCAACTTCTCAAGCTTTACACTTGCATTAATTGATCTTAGAGTCTTCCATTTCAAGTGACCATGTTGTTTAAAATCAAAATAATGCTCACATAGTAGCTGCAATGAGTAACTAGTATTCAAATATATTTTAGAGAAAAATCATGTTTAGCTTGGTTTGTTCTTTTAATCTCTGAGATGAAGAAAAATAACTACAAATCCACAAAAAAAATTCAGAATACATTTTTGTGTTCAGAGAGAAAGTATATGGTTTTCATCCTGTTGCAATCTAGATAAATGGGAATGAATTTACTATGCATTTGCTCCTTCTTTACTTTATTTCTGTTGTTTTTATTATTAAATAAAATGGCACTTTTAATGTTCCTGTGAGCAGTAAAGTATGATATAGCTTCAGCTGCAGTGCCATCTGAGTCCTCCCAGTAATCATTTTGACCTAAAAATTTTAAACTCTATTACATTTTGCCTATGGTTTTTGTTCTCTAACAGATTTATCATTTCACATGTAGCTTCAGGTGATGTGTTTATCTTCTGAAAGCTTAATGTTCCAATCGGCAAAAATTAAAACCCTAGCCAAAATAAAAATGTCTTCCTACATTTGTTCTACATCCTGTCTGGATTTGCAGCCATTTGAATAAAACTAGTACAAGACCCATCTGTAGGAGATGGGCTATTTATCTTTTATTTATTTTTTTAACTTTAATTTTTTCTTTGCATTGGTATAGAATCTACTATAGCTACTGTGTAAATTTTTTAGCTCTAGCTTAATTACAACCAAACAACAACAACAAAAAAAAGACACCAGAAATGGCCCAGATTTTATAAAGAAAGCAGCCTTCTGTGTTTGGCTAGCTTTGTTTACCCTGCAATTTTTTTTCCCACTACAAAGCTAAATAACTCTTTGCAGTGTTAAAGTTCTGAACAAATCTTAGTAGGAACACTGAAATCCTCTGAGCATCTCTGGGAAGATAGCATTAGAGAAATTTGGATACATGAAAAGCTGAAAAAAAATATGACTAAATAATGCATACATACAAATATCCCAGAGGTGGATGTAAGGAGGATGGTGCCAGACTCTTTTCAGTGGTGCCCAGTGAGAGGATGAGGAGCAACGGCCATAAAATAAAACACAAGAAGTTCCACCTCAACATGAGGTAGAGCTTTCCACTGAGGGTGGCAGAGCATGGGAACAGCTGGAAAGGGGGAGCCTGGAGTCTCCCTTTGTGGAGATGTTCCAGCCTGACCTGGAAATGTTCCTTTGTCACCTGCGTGGCTCTGCCATAGCAGGGGGGTTGGATTGGGTCATTTCCAGAGATCCCTTCCAACCCTGATAATTCTGTGATAAAGGGTAGATGAATATTCTTATTACATAAATACAAGCTAATGAAAACATTAGACCTCAGAAAGAATAAGAATGTCAATCACTCAGCCTTTTTAGCTAATAAATTGCTATAAGGATCTGAGTCAAATATTTCTTCTCATTGAAAATAAACAAATGAACAGAGAGGCTTCCATGACCATCCATGTCCAAAATCAATGGTTCCTTGTATTTATAGTGTTGTAATTGGGGAGGGAAATACCAGATTTAATGTGTTTTAGCTGATACAGTCTGGGGGAAGAGGAAATTGGAGGGGAAGGTAGATTTAGAACACTAAATAAAAATGCATCTACATATCTAATGTATTAGAAAAGTCACTTAAAAGACAAATAACTATTGAAATATGTACTAAATTAAAGGAAGAAATAAATGTATTCTGAAGTTTGAAGTTCTGAGTCAGAGTCATGTAATGGTCATAATTACTATTAATGCATTCAAGATTTTTTTGAAGATGCTGGTTGTCTCTTAATCTGGTATAAGGCTTGTTTATATCATTTACTGTACAAAAGCATTGCTGTTGTAGAGGAACAATAGAAATTTAAAGGAGTCAAAATGGTCTCTGTTCTACACCAGTTCACTGCATGGCACAAAGCTTGCCATAATGTCATTTGAATGCTATGCATTGGTATGTGTGCAGTCATCCATTAGTAATATAAGCATATACTGTTTTACTTTCTAAATGAGTTCAGAATTAGTTTGCATACTGACTGTTGTTTAATTTTGTAGTCTTTTGAAAACAATATGGAGTGCTTCCCCTGTAGGTTCATGCTACAGTGTCTTTAACTCTTTTGAGCTATCTGATAAATGTATCACAGTTTGAGAGTGTAATTTGAGCTATTAATTTGGGCTGATTCATTACTTTGGATGTCTAGAGAGATGTTCTGCTGTGCCCACTGGGTTTGCTTTTATTCATAAGGCTCCTTCTTATATGTAAAATTATAAATGTTTCAATTTCAGTTTTGTCCTTTTAGCAAAAACCAGACCACGTCCTGTGCCAGCTATTGCTTAGCTAATGCTGAAAGTACAAGTCTATGTGTGTTGGATGCTTTAGGTACTCACTTCAATAAGATTTCTGTAACAGTGATAGAATTCATTTTATGAACAAGATAGATTTGTGTCACAGGACATCATGGCACTGTTTGGTAAAGTTCAGTTCCAGAATGAATAATAACAGCTCGTTGTGTGTTTTGGAGTATTTGAGGACATAACTCAACAAAGGCTCCAATGCAAAACCTGTGTAGTATCCTACTGATTTTAGTGTTTTGTGTGTTGGGGCTTTCTGGTGGGTGTTTTGGTTTTGTTTGTTTTGGTATGATTTTTGTTTAGCTTTGTTTCAGCTTTTGTGTGTGTGTTTGTTTGTTTTGGTTGGTTGGATTTTTTCTCTCCATAAAACCACTGAGCTGGCACAGTGTGCTTTCTTTAGTGTTGCTGCAATACATATGCACAAAGTCTGGTCCTATAATGGAGGGCAGAGCTTATTGTTAAATATTCCAAGCTATTGTTAAATATTCCATGAAATTTTAAATGTGGCAAAAATAACACTGGAGTTTGGCACAACAGAAATACTGCAGATAAAAAGAGGAAGATCCTTTTGATCTGTAAACATATACTTTTGATGTGTCGGCTGTTCATCTACTGACTAATGACAGCATACCTCTGTTCCACATGAATTGCGTAGGGTGTGTGTAACTGATGAAATGGTGTCTGCTACAGTGAGATGAACATATCTGTATATTTCCCTTGATGGCAGCATTAGTAATATGTGCAGCCTGTACATATTTTCAAGGATTCAGTTAAAATGACTGTACTAACATAATTTCAGTAAATTTAAAAGGGCTGTTAAACTCTGTGTTTTGTTAACAGCTAGCACCCCAATGATTGTATTTCTAGCATAAGGATGATGTTTGCAACTGCAAAAAAGGGCTGCAAACTGACTTTAGAAACTGCACTGCAGTATATCTTAATAACCCTGTTTGAGCATTCTCTACTTCAGTGAAAAAAACAACTCCACATTTTTGAGTACTCTTTCACAGTTGGAGTGGCATCTGTTTGCAAGAGGGTGTCATTCAGGCAGTAAGATAAGACCCTTGAGGTGTACCAAAGTGTTGACTACCACTTCAGTTTTTTATCTGTTTGCCAGAGTGAAGAGAATGAGCAGGAGGGGAGGGGCGGGTAAAAGGAAAGCTTGGACATTTTCCAAGGCCCTAGTATCTGTGTATGAGGAACTATAATTATAGGCTGGGAGGCTGACTTTTATTGGGCAGGCTTTTCTGGTGGACTTGGAACCCCCCTCCATCCCTTCCCAGGTGGTAGCTGGCTTTCATAGCCGGAATTGCTTGACATTCTCAGACATGGCTAAATGGGACCTCAGCCCTGGGGTTCACATGCTGCCAGCTGGAAGAAAGTAACAAATGAGAGCAGATGACAAAACAGACGTGCATAGTAAGAGAGGGGAAGAAGAAAAAGAAAAACAAAAGGTAGGAATAAGAAAAAGAGAGAAGGGAAATCATAGGGGAGGGGATGGTGAAGAAATGAAATGGCAGCAAATACTGAGCTCTAGGAAGTTTTATTTGTGTGGAAGGAACTCTTTTTGTTGCTACACAAAATGGAGTAGCATTTGCTTCTCAATATTTTATTTTAGCGTGGTAGTGTGCTTTGTAATGATAAAACAGCTATCAGGGTGGTGAAATTTGAGGGGCATTTAATGGTGTTCCATGTCAAGGCCATATGGCTGTTCATTCTCTTGTAATAATTTTCCTGGGTGGCTTGTAGTTTTCGTTTTTGAAAAGTTTCTTCAAATACTTGTTTTGGTCTGCTTTTGTGCTTGTGTAAGCTATATCTTTGAGGTGGCAAAATACTCAATTATTTAGAGATCCCCTTAACTTTGAAAATGGATTCTAATAAACATCACAAAAATTATTTATGAAGAAAGATGAGGGAAATTAAAATGGAGAGCAGTAGATCTGAAAATGAATTGTAAGAAATCCTGCACTTGATGTGCTAACATGCGCTCCAAGATACTTGGTTTTATGTTATGTTTAAGTCTTTGTTTACTGTTCTGAAGGGAAAGAATACTTCTGCTTTTTTAGATTATATTGTTTTTCACTCAAAAAAAACCTTTTTGTGGTTAATGATGCTGTTACCTTAAATTCTTTTTTGGTCTGCCTAGATTTTGTAATATATTAAGTTCTAATCCTAACAAATTAAGTCAGAAATATATTGCAAGTTTGAGTATTGATCTCATCTAATTAACTTTGATACTTAAGATGCTATAAATTATCTTAACTATTAAGTATCACGACCATTTTTTCTTTTTAAATTTTATTTTTTGAATGCAAAAGCATTTTAAGTCTCTGACTGTGTTTGAGCATGGTAAATACCAGGTTACACATGTGCTATATGCACTGGCTACTTTGAACATGGTCTGTTTTGTCCTTTTTATATTTAAGACTATCCTGTAATACTGGCTGCAATATGAAGTAGGTTTACTGCATGAAACTATAGTAAATGTGGAAGAATTTGAAGTACAAGTATTTGTCTGAACTTCTAAAATGGTAAAAGGTAGTAGGTAGTAAATAAAAAAGTGGCATGCATTGTGCTTTTAACAATAATACACCATGAATACAGTCCGCACATAGTTTGACATTACTGAGACCTATCATTCACATCCGAATTTGAAAGCTCAACTAGAAATCTGAAATGATTTAATAAAACAGAAAATAGCTAATGTAGATAACTGCTGTAGCTTGTTCTCATCTACTGTTTTTCTATACTGGTCTTGATGACCAGTTATCTGCTGGTTAGTCTTGCACTGCTAAAATATAACTGAAGAAGTTTTTAGGGATTGATTGAGAAGGGTGAAACACGGAGTTGCAATATGAAGATGGTTGGAAATGTGGAAATCAATATTTTTAAATTTATTTTGAGCATGAGTTATAGTAATGTAAGGGATAGAAAAATCATGTTGCAAACTAGTACTGTTCCAAAAAAAGAGTGATTGTGGGTGGGAGATGTGTGAGATTTGGTAGATGAATTTTTAAAAGCTGATTTGCTCATCAATTCAGTGAAATCTAATACTTTGTTTTCCTCAACCATCTAATCTGCTTTTACTCTTTAATTAGTAAATTTTCTCAATTAGTTAAGAAACTTTACAGTAAAATACAGTGCTAGAATATTAGTCGTGCAGCTCTCCGGTTAATTCCAGTGTGCCAAGTTCTGCTGCCTCACAAGTGACTAGTTCATCACCTTGTGAATATGTTTAATTACAAATTAGTACTGGTCACTTTCGTGACCAGAAAAGCTTTTGTATAAGTTAACAGTGAAAGTATGACCAAAGCATGTTTGTTTCTCAGCTGTAATTTATCAGGAGAGGGTTGGAGCAGGTTCTTAAATTACAATCTTGTATAATTTGCTGTACATTCATTTTCATATTACTGGGTTATTATGGTGCTTCATATTTGCAAGATTTTATCAAAAATGAAGAAAACCTAAGAAAACATATGCCTCTCTTCCTAGTGCTGTTCTTGTGACAGACAACACTTTTTCTTGTATGTTAGTAAGATCTCACTTGACATATTGTTCACTTACGATGATTTGATCCTTATTGCCTGGAGTTTTAATTTTATTACTGTTTTATAATTTTAATATTAAACATGGATGTAATAGAACTGTATAATCATGTACATTAGCTGTTAAGATTTTTTTTCTTGTCCATTTCCCTGGGACATACACTAGCCTTGTGTATATATATCTTTTTGTTCTTCTGTAACTGTAATCTACACTTAAACCATTATGGACGTATCAAACAAGGCTCCAGCTTTTCTTTGGCAATTCTGGTAAGTAATGAACGTAAATAATGCAGCTCAAGTAAGAAATGTTTGCTTTGTGTTGTTAAGTCACACCATAAATGTCTACAAAGTAAAGAACACGTAAATTAAATCCTTTGAAAGGGGTGTATGTTACTGTCTTTTTTGTATTTACTAGCTCAGAAATGTTAGTTTGAAGTTGAATTCTAAAAGTGTTAACAGAATACCAAAAAAATAATGGAGAGAGAAATGTCCTGTGTCCACTTTTCCTGTTTGCTTTCTATGTTTTGAAATTTCTGAGACTGTATTTAGCTACATGAAAAATTAATATTTTTATTAAGCCTCTTTCATGTAGCCTTTTAGGATCAAGCTTTCATTAGAGGTACGATGCTCTTAATTTTCAGCTTTAACTAGAAGATTATTTTTATTTATCATTCAAGAAAATACTATTCTATTTTTGTGTGTGTGTGCAGGGACTCTAAAGGCTGTGCTAAATTTATTAAGATGCTTGTTTTTAAAATTTAAATAAGTTATTTTACAACTAATAAATTTTATTTGAACATACTTACCTACACAGAACATATTCTAGTTGGTGTTCAACTTTTCCTTTGCAAAGTTTTTTAGTTTTTATTTTACTTATTTATTTTAATGACATTAATGTTACTGTGTTTACTGAACTTCCCCATGAGCAAAAAGAACTTGCAGATTATGAGAGTCTTATCTAACGGTACGATTATTGTCAAAAACTTGAGTTGTGGTTTTTTTTTTTTTTTCCTGTTTTCAATTACAATGCTGGAGATCAATATTAGTGAAAAGCTACTTTTTGCTCATTATACTTACTTCTGCCTTTTGTGAAGTGGGTAAGATTGAAATTACAATGTTATAATCTGTGTTTTTAATAGCAGTGAGCTCCGACTGGCATTCAAAATATTGGTATGTGTAACAACATCTGTTCAGCACGGTGTTTGTTCTGCTTTTCAGTTTGTACAATAAATTGCCAGTATCATACCATTATACTAAGTCTTAAAAAAAAATGCAATTAACAATCTATCCACAATACTTGCAGTAAAATCTAAAAAAAAAAGTACAGATAACTTTCTGCTTCCTAATATTTTCTATATGTGGGCATTTTAACTACTGAATTTAAGATTATTTTGTTTTATAAGAGGTGTGAGTGTGCCAGTGATTTCACATAACAGAAAATCATTGTTTTATACAGTCAGATGTATAATTAAATGTAGAAATTAAGGTAAATCTGTTAACGAAAACTATTTAACATTTGCAGCCACAGATTAAGTTAATTTCTAAGTTTATACAGTGTTTTTTGAAGACAGGAAAAGCCATCTATGTGCAGTATTTTGAATACATTATTGAGTCCCCATCACTTGTGAGTTCAATACAGGAATGCACATGTGGTGGGTGTGTGCATTACCTTCATTGTAAGCTTTGTACATGTAGCAAATTCTGAGAAAAAAGGGAATTTGTAAGTTAATGCACGGACTTGACATTTACTTTCAAATAAATTATTCTAAAGGGAAATTTTGGGGATAAGTGCAAGTCATCTGGTCGTGCATGTGTACAATTTAATATGAAAAGATTGTTATGAGCATCTGTATTTCCTTCTAAATTGAAGACATGGTATACCGCAATCTTTCTCAGTGAACTATCTCTTATTCACTGTAAATTGCATGTGTAACAAAGAAAATATTTTTAAATTAGTGAAAAGAGTGTATTTTATATAATAAAGAGAAACCTTTGAGTCAGAAGTGCAGCTAATTACTGTTACTACTGTTTGGTTAATATTAAATGGTATTTTCCATTTAAAATTGTTCCAAATTATTCTGAACAGTAGTAGAAGAACTTAATAAATTTGATTCTGTTCCTGACATTTTTTTGTGATTAGCCATTATATGATTGTTCTTCAGAATTGAAATTTAATATATAATAAATGCAGTCCTTTTAAAATAAAAGTAATAATAGTTAGCCTGTTATTACCATGCTGTGGCTCTGTGAAACAGGGTGATTGTTGTACTCTGGAATTTTAAGGTGGTTTTCTACTGACAGCATACATTGTCGTCACACAGTTTACTTGTGTAAAGCTTATTCTTTAGTAATATTTTAATTTATATAGTAGTATTTATGAAGCATTAAAAATTAATATATACTATGTGAGGTACCAATTGAAAGAATATCAGGATATTTTCTGTCTCCTAAGTTACAAAAATAATCTTGAGGGGTAATAAGCGAACAGTTTGAGGTTTGAAGCATGGTAGCTTTGTATTAGAAGTCAGCTGTTTGTGCTAAAGCATATAATGTAAAATTTTTATAGCTGCAAAACATTTGGTATGCTCATTATTTAGCAACATAACTGTTGAGAAGAATGGTTAAGGTGTCTTAATGAGAGAAATGGAGTCATAATACCTTGGGTGGTTTCTTATATCTAGGGATCATTAGCAGTGGAAGACTGTTATTTACACCATTTCTCTTTCTTGTATATATAGTACGGAATTGTTTTCTCCTGTGGTAGGATAGACTATCTTGCTGCTGTGAATATCCAAGTAACTTTTTTTTAGGTCTTCCTTTCTCTTTTGTTCTATAGTGTAGGTAGCATCTCCCTTTAGGTTCAGTATTTTGTGAAGGTTATTTAAAATATGTTTACTTTCATTTAGATAAGAGGAACTCAATATAGGTAAAATGAACTAATTAATACTATAGGTCAGGCTGTACGAAATAAAATATATCCTTACATGATTATTTCACAGTCTGCTTTTGAATATTGGGTGTTTTGTTTGAGCAAGTTTTTTTAAAATTTTATTCAGGACCAGTGTTACACTACATGATCCACGTAGTGCTCGAATAGAGTAGCTTCATTTGCTCTGTTTATATCTCAGAGAAAACAAAACATATTGCCACCTTGCTGTTCACTGTTTTTATCTCAGTATATGGATAATAATAAATCTGGAGAAAAAGAAAAAAGTACATAAAAGAAAGCACCTAATCACAAGAAAAAGGCTCGTTTTTGAAGAGGGACTAATCAAATGACACTGATGAAAAGAGGTCTTTGAATCTTCATTATCTGATGTAGATGGCTGAGCTCTTGAATTTTGTACTTACGAGTCACATTTTTCAATGCAATTTGTCAAACTAGAATGTGATTAATGTATCTGTCATTCTGAATTGATATCAGGGAACTTGTCAGAGTGTACATAATGATGTATGACTTCGTCAGCTTTTGATAGTAATATTGTATTTACAACTAACAAAATTTAAGCATGCATCATGTTGACCTTGAAATGAGCTTATTCTGTTCCCTTGATTTGTGAATACACATGGCTCTTGATAAAAAGAAAATGAGTACTTTGCTGGAAAAAGAGAGCTCATTTTAGTTTTTCGTGCTCATTAATTAAGAACGCTTGTTGCGCATCAGCTCGTATGCTAAGAATTTGTTTGAATTTTTTTTTTTTTTTCATTTTCTCGCTGCCTTTGTGTATGTATCATTTGAAAGACATAAAGGTATCTTAAAGCATCATTTAAATTTTCAAATACTACCTAACATATCAAAATAGTATTTTGCAATTTATATCAGGCAGTCATGTGTGTAAGACATGTTTAGTACTGAAGAGAAGTGGTCAATAAATATATTTGACTTGAAAGTTGAAGGAATTTTTTTTTTTTTTTTTTTTTACATTGCCAGTAAAACGTGGCTAAAATCCTGTAGAATATCAAGGCAGAGGAAGGGTCTGTTCTTTCTCTGTGATAAGCTTTTCTACATACTGTAATGCTGGATTTTTCCAAATTAAACAAGCTTTTCTTGAAGTCTTGTGTAAATCACCTAACTCGTTTGTGCATTGATTTCCCTGTTGACGCAACATTAGCTAAGAGCTACCTCATAAACTGTTTGAAGAGCAGGAGTATTCTCAGCCTCCTTTGAAACTGAGACTTAAGCCTCATGGAAGGTATTGTGTGAATTGTCCATGTTTTAGCCTTGAAAATATATTCATTTAGCTGGGAGTAAGAATAGCTGTTAAACTATATGTTAAAATGTTTGTCAGTATGTAACACTAAGGGAAAATAAGCTGATCATACAAGTCTTGGAATTGTTTGTCATATAATCATATAGATTGAAGTAGACCTCCAGAAGTTACCCAGTCCTCTGACCTCCAGAAACTATCTGGTCCAGCCTCCTGGTCAAGGCAGGTTTTTCAGGTCTGCTTCAGGTGAGTTTTGAGTATCTGCAAGGATGGAGATTCCACATCTGCTCCAGGCAACCTGCTCTAGTGTCTGGCTACCATCTTGGTGTTGTATTCTTGCTAGCCCAGTCTGTTACTCATTCTAGTGAGGCAAATACTTGAAATATCCATTCATCTGTTGAGTAGCAGTACTTTTTCTCACTGGTGAAGACGGATAAATTACAGTGGGGCAGTAATGCTTGATAAATAGAGTAATGTTTAAAAAATAGGAAATAATTTTGAAAATCAAAAGCATGATTTTTATTTCTTCCAGATTTTATGTGTAAGGGATAAGAACTTTACATATCAGTGATTAAATAATTATTAGCAAGAATAAGAAACTAGACTAAGATTTTTTTATGCTTTCAAATATTAATCTTTATTTATATATAACTAATTATATTAAGAAATATTTCGAGAAAGGAGTAGGGATAAACAGAATGGAAAAAGTACTTGGAGGTTGTAAGAATATGATTGTCAGTTCATGTTCTATGGTGTGTTGTAGTCACGGAATTGTGTCTGAATAGTTCTTCTGGCAGTTTGGGGAGGGCTGTTAAAGATAAAAAATGGATGTGAAATTTCTTGTGTAATTTTAAGGCTAGTAAACAAATGATGTTGATGTTTTCAATGGATCACTAAGATGGGAGAATGTAAACATTTTATAGAATGTTCAGTGATACTCCCCTCTATGGGAGAATTTGTTTGCTAAAAAAATATGACTGTAAAGAGTGTGAAACAACTAAATAGATGAGGAGTTCTGAAAGCTCTCCCTTTAGGACTGGTAGTTGATCATACTGTTTTCAGTAAATGAAGCTTTTTATGGGGGTAGTAGCTGGTTTCTTATACATAAATTTATTATGTCGCTAATTTACTGTACGACTTTATGGTGGGAGAAATGACACTTCTGACAGAGGAAATGGTTGATTCTTTGTGCTGTCTTTCTATACGTGCAGGTGCCAGAAAAGGAAGAATAATCTTTTGTAGAAATGGCAACTTCAAGAAACAGACAACAAAAACCCCCACAAAAGCTTGAAAGTGCTTATGTAACAAGTATAATTTGCAATGAAGTGGGAGGTATTATTCTTTTATAAGGAAGCCTTTTAGGAAAGTCTTCAGAAATCTTTGAGGTGTGGGCAGTGGTAGCTTATCTATGGACAAATCATGCTAATAATCAAGGTAACAATACTATTAGACACCTGCCTCCTTCCCTCTCCCTCCCTGTCCACTCCCTCCCATCTCCCCCAGTTATTTTACTGACTGGATCACTCTGTTCTTTGATGTTTCTCATTT
>NW_008239648.1:302745-311767 GCF_000691975.1 Corvus brachyrhynchos
GAGTGGAGGTAACTTAAGCAAACCATCTGAACATAAGAAAGGATAGGTGCTGGAAAATCTGTGGTATTTGTGGCTGGCAGTCTGCTTTGTAAGGACATTGACGTGAGAAGAAATGATAGAGGACTCAGGTGCTGTTAAATATATAATAAATTTTAAATGTGAAAAAAATAGAAGCCTTAATTGCAGCTTGCTGGAATTGAAAATTAGAATGTATTTAATTATTTTATTGTGTTTTTAAGTATCTGACAAAGGAAAAGTCAAAGG
This sequence comes from Corvus brachyrhynchos, assembly GCF_000691975.1. Lineage (NCBI taxonomy): Eukaryota > Metazoa > Chordata > Aves > Passeriformes > Corvidae > Corvus > Corvus brachyrhynchos. The sequence continues at coordinate 303,010 of NW_008239648.1, forward strand.
CAAATTATGTGAGTAGGTGCTTCTGCTACAGTTTGAGGAGATTCTTAAGCTTAGTTCTCTGGATGGGGGAGTGTTTGTGATTATAAAACTGTAATGGGAGGCAGTTATTTTTATGCTAGTGGGATAGATATAAGAATTCTTAATCTACTCTAGTGGTTGATATTCTGATCTTAAAGAAAACTGTTACATTGTTCATTACTCTTTAATTTTGTATATAGCTAAAACTGTCATTTTGTGAGTAACTCTCAGTAGTTTTGGTCAACTGAGATTTGTTTGTTATTGTTCTCTTGAAGCACTTTGACAGGTGGTTAAAAAAATTATTTTTATCAAGTTTAACTTATTCTGATGAAACCAAAGTCTACAAAGTGTGTCTCTCTTTAAATATTTTTATGTAAGAGAAGCATAGTAAAAAAAAAAAAAAATCTTTCTAGGAATGAAAAAAAATTAAGAACTTCCTTCCAGGAACTGAAGTCCAGTAATTTTGAAAATCCTCTTTTTTTAATGCATTTAATTTTTTTTTTTGAAAAGGACAATATCTTGTCTTCTGCTTATTGGCCAGAATGCTTTGAATTATAATACCTAGCTCTTAGATAACTCTCTGCATTTTTTAAGTATTCTATAAATATGTAGTAGTTAATCCTCTTGAAGTGCATCAATATTAAACAATGAAAAGCTTCATGAAACACAGACATTTTCTGATGTCTTAGATTCTCAGGCCCACAAGTATTAAATCTTCTTTTGTCTTCTCAAAGTATATTCTTCAAGCACTTTGGAGAATAGCTATAATTAATGTGATCTTTAGAATACACATTTGTATTCTAGGGATTCATTTACCTCTGCTTATGTCTTTTACAACCAGGGAATTGCACACATGATTCTTGTTCTTGTAAGCATAGAACTAACTGTAACTGCAACACAATCATGGCAGGGAATTGGAATAGTGCCTACCAAAACATTGGTTGTATGATTGAAATAATATATTTTTTCTTGTAAGTCATCTGCAAGAAGTTCATTAATACATTTGTGCTCTAGTGCTAAAATTCTGGTGGTCTTTAACTCGTGGTTGCCAAGCAAGAGTGCAGGCTGACAGCTTATGGTTCAAATGGTTAGCTGCCATTTTCAGTCAGGGTGAAAGAGAAAAGAAAGTACTATGCTAAATAAACGTTCACAGTGAAAAATCTTAGAATTAAGAAATATTTCCTAAAGAGCATTTTTAATGATGTTTCTAAAAATTTTCTGTGTCAATACTTTTTTGCTGTTGTTTTGCTTAAAATAAAATTTGGGTAATTTCTTTGTGTATTGCAAATGATCACCATGTGTGTGGCTTCTTCTCTGTGGCTGAAGCTGTCATGGCAAAATTTGCATTAAGCTGAGAACATGTTTTTAGTTAAACGTGCTGGATATAAGAAGGAAGTATTTAAAGCAGAGATGAAAGAAAGTGTAAAACTTATCAGTCTACCACAGTGTAAACATGCAGCAGATAGGAAAAAATCTTTAACAAGCTGTGTCTTTTAAAATATCATGTGCATTTCAGTTTTTAACCTGTGCTTCAAAAAATTACAATGTAATTATGTATAATACTGAGAGAGAAAACTTCAGCTATCAGTCAGTGATTATTTGGCAGCATGAATGAAGAATCCTTTCACATTTCACTTTATCATGCTCTTGCGAAGATTGTTATTCTTGTGTGAGGTAAGAGTGGTAGGTGATATGGGTTATTTTACTGGTCTACAGCATACTTACTCTATGTAGAGTTGGCAATAACAAGGTAGGATTCTTTACACCATTGCAGCAGAGCTTGAAATGGTGGCATACTTCGAATGTGTGATGTGGTTACAATCAAATCCTTTCTTTAGTGGCAAATTTGACTGGTCAAAAATTAGGGAGACCTGATTGAACACTGTGCATGTAACCTTTCTTAGTGTTATTGACTATGATACAATGCTTAAGTGAAAAGGTAATATTTTCTATTTTTTTGTTTTTATTTATTTCCATTTTTTATTTTACTGTAATTCAAATTCTCCTCCATCTGTGTTTTATTAATTAATTTTCATTTTGCAGGTGTTGCTTGTATTAGCAGGAATTTAGCCAATATTTTCTTTTCACTTATATTTCAAATCGTGACCAATGGTAGCGTTTTACTGTTTGCTCCCCTGTTCATATGCTTTTCTGAAGGCAGAACTTTTTCTTCTCCTCTTCACTCAGAGTTGTTGATGCTTCACAAGTAGTAACTGACTAATTAAAAAACATTACTGTTGAACTAAGGAGGAAGTGGGGAGAGGCTTAAATCTCAAGGATCCAGCAGTCAGGGTGACCAGGTTGGGAGCAATCAGGACAAAATTTTCAGCTTCACTTCTGTAGCAGTTTGGAAAAGAAAGGCTGAAAAATCTGCTGCTGAAGGATGGGGATAAAGATTTTAAATATTCCAACTTATTCTGTCTTAATGAGTGGTGTTTTTTTTCCCTTTGTGATTTTAATGATTTAGTATTTTAAAGGGAGCATAACGAAAAACAGAAAGAGGTAGATGTGTCCCAGCTTATTAATATTCAGGAGAAGTTTTTTTTTCAGATGTTCTTCAATAAAATAAGGAAATGTTACCATCGTAAAAGCACCAAGAGCCAACGGTTGTGTATTGTTAATACGCTGGGACTCTGTGGCTCATAAATAGGTCCAGGAAGGAATCGAGGGTTTCATTCAGTTTTTATTTCATATTCATGCCAGGAGCATTTTGTGAGATCGAATGCTTCACAAAGAGGCGATAGTTGCTGTTGTAAAGAACTGTTTTATTTCTGTGTCAGTTTAGGGAGAAATAGATTAAATCTTGGTTCACTGTTGTAGCAGGTTTTGACTGAATGTTTACTAGACATTTTAAAGTAATAATATGATCTAACTTACTACCAGAATGACAAATTATATTATTTTGTGACAAAGGTATATGAATTTGGTTTTTTTAGGAAAATAATAGTCTAATACAATGGATTCAAATGTCCTTATCTTCTTATTTTCACTCAAGATTTTGATTGCATCAAACAATAGACTATCAGAAAAATAATTGAAATAAATCCTATTTGCTGTGTAACTCAAAAATTTGAAATACTTGTCGCAGAATATTTGGAAACAAATGATTTGGTGTGTGTTACTCTATAATCGTCCTAATTCTTGAGGAAAAAACCCCTTAATTTTGTAGAGGCAGAAATACATGTCCCAGAAATGGGGTGTTACTATTTTTTCCATTTGTAAAATTACTTTCAACATTAAGTTTTGTAAGCAGAACTATACTAAGAAATAGCTGTTTTCTCTTTAGAAATGTCATAGAGGGAGTCGACTTCAGACAATGCATACATGGATACCCTAATTACAGTTCTTGAGTTGTTCTCCCCAACTGTTTTTGGCAGTGAGGTTCCACATCAGCTTAAATGTATTTAGTGTTTATGGTTTCAAGGCAATGCCTTAGATAGAAAATTGCTCTAAAATTCATACACATAAGAATGTGAAAGAATGAAAAAGTCCAGGACAAAACCTCAGATTTTGATAGGGCCTTCCAGAAATGCAGGATATTTCTTTGACGAGAGCTGTAGTTGAAGATATGACGATGATGGTAAGTAGATGATTATACTTGATGAGATAAAAATGTGTGACAGGTGTTACTGAACTGCATGCTTTCAGTTACCTATGATAACAGGTATAATGTTCAGTATTAGCACACTTACAGATATTTTCTGTAATGATTCAAAAGTATTTTCTCTATTAGAGCTTCATTTTGCCATCGACATAACTCTTCAAACCCTCCCGTCATCTGTCAAGGTTCGAGCAAACAAGTTTTGACACAAATCAGAAAACTGTGACAGTTGAGTGACAAGCTGTCAAAGGTTCCAGATCAATTGTACCATTTATTGCCTTAACCTCTGCTAAGCAGGTAAATATCAGTAAACCCCCTGAAATTAATCATTACAAATACTGCAGAAGTTTAAGTAATAAAAGAGTAATAGATACAGAGTATCTAAACTTTTATTTCAGGACTAGAAAAAACATTGCAGCAATGCTTTTTGTAGGAATCATCGATGCTAAATAACATTTCATGTCTTAGGCATGCTGAATATTTTCAGATTGTAGTAGAAACATGAGTTAAGAAAAGCATGGAAACTGGAATGTCAGTAGGCATTTTCATATGGAATCACAGAATGGTTGGGATTGGAAGGGACCTCTGGAAAAAACTACTCCAACCCACTTCCTAAAGCAGATTCACGTAGAACAGTTTGCACAGGATCTCTTCCCAGATGGGTTTTCACCATCTCCAGAGAAGGGGACCCCACAGTCTCTCTGGGTAGCCTGTTTCAATGCTCTGCCACCCTCAAAGTAAAGAATGTTTTCCTCCTATTCATATTGAACTTGCTGTATTTCAGTTTGTGCTTGCTGCCCCTTGATCATGTCCAGAGCACAAGTGAAGAGTCTGGCCTCATCCTCTTGATACCTGCTGTTAGGATATCCTTTCCTCCAGTCCTCTCATTGTCTTTGTAGGCTCTGCTGGACCTTCTCCAGTAGCTCGTTGTCTTTCTTGAACCGGAGAGTCCAGAACTGGACACAGCACTCCAGATGTGCCTCACCAGGGCTGGTTAGAAGGGCAGGCTCACCTCCCTTGACCTGATGGCAATGCTCTTCCTAAAGCACCCCAGGATCCCTCCTTGGCCCCAGGGCACTCAAGGTCTGCTTGTTGCCCACTAGAACCCCCAAGTCCTTCTCCTCAGAGCTGCTTTCCAGCATGTCAACCCCTCACCTGTACTGATGTGTGGGGCTGTTCCTCCCTTGGTGCGGGAGCTTGCTCCTGCCTTAGCTGAACTTCACTGGGTTCCTCTCTGTCCAACTCTGCAGTCGGGTTTCACTGAATGGCTGCACAGCTCTCTGGGGTATCAGCCACTCCTCCCAGCTTTGTATCATCAGCAGACTTGCTGGGGGTGCACTCTGTTCCTTCATCCATGTTACTGATGAGTAAGACTGGACTCAGTACTGATGCCTGGGGAACATTAGGTACAGGCCTCCAAAGTAACTCTCTTCATTGCAGCCAACATCGGACTGAGCTTTGCATCTATGGCTGAACAGTGTTGGTAGCACACCAGTATTTTGGCTGCTGTTGGAGAAGTGCTGGTGCAGAGTCAAGGCTTTATGTCCAACCCCATCCCTTCCAGAGATCTGTAAGCTGAGTGTGGGTTAGAGGTGGGGAGAGGACGGAGTTCGGAAAGGTGGCAAAACTGACCAAAAGGATTTTTCCGTGCTGCATCCTCAGCAATAAAGATGGGGGTAAGAGGGAGACTACAGGGAGATTTGTAGTTACAGAGTTTGTCTTCCCAAGTAATTTCTACATGTACTGTGGCTCTAAAATATTTCTGGGTGTTGCCTGACAATTAGAATTACTGAAAGAACTCCTCTTTTTGCTTTGCTTTCATGGTGACCTTTTGACTCTTCTTCAGCTGTCTTTATCTTGACCCATAAGCTTTTCCACCTTTTTCTCTCTCCCTGTCCTATTGAGGAGGAGCAAAGAGAGAGTGTCTATGTGGGCATCTGGTAGCCGCCGAAGTCAGTGCAACACATCTCTGTGAAATTTCAAAATGTACAGTTGCTGAATAGAATACTTATAGGGTGCACTATGCTGACATTGGACTTAACTGCAGAAAATACTCAGTAGGTTTTTGAGGAGGAGAAGGTAGCCTTTGGTTGAGAAATGGTCTAGCATGTTAGGTCGATGTAGACCAGGTCCCCTCTTTTCTTATGTTGGTAGTCACTCAACTGATACTTTTTTTACTGCCCTGCCCGAGAACCCTTTGCCACCAGCCTACCTACAAATGTACTTGTAGCCTTTTATTTTCACTATGACTGTCTGTGATTGCATATCTGTAGAAACCAGCATGTTCAGATTTGCACCTACTGCTCTGCCTTTTAGCGTCGTCCTATCACTTCTTCCTCATTCTGTGATCATTATGTAAGGTAACTAAGTATTGCATAAAAAATATCAAACAAGACTAATTCCATGGCTGAAAGAAATGTCTTTAATTCTCAGCAAGCCAGTTCATTATTGGTGAACTTGTGAAAATCACTTTTCTGTGAAATTTGAAGCGTGTAGATACTTTCTTTTAAGAAGAATAAATAAAATTTTGACCTATTTGATAATTCAAATTCTCCTCCTTCTGAAGAACAGAAGCATTAGATTTTGAGTTATCCCAGGAAAAAATTATTAAATGTCTTCAGTTAAATTTAGAAGGTCAGTCAGGCTAATGAATTAAGTCTTTTCTCAGTGCTTAATTTTTCTAGTTTTCCTTGGGGATGGTACTGCCATTATGAAGTTGAGCTTAAATATCTGATATTATTTATTATTTCTATAAAATTTTGAAAAATATGGGAAGAACTGAGGCCTTCACATATGACTGTACAGTATATATGTCCCCCAGTTTCTTTTGTTCTTCTCTATTTTTTAAAGAGGAGCAGCTGCTCAACATTCAGTAGTTCAGTCAATAGAACTGCAAATATAAGATTTTTGTTCTGGAGAGAAGAAATGAAACAGTGTGATGAAAATACAAAGCTTGGAAATTGTTTTAAATTATTGAAATTTGGATGTCAATAAGAAAAATTTCTTCATTCTTGGGTCACTATAAAATAAATACTCAATGGCTACAGTTTTTTATCCTGTCTTGAATCAGATGCACATTTGGATTTGGAGAAAAATGTTTCTCTCTGGAGTAAATGTCCTTTTTTTTTTTTTTTTGGTAGAATTCAAGCAGTCTGAATTTAGAAAACTAGGAATTTTGGTTTGCATATTTGTAGTTAGCTCTGTTTGGGATAAGACACCATAACAATCATAGATTATCTTTAATTTTAGCAGAAAAACAAGGGATTGAGAAAACATGCAACACTATCAGTGTCTTGCAAATTTTTTTTGCATTTTTCTATATGGTGCTCTCCAGAAAATCACAGATATAATTTCTGCTTTGTATATTTAAACCTGATATGAAGAAAAAATTTAATTTTCCTATTTCGAATCTCAAGATTGTTAGAAGAATAAGGATATAGCTTGAGTTCTTGGCAGTGTGCTTGACTCAATGTGCTTATTTCCAATTATCCATTCATAAAAGATGCTTATTGAGGTCTTAAAAAACCTTTACAAATGTTGACATTTTACAGTAACCTTCCACCCCTAATTTTACCTTAGTTATCTTTTGCTAGTCTCTTTTGTTTTAGGTCATGTGACTGCATTTTCTGGGCTGAAAGCAGGAAGGTGTTTATGGGCACGTAGTCCCTCTGCTGGCTGTGGCTCCATTTAGCTAACTGGCTTCCAGATGGTGTCTGTTTGTATTTAGGTATACTGTTGGCAAGAGATGCAACAGACTGCATTTATTTTTCATTGTCTAATACAAACAGTCAGGAAACAACAAACAGCCTACACCCCCGCCACCCTCAGTACCTTCTATTTATATTGACTACCTTGTTTTGTTTATTTAATGTTTCTAATAGTGGATACTGTAAGATATAAGTATTATTTTTGAAACTTGTCTTTTATTAAACTTGAAATGTAATATGCAGACCATGAGCTTGAAAATGTTTCCCTTTCTTGGATAGCTATGGCATCTGTGTTAGAGAGGTATGTATTTCCTCTCTTAAAGAGAGACAAGGAAGTAAGTGACTAGTGCAGTGTCTTTGGGTGCTCAAAATATGTCTCAACATACCTGTAGTGCAGCATGGAGTAAGTCTAAGCTGACATTTAGTGTGTCAAAAAAAAAAAAAAAAAGGCATTAAAAATCTGTGTTGTTCTGTAAGGTGTCAAAGAAATTTGTAGCTTCTCCCTGCTGCTGACATTTAAGAACTGCATCAAAGTCTTAATCTATATCAATGGCTAATAAATAGGTAGTGTAGGTTTTTTATTGGTTGGTTATCTCAAATACACCAAAAATAGATCTTGTAAGTAACATTTTTAGTTTGAAAACTTTGATTGTATTAATTAGAATAGATACAGATTTTAAATAAGAAACTATAGTTTTTAGGACGATGTGGGGTTTATAATTCTTACTGTATGCTTTCTGTTCTCATTTATGTCTGTAAGTGACTTTTTTCCTTCTAAATTTAAACTTAAAATATTTCATTTACTAAAAATAAAAATTCAGAGATATTGCAGTCATGATATTGTAGTAATGTTTTGGAAACAAGCTTAAAGAAGTACATTAATAATGAGTACATTTACTTATTTACTTGGAGTTCTGAAGTATGACTGTAACATGTTTTTCTGGTTCAGACTTCATATTTACAGAAGGAGCACTTTACTTCCCATGAGTATAAAGCTGTTTCAAGAGTTTGAATTTGTGTTCATCTGCATTTGAAGAAAAGTTATCTTTAACCTTGATGTCCAGCAATTTTGTGTAAGCATAGAAAGTTGTAGTTTATGAGCAAGAATTGCATTGTGTACTACTTGTATGTGACTTCAGGGCAGGGGAGAACAATCTATTTTTAAGTTAGAAGTGGGGTTTTATAAATCTAAGTTTCATGTCATAAATACATCTTATTCATAGTGAATTTACAATAGCAAACCTTTTTGAATGCTAGGGTGTAGTGGTTTTGATTCCAAAAAATTCATTATTTACTTATTTTCCTTTTGTGAGATAAGAATTAGGAGAAAAGCAAAGCAGGCACAAACCTTAAACAGTTGCAGTACAATGAAAGAGCTTTATTATTAACAGAATTAAAAGTAAAGAGAAAACAACAAAACAAAATTAAATCC
>NW_008239648.1:312445-313769 GCF_000691975.1 Corvus brachyrhynchos
GGTGTTTAGCGGCCTGCGGCTCTGGGCCAGGTCCCCCCAGCGACCCAGGGTCCGTGCCGCAGCATTGGGAAAGGGGGAGAGGGGCAGTGGCCCCGGCCCGGCCCGGGGGGGCCTGGAGGCTCGGAGCCCCCCAACCTTCCAGCAAGCGAGCTCCGACAAAAAGGGGAAATCCCGCCTTTCTGTGCGGTTTAAATATGTAAATTGTGAGAAGCGTAATTGGTCTTAAAGACTGTCCATCAACTCAGGGTCAACCCAACACGTAGGGTTATTTTAAAAAGAGTTTTCATGAACAGTGAAAGCGAGGGAACAGTGAAAATAAGGGCAGAAAAGAATGAAGGGCATTTAAAGGAGATGCACTTCAGAATCATTATTTATGTCTATTACATGTTTATATTTTATAAACATTTTACGTTTATTATATATTTGTTTTATATTCGTTGCTATGAAATCCAAGACAATCTGGTATAGATTGCTGTTTCTAAACCTAGGAGTACAGGGTGCATATTTCCAGTAGTCTGTTAATTGAACTCTTCTTATATTATTTTGTAAAGAAAGGCTTTTAGATTATATGTATGCTAGCTTTCATTGAATCTCTGTTGCAGTAAGAAAATAAGGGGGGCGAAATGGTGGTTTTTTTTTTTTTTAAAGTTTGATCTATTTAGGAAGATCTCTAACCAAAATTTCAACATTAGTTGGTTTTTTTAATGTGGTGTGAAGTTTTTTTTAATGATTTGAACTTGAAGTTAAATTTTATTCTATACACTAAGGGAATTCTATTTTAAAGTGGGAGCCAGAAGAAAAATAGTTTTCATGTTATAGAAAAATTGTTATGGTCCCTGGTTACTGACACCTTGACCAGGATGATGTCACTGGCTGCATGGAACATACTGAAGGAGATAGGAGAGCAGGAAATATGCTCTGGGAGTACAGTAGTCATGGGAGAGAACTTCACAGTGAGATACAACTGAAGTGAGATATGTAGACTGTCAGTGATCTACAAGAACTGAATATGGAGCATGTAGGAGATTTAACCAATGTTGTACAGCTGAGTGAAAAAACTTTCAATATGAGCACCTATCAGTAAAAGGGGCTACTGTGTGTTGCAAATCAAAATAAAAATTGAAGGACAAAAATCCCAAAATCAGCTGTAAAACACACCCACACACCTGTTAGTGTGCACAACTTCAGGATTGCTTTAATGTTTCTTTGCATGATGCAGGGGATTACAGGACTGTAAGCGGTGTAAATGCACTGGACACAGTAGCTGACAAAATAAGAGAAAGCAGAATTTGTGGACACCTGAGTAAGACCAGTTTAGAAAGAG
>NW_008239648.1:313803-318226 GCF_000691975.1 Corvus brachyrhynchos
GTTATTTTGAAAGGATTAACAAACATAGAAATAAGTCCATTTGGAATTCAAAAAAAATTTTTTTTTCAGACATTGAAAGGTGTTCAGGAGACTCAGCATTAGTAGGATAAGAGATAATATTTCTGAATAACCAAAAGCTACCTTAAAGCATAGTAAGCTAGTGATAGTGGATTGTAAGTTAAGTTTAAAATGTGAAGTGACAGAAACACTTTTATGTAACATTCAATTTGTGTTGTTTCAGAAAGCAATAATGACTTCACTTTTTTTTTTCTATCATCCATGTTAGAGGCGTTAATAGTTGGAATTTATTTAATTGAAGAGACCAGAAAATTTTCTTTTTGCCTTGTATGCGGTTAAAGTTGCTGATTCATTGTCATACTTCTCTAAAGAGGAAGAGCATTGCATTACTGCTATGTAAACAAGAAAGTAGTTTTTGTCCTTTTGTATTATAATAGAGATTTTAGCTAATCATGTGTGGAATAATTTTGTTATTAGTGATACTGCTCTTTAATATGCTGCTGTATATTTAAGGTTACTTTTATCTGATGCTTTTTAATGTTTCTTTCCTTTTATGTTCAGAGATCATCTCAAGGCATACTGGAAAAGAGTTTAGTCAGTCTTGTTCAGTTTTAGTTAATGAAATTATTTAGTATATTTTTATATAGTAGTTGAAAAACGAAGTAACTGGAGGCATTACTTAGAAGCTGTGACTAAAAAATATTTTTCACTGTTTAATGCCTTCAACTTCTATGTGTCAGATTTTTAGCCCTAATTTTTCAAATGTCTTTTCATTTTAGCTATTTTAAACAAAACGTAGCAACATGTACATATGGTAATATACATGAATATATTTTATTTAAGTTATAGCCAGGAATGGAACAGTAGATTTTTAAATTATGAAATAGTTAAAAATACAGGTGTTTTATTTGCCCAAATATATACTGACTGCAAATATACACTATAATTATTAAGGGCATTTTGTGTGGTTGTGTTTTCCTTATTAGTAAGCCTCTCACATTATTAGTATTTCTACTAATAACCTTTATTTTTTTCACTTTAGGAAATACTTGGCAACAGTGTAGCAACAGCAGTTTAGGCACTTTTATTGTAAGAAAATCGTAGAACCATGAGATGGTTGGAGTTAGAAGGGACCTCTCAGTGTGGTCTAAACCAGCCTCCTTGCCATGGGCAGGGACATCTTCCACTGGAGCAGGTTGGTCAGAGCCCAACCTGACTCTCCATGTTTCCAGGGATGGGCCATCTTTCTGGGTAACCTGTTCCAGTGTTTCACCACCCTCATTGCAAAAATGTCTTCCTTACAGCTAGTCTCAATCTGCCCTCTCACAGTTTAAATCCATTACCCCTTGTGCTACTGGGCCCCAGTAAAAAGTCCTTCCTCATCTTTCTTATAAACCTGTAAGTATTGAAAAGGTGCAGGTGGAGAGGCAGGAAGAAACACCACACTAAAAAACCCCAACCCCCACCCCCCCAACCCAACCCAATCTGCCCCCCCAAATAAATCAAGCAAAAATGGTTATTTCTTAATATTTGTATTTTTCATGTTGGAGGAGTTTGTGTTCGAAACAGGAATAGGTGAGAAAGTTAGTGCAAAATATCAATACGTATTTTGGGTTAAGAACCTTTTTTTTTTCCCCAGAAACAATTTAGCACTTGAGAACAGGCTCTAAACTAAGTTTATCTGAATCCAGCAGCTTTTCATGTATCTGTGATGTGCTCTTGTGTTGCCCAGGAAATTTACATACTATTGAGTATTTTGGGAGAAAATGTCTGTTTATCATGTACACTCTTGCAGCTGATTTTAAGAACAAGAGGAAGAAATTGTGCTTTTTATTTTTTTTCAGAAGAAAAATTTGTTGTTATTCCTAGTTCCTTGCTGTTGTTAATGATGAGGCAAAAGTAGTTCAGTCCTTCCCTGGGGCTATATCATGTCTTTTTGTGTAAGTTTTGCAAGTAAGAAGACAGGTCTGTGTTCTTTCACCTTGTATATGTGGCAGTGAAAGGAGATATGATTGATCTGTTTACAACAGTCTGTCTTTCAGAATTGGAAATTTCTTCTGTTTTTGTCAAAGGCATTTATTTGGGTATCCACTGAAATCTAGTTACAAGAGCAGAAATTATCACTGATGTTGGTGAATACCAGTAATCAGAACATTATTTTCAGTTTTCTGAACAATCTGGGCGCACGTTTAGCAGGCACAGCACAATATAGTCTTGTTTAGATAATTTCAGTGAAGTCCTAATTTTTCAATTACTTGTGCTTTTGAGCTTCATATTTTAACAATACCAGTTATCTGCAAGCACTTGAAAGTTGTAAACATAGAGGGACTTAGTGACTTAAGCTTCTACAAAGCAACACAACTACGACAAAATGCACAAAAGCTAAGTGACTTAAGCTTCAAAAATGTTGAGCAAACCTGCAGTGATGTACTTAGCAAATGTGTTTCCACTCAGTTACTTTAGCATAACCATATTACTTAGAAATTTTAGGTGAATTGTTTGATTTTTGTTTTTGCCTATGCTTTAGCTTGTATGTGCCTGCTGACATTTGTTGCACCATTCTGGATAGAATGCATGGACCCAGCAGGTTCTTTTAAATTGTGATCACAATAGAAAGAGTGGAATCCTTTGAGGAACTTGCTTTGGAAAATTAATACAGAGTTAAACATCTCTTATGCCACATGCTAGCTTGTCTGAAAATATGTATATTCCCTGAATAGTGTGTGTGTGTGTGTATATATATATATGATGTAGTTTACAATATAATGTATATATTTTTATAACTCGATGCCGTTATGTGGTAGCACAAAAGAATTTCTTAACCTGAGGTTTTGTGTGTAGGTTTATATAAAGCTTTTCAGTGCTATAGATAGTTTCATCTAACACAGGTCAGAAGTGCTAAAGGGGAGAGAGATAAGATGTATTGAAAAGTAAAAAATTACTACTACTTTAAAAGACCTTTTTAATAGTGGGTTTGTTCATAGTTTTATGGGCAACTCAGCTTTCTTCTGTAGTTCAGCTTCTGAAGTTACTGCTTTAACCTTTAGCGGAGCCTAATTGAAGGATGTGAAGTTATAGTTAAAAATATTAATGAATAGGATACTGTGATTTGAACTGAATGATACTTAAATCTCAAGTAGTGCTTCAGTGGTAAAAACAAAGGAGTGGAATTGAGATTTGCACTCTTTCATGACGTTGCTTTGCATCAGTATGTAATCTGAAGCAATGAAATCTATGTCTGTGTAGTGGAATAATACTGCACTTTTAGTAAAAACCGTGGAGTTTGGCTAGTGAATATCAAAGCAGTGTAATATGGTTTTAGCAGTACGAGCCTATAATTGTGACTTATATGGAATACACTTGTATATTAAAATCCAAAAGTCTGTGTCAGGGCACAGGTTTGAATCTAAACTTCCTGGACCCCAAGGTGATGAGAAACAGTAACACAGAAGTAGTCACTATTGGGAAGTCTACATCTAGTTGCCATCTTCAGATCCACTATATGATAATCTTTATCTTGCTCCTACCTAAAATCCCAAGCAGTTTACTGGGTTCTTTTTAGGGTTTGGGTTTTTTTTATATGTTCCTTTTTTGGTGCAGTGTGTGCTTGTGGTGAGATGCTGGCAATGGTGGCACCTCTGGTAAAGCATATTCTTTGAAAAGCATAAAGCTACTGCACAGCAGAATGTGAGAGGGGAGTGAGAACAAAGTGTGAGGAAGAGCACTGCAGACCCCGAGGTCAGTGAAGGAGGAGGGCATTGGGGTGCTCCACATGCTGGAGTAGAGATTCCCCTGCACACCATGTTGAAGACCACTGTGGAGCTCATTTCCACGTGGCGCCCTGTGGAGGATGCTGCAGGCATGGAGAGCACATGCCAGAGCAAGCTCCTGGAACCGTGGCCTATGAAGGGGAGCCCACAGGTTTTCCAGCAAGAACTGTGGCTGTGGAGCAGTCTTTTCCTGAAGGACTGCATTTGGTGGAATGGAGCCATGTGGGAGAAGCTCATTAAGGACTGTATCCAGTAGGAGGGATGGAGGAGAGTTGTGAGGATGGAGTATTAGCATAACGGACCTATTATGGACTAACCTCAACCCCCATTCCCCATTCATCTACTTCCCTCAGAGGGGAGAGGAGGTGGAAGAGTTGAATCTTGTTGGGGCCCTCCCCCCTGCCATGTAGTCCTGGGAGAGGGGCCCCGGGGGGAGAAACAGGATTCCCCGAGCCCCTGCTCAGCGTCGCTCCCCATTGGTTGTTTTGTGTTCCCCTGTGCGGCCAAGGACCCTCGGGTCCTGTGATTGCCTCAGTTCCTCAGCAGAGCCCTGGCCATGCGGCTGGAGAAATAAACATCTCTGAAACATCTACCAAGAATCTGTCCATATATATTTCCTTTCCACGGGACTCCTG
>NW_008239648.1:318975-319750 GCF_000691975.1 Corvus brachyrhynchos
CGTGGAGTGGGCAGAGCAGAACCGCTCACAGGGCATGGGGCCAGTGGTGATGGCAACGCGGGGCCGCGCAGAGCCCAGACACGCGCCGGAGCAGCATCGCTCGGAGGGCGTGGAGCAGCCGCAACGCGGGGACCCGGCCGAGACATCGGAGTTGGCGAGGCAGCAGCCACACGGGACAAGCAGCCACCCTAAACACGCAAGCATGTGATGGGAGAAGTTATAGCAACGAAAATCACAGGAACTGTGAAATGGTACAATGTCAAAAACAACTGTGGATTTTTAACATGAGATTCATCCATAGAACTGCCATTAAAAGGAATAACCCTAAAAATTACCTGCAAAGTGTAGGAGATGGGGAGGTTGTACAATTTGATATAGTGCAAGGAAGGAAGGGTTTACAAGCAGCAAATGTTACTGGGCCTGGAGGTATTCCCGTCAAAGGCAGCTGTTATGCACAAAATTATAAACAATATCCATCCCAGCAAGCAACTTCCCTACCCACAACCTACTTTCCCCTTTTACCCTATATGCAGTATGAACCCTTTCCTAAGTTTACCCCATCCCCAATTTATCCTTAATCCATTTTTCACCCCATGGCTTCCCTATACAATTCCCTCTCCGATGCTGAGGGGGGGATGAAAAGGGAGAGGAAAGAAATTAAAGCCTCTCCTGCCTCAGTTTCCCCCCAAAGCAAGCCCGGAGAGTCCTGTCTCCCTTCTGTCAGCCTTAAGATATTCCAGAGAATCTGTTTGGACATTTAAAGACTCAGGAGGGT
>NW_008239648.1:319984-326852 GCF_000691975.1 Corvus brachyrhynchos
TGTTTGCCTCAGTTCCTCGGCAGACCCCCGGCCATGCGGCTGGAGAAATAAACATCTCTCTGAAACATCTATCAAGAATCTGTCCATATATATTTCTTTTCCACGGGCCTCGTTGTTTGATACATGTTGCAGTTTCCCCACTGTAACAGAATCTGTTTATCCTGTGACAGTAACTGTGAGTGGTCTCCTTAACTTGACCCATGAGCTTTCCTGTGTAGTATTCTCCATTTTGCTAAGGAGAGGGTGTGGGAGAGTGACTGGGTGGACGTCTGGCAGCCATCCGAAGTCAGTGCAGCACCATCGTTTTTGCCTGGAGCAGTGTCTGTAGCAGGTACGAACCAGTAATTTCCATGCCTGAACCTCTTCAAATTTCAGTTCCTGTTGGAGGCTGCCTTCTTTTGGGCTCATTTTTTAATAAACAAAGTTGATCTGCAGAGAAATTTCCTGTCAATTCTCTCAACTTTACCTGTGTGAATTTTTGAGGAGAGCTCCTTTTAGATCCTTTGGATCTGTGACATTCAGGAACCTGGCTGTCAGAGAGAGCTTCCTGATCTTGTGCAGAAGATTTCCTGTTCTACATAGAGATACAATTGCTTCCTGAGTACTCTATCCTGAAGTAAGCTGTCAGCATGGCCTGATTATCTGTGTTCCCATATGAATTAAGATATGCTGTTTTCAGGGACTGAAAGTAATACAGACATTTTTATCATGTCTGTGAGCCAAAAGAGTAAATTCTCTGAATATTTTTTGGCTCCTTTCAAAGCCCTGCTGGTTATCATTGCATCATGCATTCCACCTGAACTCAGTGTGAGGGAAACACAGGTCAGGCACGCTTGAGTAGCTCAGCAGGACAGACTGTTTGCGATCAGGTATGTCAAGAAGATATGTGTTAGTTACAGCTTTATTATTAATTTTTTCACTTTCTTTTTCATCCATTGGATAAACCATGAATCACCAGTACTGGGTCCTTTTCAGAATCTGTAGGATTTTGTGTCTGTTCATGGTGCTGGATGCTTGTGAACTAGGTTTGAAGTTATTTTCCTGTTACTTAGAATTACGTTCTCTGCTAATGCTCTGTCATGGCACACTATAAGCAGAAAGATTACAAATACTTTTTGTTAGAATGCAGTATTTTATTCTTGCACATTATTGATCCATAAACACTTTAAGTCTATTGTGAAATCACTGTTGAAAGACTGAGGAACAAATTAAGAAACTGCACTTACAGAAGCCATCATTATAATGACAGGCAATTTAGTTTGAGGTAACCGGAGCAGTGAAGAATGCAATCCATCATATCAGCAAGTATCTTTACAAATTTTATTAGTCTGACAAATGTTATACAGACCATCAAGGTCATTTCATAGTGAAGATGGGATATTGTTTTCATATTCTTACAGCAACAAGAGTGGTTTGAGTAAACTGCATGTCCAGTTCCCTAGGGTTTTTGTAGTGCAGTGATGCAGTGAGACAGGAAATAAAAACAGCTACAAAATGAGACCTTTTCCTATTTGTGTAGGGCACATTTTCAGGCTAACAGTTCTTACTTTGTGGGAAATAGCTCTTTTAGTGACAGTCACTGTCAAGTATTAAGGTTTCCTGTCTTTCCAGGAATGCTAAATGATTTAACCCCGCTAAAGTACATTCCATGGGCCTCGGGTTAACTGTGTTTGCACAGGGCACTTACTGGATCTATTTCTTACAAGAACATTACCACCATAGTTCATAACAGTTGGTAGAAAAATGCATTCCTTAGATAAGAGCTCATGAAATAAAAAACTTCAGTTGAAAACACAAGAAGTTTATTAATATGGATGCATTCTGATTTTTCTAATGTAAGTTTTTCAATGTATAGCAAGGATATGGAAGGTTTTTTCCTTCATAGCAGTTTTTTTCCTTATTGCACTCCCTTGCAAACCATTACCCAATAAGATTTTGATGTATATATTTTGGGGAGATACCAAATTTGGTATTTCCCCCGCTATCCATTTTTATAACAATGAGCATATATGTCTATAGTCACTCTGACTGCTGGATGAGAGTTCCAGCCTGGTGGATGCAGTTGGTTTTGTAGGGGTTTTGTGTCATTTGGTTTTGGTTTGTTTGTTTGTTTGTTTGTTGAGTTTACTTCTGTTTTTATATTTGAGACTGATCTACTTTCTCATTGGATTTCTCATTGTGATCTAGAGGAATATTTGACAGTTCAAATCATTAAGAAGAGTAAAGAAAAGTAAAAACCACTGAGCAAATTTGCTGGCATCCATGACTACAATTATGTTTTTCTCATTAAACCTTGATGTTCCTAAAGTCTATGAGACTTAGCTAATTATTCTAACTAGTGTAGGAATATATGGAAACATATGGAAGAGAGACCCATTTTGTCAGGAAGTCCCATGATTTGCTTCTATAGCTAATCTCATTATTTAGAGCTGCTTATATCTGTTTCGATCCAATAAATAGATTGCTTACACTTCTAATACAAGAAAGTTGAATTGCTGTGAAATTTGAAACTTTGAGTTTCAAATCTTTGTTACAAGACTTTTCCACTCAAGAGTTGTAGTTATAACTATGCTTAAGTAATAGTTTTTCCTTATGTTGTCACCTCCTAGTGTACCTCAGGTGAGAGGTCAGATCTTTGATAAACAGTGCTCTCATTTGCTTCAATTCCATGATTTTGGTTCCTCTTTTCTACATTTGTCTGTTGCAAAGATGAGTGAACAGAATCACAAAGAGCTTTTACATATTTTTACTGAATGCTTTGTGGAATTATATTCCTTCTCTCTTCTAGGAAGACTTTACCTGATACATCATAGGGCAGTTATTACATCTGTGTTGATTATACTCCCAACTTCAGCAGTAAAGTTCGTTCTGTTTTGCTTTTTGGGGATCGCATGTCCCTCTTGATAAAACTGTGTAATACCTATTTCAAGACTGTTATACAAAATCTGTTTGTAACTGTTCACTCCACCCAGCTCAACTATTCTCCTTTCAGTCTAGTTCTTTGCTATCTCCATCATAGCTGTTTTTAATTTTCTGCCCTTAAATTCCTGTATTTAATTTCCACCTTCCTCAGTTTAATAATTTTTTGTTGATATTCCATGAAAGGCATTAGTCATATAAATATTTGATGCCATATCTTCTTCATCCATGAAAACCCCTCCAAAAGGCTGTAAAAAATACAGATGCTAAGTAGACCATGGCCTGCTTTAGATAAATGTGTGCTTCAGGTTTTTCATTTGCTTCTGCATCCTTTTTCTTTCCTTAAAATGTATTCTGGTAATTGCTGGAATAATTTATACTAGAGGTCAGGAGAAGAGGGATTGAGTTAATGAGAGCCAAACACTGGCTCTGCAAGTCTCATTTCAAGGTAATGAGTCAAAGACAGCTAAGGGTCTAACTATCCAAGGATAAAGGAGCAAGGTAGGGGTGACTTTTATCGTTGTCCAGCTGGTCATTCTGTTTGTTTCTGAAGAAAGAGGCTGCCAAGGAGAGCATGGAGAAGCCTGAGGCCTTATTTATATTTTGCTGGTTCTGTAGATGTTATGAGGATGGGAGAGTGAGTTGGAGATGGAGAAAGACTAGATGGAGAATCAAAAATACATTTCTAACACTTTTCCAGATATTACATTAGGAATAGGAATAACATAATTTTTCTTCTGTTTATACTTGTGTGTAGGGAGAACTCATTCTTGCAGTCTGTCTCTCTCCCCTGTCCCTCAACAAAAAGAAAATAAAAATTGCTGATGCAGCACAACTGGGAGTCATTAAACAGTGTACTTGGTCACTACTGACAATAGTTTGAGAGCTGACCTAATTGATTGCTTTGCCAGAAGCTGGAAATGTTGAAGATGCATTGATTATGCAGAACATTGGATATTGTATAGTTTGCTGTTTTCACAAAATTGCAGCTGATTTGTGAAGGAATTCATCAGAAAGTTTAGGAGGCAGGCAATAGTTTGTGTGTTCTTCAGTAAAATAATGATTCATCTTCCCTTATTGATTTATATAGCTTTTTTTACAGCTCTGGCATAAAAAAAATTTCTTTCCTGCTTGTAATTGTATTATACCATCATAGAAGGGTAGGGTGAAGAGTGTTACATTGGGAAAAGTTAGAATAATCAGGGAAAAAACCCAATTATTTATTTTTTTTAAATCTTGTCTACAACCTTGACTCAAAAAAATGACTTAATATGTCTGAGGTTTTATGTGTCTATTTACAATTGGGTTTATTGTTTAAAGGTGTGGTGGTTTTAGGGTTTATTTAGTTGAGTTTTCTGTTTTTTTTTAAACATTTGAATTTCTTCAGCCAAAATGAGAGTTTGTGATAATACTGTGTACTAATTTTGTCTGGGTTAGAGTGAAATTCACAATAGCTGGCTTGGGGCTCTCTTTGGTTTTGTGCTGGAAACAGCGTTGATAACACAGGGATGTTTTCATTATTGCTGGGCAGGGCTTGCACTAAGGCTGGGGCTTTTCTGCTTCTCACCCCACCAGCGAGCAGGCGGGGGGGTGTACAAGGAGCTGGGTGGGGACAGAGCCAGGACAGCTGACCCCAATGGACCAAGGGGGAAATTCCAGGCCATATGGCATCATGCTCAGCAAGACAACTTAGATGGGTAAAGTGGTTGGCTGTTGCATATAGGTAAAGCCTTATAAAATGAAGGCCTTGTTGCCTTTGTAAAATCATGGCTCAGGCCTGTTACTTTGGCTAAGTAGAGAAGGACTGTGGGGAAGAGACATAGGGTAGAAAAACATGCTGTGTGACCATTGTGTGCGTACATCATGGTGTGTGGTGGTGGTTGGTTGAATTAAGCTGCTTGTGCTTTAAAACTATGTAAACTGATAACTGGCTAACTGCTTAAAAAGGCTGAGTTTTTGCAGTAAGTGTTGATGCTTGCCACCATCTTTGGGTGTCAGTCTTTTGTGTCCGCCGTCAGTTGGCCAGACCACCAGTGTTTGGGGGCTTGCTGGTTTACTTACTTGTGAGCAATTGGTTTGGGTTTCTTTACAAAATTTGTTTTTCTTAGTTTTGATTTTACTATTTTTTTTCTTTTTTATTTAAACTAAATTTTGTTTACTTAGCTCAGAAGTTTCTCACTTCAACCATTCTGATTCTGTTCCCTGTCCCACAGCATGAAGGATTCAGTGAGTGGCTGTGTGATGTCTAGCTGCCTACTGGGATTTTAAACCAAGATGTACTGACATACTGATCTAAGCAAAGTTGAAGATGTTTCATAATATTTTTTCTTTTTACCTGCTTGCTTGGTGCTTACGTTTTGGGTTGGTTTGGTTTTGTTTTTTTTTTACTTTCCTTTTCCATGGTGACCTAAAGATTTGCAGCAGTTGTGATCTTTGCTTTCCCAATGTGCTGAGCAGTGGGAAGAGCAAGCAGGGGTTCATTTTTCTTTTCTTAAATCTAAACTGGTGAACTTCAGCACCCTCTTGTGCTGGTCGTGCCATTATCACACAGCAGGCAAGGCTTCACACAAGCCTAGCAGCCACTGGGTTCTGCACTGGGGTTAATCAGGATTGCAGCCTGCTTCCAATCATAACTAGCACAGCAGTCCCACTTGGATTTCTCATTAACAAGATGCTGTTCTGAATTGCATGTATGCACTGACAGATTGACGTAATCTGAACAGGTATGCCTTTAGACAGCATGTAAGGATAAAAAATATCAAATCTAACTCATGTTCACATTCATATCATCATCACCTAGTTTCTTCTAATACCATTTGTAATGTCTCAGCCATGATTTTCTGGGCCTGTTTCAGGTTACGCCTCGATCTGATGATAGAGAGCAACGTGCTGCATTTCTAGTTTCTGTATCTGTGTGCATGTGTTGAAGCTGTAGATTCTCACTCCTTTGTTTTCTTCCATGCCAGTGAGGGCCCTTATGAGATGATTTGTCTTCCTATTTTAGTTTTTGGCCTTGGAATTGTAAAATTGTTTAATCCAGATGACAAAAAGGCAAATGGATATCATTAATATGTTTAAGTGCCTCCCTGACTGTACTTTATTTGTGCTTATTGCTGCATATCCTCAGTTTCTTTTTGCCATCTGCATCCTGCCAGCCTCTTCAGACTTAACTCTGATAGATCAAAACTAGCAATGTAAATTATGCCAAGGTATATTAACTTATGTATGATTTTCTTACCAAAGAACACCAAGAGCTTCATTGGATGCCCTTTCAGAGAAGAAAAAAACAAGATTGCTTTAAATATTCTGAGAACAAATAAAACACAACAAAAAGATCTTTCTACTTTTGTATTCTGAAAATCTACTTGGTAAAAAGTCTGTTAAAAAAAAAGCAACTCATAGAAATGTTTGTTATGAAGAATTTGAGTAGATAGTCTGTTACCAGCTATAAACACCTTTCCTTTAATGCCTTCTGGAAGTAATGGATTTTCCTTGCTATTGTGATTAGGACAAAGCAAAAGTTGCTTTTTTTTTTTTTTTTTTTTTTTTTTTTTGTTTAGTTTAGGGGTTTTTGTTGGTGTTTCTTAGTGCAAGCATTAAAAAAAAATTATACCTTAATTTCTACCTTAATGTTTTAAATTTTTGTCACTAGACATAGTAGTGTATCATTTGCAGCTAAGCAAAGAAAGACGTACAAGGAATAAAGTATAGACTGTGCAGAACTTCCACTTGGTTTGCTTTTTTCTGGGCTGGAGAAGATTGTCTGCTAAAATCTATAAATTAAATTTCCACTGAAGTATATGCAAGGATGTGTATGTGTATCTACGCAATATCAATTTTTTTTTAACCAAAGTATGTTTTGAATCCGAGTCTTTGTGTATATGAATATTAAAGTTCTATTTTAGCAGCTTTATGGTTTTTTTTCTTTATTTTTGCTTGTTTTTGGGGT
>NW_008239648.1:326878-334639 GCF_000691975.1 Corvus brachyrhynchos
TGATTGTAATGAAGTAGTCAATCACAGTAGTGAATGCAGATTACCATTTTAATGACTAATTTTCCTGCAACTTGTCATTGTAGTCCAGTCCCATTTATGTAATAATTCTCACAGGATGTGTAACATGTTTACTTCCTACCATAAAATTTCATGTAGAGCTCTGTACCAATTCGTAAATGTACGGACAAGACTCTAAAGCTGCTAAAGAGAATCTTGATGTCCAGCCTGTTCCAATAGTGCCTGTGCTGAGTAGCCTGAATGTCCAGTGGCTGCAGTGCTGAGTAGATCAGAAAACGTGTAAACAATCGTATTTCATACACGTGTAAACCAGAGAACTGTATTAAATCACATCCTCTTCCTATCTGTCTTTTCATCATGTCTGATGCATTTCAGGTTTTTAACTAATTCATACCTTAAAGCTGGTTCTGCGTCAGATTGATAGAATATGTCCATGTCCTGCTTGATCAGACTAATGTACCAGAGGTTTATTTTAAATTAAATTACTGGTAATGCATGCAGTTCACCAAGTAAAAAAAATGTGAAGAAAAAACCCCTTCATATTGCTTCTTATTATTGAGTATTTCTGTTTAGTGGGAGCTTTGTTGTGTAAAGATCATATATAAATCAAACTGAAACCATTTCCATTTCTGTGCAATATTTCTCATTTTCAGTGATTGTAAGCTTATATTACACTTCCCAAGAGCATCTGAAGTTGTGATTCTTTTTACAGATGTTTTAAAAAAATGTCTCCTCCAGTTAGGATTTGTACTCTGACTTTATATGTTTTGTATGCTAGAATAGTATGGAATATTATGTATTTTTCATTAATGAAACTTGAAGACTTCTAGTATTTGCAACAGGATGAATAAACATGGCTACTTAATACCTAATACTTAATACCTAATATTACTGT
The DNA here is from genome assembly GCF_000691975.1 of Corvus brachyrhynchos. Classification (NCBI taxonomy): domain Eukaryota; kingdom Metazoa; phylum Chordata; class Aves; order Passeriformes; family Corvidae; genus Corvus; species Corvus brachyrhynchos. The sequence goes on from NW_008239648.1 coordinate 327,792, forward strand.
TAGCCAGTAATAAAGGTAAAATACCATGTCTATTAACCTATATTGTAAGAAACCTTTTTTTCCTGCACTTTTTTCTTTTTAGAAGGGGAAGAATGTAATTTTGTTTTAACAGCTTACAATATCAAAAAGCAATCTGCAGGGCTGATTAAGTTTTCTGTATTCTCTGTCCTCCCTAAGAGACAGATTGAAATAATTCCAGCCAGTAACAATATTTGTATCTGAAATTTGAGTGACATTCTGTGTTTTGTTTTCTTATTTGTTTTAAAAATAATGGCTCATGTTGAATAATGTGTGCTACCCAGGAAGACTAATATGTAAATATTATGTAATATGTAAATATATCTATTTTAAGAAGCTCTTGTGGTATCCCAGTGAATGATAATGTCCATTAAATGATTTGTTATTTTTGTGAGCTTAGCTATAAAATCCTGCTTTGATTAACTTAGTATTTTTCAGTAAAATACCTTCTCCCTTTTCTCCTTATGTAGTAAAGTTATTAAAGTATAAGAAATATTTTAATTATGATATGACTTTCTTAGTTGTAGTTGTAGTCATACAGTTGTAGTCATAGTTCTTCTGTCTTTGTGTTAACTTGTATTTATTACAATATGCAGGAAATTATTTTATTTCTTCTCCTGTTTCCTGTGTGACATGAGAGACCCATTGGTGATTAAAAAACTTCTTAATCCTGTGCTTCAGTTTGAAGACCATAGCAACTTCAGACTTTTTCCTTCTCCCCACCTTAACATGTATTTATCCTATCATTTGTAACATATGGTGACCATATGATTCAACTAGAGTCTGCATAATCAGAACTGAACAGTTCTCTCTATGAAATTTGTATTGGTGCATTGGGCAGTCAGATCTTTGCACCTGTGGCCTCTAGTGGAAAATCTGGGGAAATCTTGTCCTTCTATGCTTGTGAAAGAGGAGGAGGAGATGAATCTGTAAATTGTGGAATGCCATAGGGTGGAAGTGTCTTAGAGGCGGTATTGTAAGAAAGCTTTCTGGTATTTGTGCCAACTTGCAGTTTCTGCAGTAACAATCTAGATAATTGCTGGTGGCAGACGTAGGTAAATATTGCAGCTGATTATATCAACTTCATGATGTCATACTGTATTTCCATTGTGTATGGCTAGTATGAAACCTGAAAAATAAAACAAGGTTAGTTGCTTGAAAAATATGATGCAGTCGTGAAGGCATCTTCACTGTGTTTTATAGTATAGAATGTATGGTGTATACATCCCCTTACATGAACCATGTGTATTTATTTCCTTATGTTTTCAACTGCTACAAGAGATTCCCCACTCATTACAACTACATGGTATCCATGAAACTTTGAAGAAGCGATTTGAACAAGAATTGTTTAACTTTCTAGTTTTACTAAATGTTCCAAGCACCTTAACTTTATAAGAGACAACACTCATATTATTTTAAAATAACCAACCTGGTGGCCTTTTCTGTTGAAGTGACTACACCAGTGGATGGGAGAGGGGTTACAGATGTCTTTTATCTGGACTTCTGTAAACCCTTTGACATAGTTCCCGTACGACATCCTACTCTGTAAATTGTAGAGAGGTGGATTTGATGAGTGGACTGTTAGATGGGTAAGGAAATGGTTGGATGTGTCATCCAGAGGATAATGATAAGTGTCTCAGAGTCCCAATGGACATCAGTGACAAGAGGTGTCCCCCAGGGGACAGGGCACGGGAACCAGTGCTATTAAATATTAATGACACAGATGAAGGGATTGAGTGCACCCTCAGCAAGTTTGCAGATGACACCAAGCTGAATGGTGCAGTTGACACTCCTGAGGGACAGGATGCTATCCAGAGGGAACTGGACAAGCTTGAGAAGTGGCCCATGGGAATCTCATGAAGTTTAACAAGGCCGGGTGCTGGGTGCCAACCCAGGCTGGGCATGAACAGATTGAGAGCAGCCCTGCCCAGAAGGACTTGGGGGTGCTGGGGTGAGAGCTGGACATGAGCTGGGCACTCCCAGAAAGCCAAGTGTGTCCTGGGCTGCATCCAAAGCCCCGTGGGCAGCAGGGGAGGGAGGGGATTCTGCCCCTCTGCCCTGCTCTGGTGAGACCCCACCTGCAGAGCTGCCTCCAGCTCTGGGGTCCCAGCACAGGAAGGACATGGAGCTGTTGGAGAGTCCAGAGGAGGCCACCAAGGTGATAAGAGGGATGGAGCAGCTCTGCTATGAGGAAAGGCTGAGAGAATTGGAATTGTTCAGCCTGGAATAGAGAAGGCTTTAGGATGACCTAATGGTGGCCTTCCAGCCCCTGAAGGGGGCTCACAAGAAAGAGAGAGACTATTCACAAGAGCATGGAGTGACTGAACAAAGGGCAATGGACTCAAACTGAGAGTTGGTTTAGACATATTGGGAAGAAATTCTTTACTGTGAGGGTGGTGAGGCACTGGCACAGGTTACCCAGAGAAGCTGTGGGTGCCCCATCCCTGGAAGTGTTCAAGGTCAGGTTGGATGGCACCCTGTGCAACCTGGTCTTGGGCAGGGTGTCCTTGTGCATGGCAGGAGAGTTGTTAAGTGATTTTAAAGGCTCCTTTATGATAAGGTTACTTTTTCAATCGTATTTACCAACTCCTAAAATGAACATTTGATGCCAAGGCATCAAACCTGTTTTTCCTCTTAAAGTTTATGGTGGTTTTCCAGGCTTAAGTAAGTACCAGGTATTTGCTGTCTGTGTGTGTTAACCTCAGGTTACAGGGGCTCTGTTACCACTATCATGTATATTAATGCTATGTAGATGTCACAATCTTGTGTTATTGAATGAATTGCATACTGGGAATATGCTTATGTTGAGTAGATGAAGGGATCTGGTTATAGATACATCACTCTTATATTAGTGTTTTGGCTTGCTTCATTTTTTTAAATCACTTTTTTTAACACTTTGTTTCACTGAGGAAGCTTTTTTAGACCTAGTGAAGAATATGAAGAATACTTACGCCTGTAGCATACCACACCGCAGTGATGCATATAGTAACTTTGGGTAAAAGGAGAGTTACAGTACCTTCATACTGTTCTGTTTCTTTGTAATGAACAGAAGCTTTAATGTGTGAGAATCTGTCAGAAACAATTGGTTCTGAGTTGGTATTGTATGATAGCAGTGAGAGGGTTGTCTAAGTTGGTATTTAAGTTTTTCACATGAAATAAAAACACTGAGAGAATAATAGATTAGTTTTGCCTATGAGAGGGATGTGACAACAAAAGAGACTTATGCTATGGAGGTGGTGGTGTTTTTAATGAAAGAAACATGGATTTTTCAGATTCTTGACCAGGGAAATTAAAGGGTTTATTTAGGCATCTAGGAGGCCTTCAGAAGGTAATCAGAGTAACGAGAAATGAAATTTGGTTTTATTTGTGATAAGGACAATGTTCTTGGAATAAACAAAAAAAAAATAGATGTAATAGTATTTAATATTTTATTTATTATTATATTTATATAATATTTAATGGCCAAGACCTCCACTATTTGTGAGCATTAACCATGCTCTTGTGAGGCCGTTTTAGAAGGGACACAGTATGAGCGTTAAATGAATGTGTACTGTAAAATAATCTTCCAGCCCCTTTCAAAGCCTTGAAGTTGTGGTAAACAGATATATTTGCCAGAGTAAATGAATTTAATGGGAATGTGTAAGATCAAATTGCACAGATGAAGTGAAAATAAAAGTTAATTTCTTTCAAAAAGATTTTAGGTGGCAATGAGATTATTCTATTAGGGTGAACAGTAAAGCTGTCAAATAAACTGGGGTTTTGTGGGATTTTTTTACTCATAATACAGAATAGGAAGTATACTTGTATAGCTCTGGGGGCCTTAAAAGTGAGGGTAATGCAAAGTCACTTTCTGTTCCAGAGAGGATGAATATTTTATTCATACACTTCTTTCACAAGGAGGAAATACTAAGCCACTAGACCACTAAACCATGGACCTATTTTGTGGTTAAATGGAAATTTTTTCTTCCTTTGTATTCAGAATGATACTAAATTAAAATGCTTGAGCATTTCTTTGCATGTTTCATATTTCTTAGCATGTGGACACATTCGTCTTTTTGACTGAGTGTTATGAAAAGCAAAGGGAAATATTATTTAATATTATTTTTAATTTTTAGAATTATCATGCATTCTTCTGCTTAAAAAATACATTGAGAAATATTCAGTTTTCCTTTAACCATTTGTGAATATACAGTATTCCTGATGTGTGACTCTTGTTACAAAATTTATATGGGAGTGGGTTCTCTCTTTTTTATTGTAATTTTCCTGACATTTTGATGTCTATCAGGTTATGTATATGTGCTGTTTCATGAAAGATGTTTAGTTTTGGAAGCAGTGTTTTCCAAGTCCAGAGTAAACACATTTTGACAAGAAATTTTCTCTTTTGGTAGGATGGCAGTATTTTTTAAGATGAAGAATTGTTTTTGCAATTTTATTTGCATTTTGCAACAAGTTAGGGTGTGCTGATAGTCTTGTTCAATACAAATGCATGTAAACTGTAGTTAATAAAATTGTGAGATAATGGGAATCAGAGATAATTTATATTGAGAATTTATTTTCTAACCCAGATATTTAAACCTGTTTGAAGATAGTAGTTGTTTACAGTTACATATTATTTCAAACTAAATATATTCCAAGTGTGTGGTTTTGTTTAGTACTAAACAATTTGCTGGATAAAATAGACCAAAAAAAGAGAACAAGTCATCTTGTGATGACTCATATCAGCAGTATAAAAAAGAAAATAAGATTAAAAAGTAATACTCTGTGCTACAGAAATGGAAGGAATACTTTGTGCTGCCTTTAATGGAGGCAGTTAGAGTTCTGCATCTAAAAATCATGTTGGAGTAATTAAGAAGGATTTGTATACGCTTTCACTATTATCAAGATAAAACAGGAACACTGGTCTTTATAGCCAGTTGTTCAATCCTCTTAAAAACTGGGGAGAAACTTTGTAAATCCACATGCATTCTAAAAGGGTACATAATTATAAAATTATTATGCCCTTGAGTATTGAATTCAGTGTACTGCAAAATTGTTGGGGTTTTTTTCATACTTAAGGTGTTTTGAATAAGTTGATGTTGCCATAACGTAGGTGATGAGGCCAGCTGGTAAGCATAACATAAAATGCTCCTTTCAACTCTTCAGTCCTTACACTCTCATCTGTCTTTTCCTCTTGTATCATGGGCAGATAGTGATACTAACTCCTGGAGTAATGCATACGGATGAAGGCAAGGACAGCAATTCAATCCTCTTTACTCTTCCCCTCCCCTCAAATGTGAGGCTAGGGTAGTGTAGTGTTACAAAATGCCTCAGAGCGAGTATATTCTCATGAGGTCTGAGGTAGCAGGGGTGCACAGGGCATTTAAAAATTAAGTTGATGTTAAAATACTTTAGAAGAATTTCTGTTTTTAACTTGTTTGTAAAAAGTCACTTGTGCTGATGGATTAATTAATTCCTTTCAGTTAATAACGGAACATGTTTTGCAGCCATTAGTAAGCAGCAATGTTTTATTTTATGAAAGACCGCACATATGTTTTGTATAAAGATCTTTTTTCTAATGAAAAGAAACCGCTCAAACATAAAAACCAAGATTGTGAAAAGATTGAAGATCTAACTGAATCTTTAAAAATGTATTTTAAAAAATAGGGATCATTTCCTTTTCAGTTAGTTTCCTTCAAAGATGAAGGAATAGAAATATTTATATTTCTCTTTTGGGTGCTCGTAGAAATTGGCAGTACTACTGCAAGTTAAAGCTGGAAGTTGTTGAATTTCTGTTTTGATTCAGCAAATGGTTGCATTTGCTGAAGGTGAAGAAATATATTGTGGCAGTTAGTTAAGATGAGCCTTGCCTTGTGCTGTTCGCTAATGAAATTTGGGTGTCCTAAGAACCTGAGCGTGATGACAGATTATCCATGCCTTATTTTTGTCAGTTTTCTGTAATTGCAATATGAGGTTATGAATTAAATGCATGTTTGCCAATAATAATTACTTTGTCACAGCTTTTATGACAAATATAATTTAAGTTGATGCTTGTGGAAAGCAGGCAGTGTATCAGTCCTGTTGAATAGGAAAGGTCCTTTCCAGTTAAAGTTTTAAATAAATCTTTGAAACATAAACTTCATATTCCACCATTCCTGCCGTTTGTTTTCTGAGGGAGGTACACCAAAAGAGCCCTTTATTTGTATATAGCAATCTTTATTTCTGTGTGTTTGTAAGTTAAGTTTGTGCTGAATTACCATTAATTTAAAATGAGTTGGGTTTATATTCATGATCAATCTAATAGTATAATGTATTCCTGATAAATTTTATTATTAAAATATGGTTAGGAACAGATGCTAATGAGTGCCCTGGTTTGTTTGGTGGAACCATATGACTAAATCTGTGAGTAAATACTTTGAGTATTGCAGCCTCTTGTGGAAATTGATTTTAAAATGAAGTTGAATTTGTACTTGAATTCTAATGTAGTTAAATTATAACAATTTGCTTGTGCTTTCCTACTCACTGGACTAGGAAGGTATGTATAATCTTAAATATTTTAAAGTATATGCTTTAGTTTAACTGTGTAAAATTTAACAGTATTCTACGGTAATATTGTGATCTTTCTTTTCACCCTCTGTTAAAAAGTAGTTTTACAAATGTTAGTCAAAAGAGAGGCAAGGTCATCTTTCCCTTTGTGGGAAAGAGGCATCATCTGATAATTTTAGTACAGAGATAGTAAGGCAAATTTTAAGCTATGTAGGAAGTACCTATGTAAGCACATACCTATACTCAAGCATCTTCTCTCAAAACTACTTCATTACTGTGATTTGTGATTTTTCTTTTTTTTAGATTTT
>NW_008239648.1:334724-338873 GCF_000691975.1 Corvus brachyrhynchos
CTGCTGATAGAACAGTTGTAGCGTGACTGCCTTGGTTTACAGTAGATATTTTTTGTATATGAGCAATCTTTTTTGCTTTATGTTTCTTTTTTTGGTATGTATTGCACACTTGTGAATTTGGTTGAGTTCACCTGTGATCTGAATTAGTCCCTGGTAAATGCTTTTGCTCTGTGTGATTTGCCTGCATTTTGTGAAATTAATGTGTTCAAGAAGTCTCGGTAAAAAGGAGTTAAACCAAAACCGTACCAGAGTTTAGCCTAGCTGCACATTATGGTAGGTTATGGCACACAATGATTTCAGGGAAGACAAACCGGGGAAATGCACACTGAGTATGTGATACCTTAAACACAGTATTGGGGGGTGTAGCCACGTGCGTCATGCGGGGCAGGTTTCTGAGTGGGTGGCGTGTGGGCCTTAATCTGTAGCAGATAATAATGCACAGGTAAGGCAAGAAAGTTCTAGGACTGAATTGGCAGATGAGCTTTTTGGAAACTTAGTCTCTTTTCAAACATAAATTTTAGTAAACCCTCCCTGACTCTCCTCTTCTTCCTGTGCTGCCCAAAAAAAAGTTTGCTTAAGCTGGTGTCTGACCAAGATGGACAAAAAATTTAAGGAATAAGGAATTGGGAGAAAAGGGGTTTCTTCTTCCATTACTATTGCTTTGTGTAGTGCATACTTACCTTCATGACTGACTCTGTATTTACATGACAGCGTATTTTACTCTAGCAGAGTTTATTCTTCTGAGGAATATTTTACACATTTTTCCAACTTTTATTTATGTGTATTGCATGGAAAAAATGGCACGTTAAGGTCTAGTTACAGAAAGTGCAGTGCAAGAGAACAAGGTATTAGTTTTGTGCCAGTTGCTTTTTATATTCCTATCTCTTTTTTCAGTTTCTTCTATTTGAGATTTTGTAGGTGTTTATTAATTGTGAGGATTTTTAGTTGGAATTTGAGTGGCTTTTATTATTGTACCTCAGTCTTTCTTATTAAATTATCATCTCTGCTTGTTCCTTTTTTGCACTTTCATTTATTGAATAGAATGTAAAATAAACATCTAATTCAGAGTAGGCAAAATATTGAATTTCTGTAAAACAATGCAGAACTGGAATTCATATATAATAGGCTGCAATACATAAAAAGAAAATGATTAAATCATATCTCACTTATCATAGATCTTTTTGATAGGAGCAAAATCTGTGCCATTAGTTCTAGACCAGCGTATTTCCCATTCACAATGCTTTAGTGCATAACTTATAAATCTGTCCTCATCATCCTATATTACTTTTTCAAAGCAAGCTCAACATGAAGCAAGACAGGATGAATGAAAGTCAATGAAGGTCGACTAGACAATCACTAACGATTCTTGGAAGAACAATACTGTGGTATATAATAGAATTGTGTGTGAATTTCTGTCTTTGTTGACAAGGGTCATTTCTGTAGAACTGCAGTATATTTTTATGGCATTCTAGTTTTAGATTATGCTAGTCTAGTCTGTTTGTATAATACATCAGAATGTCAGTTGTTTAAAAATTTGTTAGTTCACAGAAGCCTTATTTATACTACACATTTTATGTACCTGTTCTATCTCCTCAGTAGTGAAGATGTAACATACAGCTACCCGAAGCATAACAAAGAGGCACTGTTAAGGTGCATAATCATTGCATATATATCACCGCTAATTTTCCAGCATTTTTTTCATCACTCACTTACTTGTCTTTCATTCTGCTGAATAGATCATCTCCTGCAAGTGTAAAAAACACCTTCATACAGTAAAAGAGGTTACTATTTCTGGTACCTGCTTCTGATAGGAATAGTGACCTGGGCTGCGTGTTGGAGCTAAATACAAAAGTTTAAGTTTGTATAGAAACCATTGGTGCTGCACACTGCAGATGATGAATAAGAAAAAAGCCTAGTTAAGCAGAAGAATAGATGTTTTCAGTCTTAGAAGCATCCTTGATCTTTAAATTTAACTTTGTTGCTTCTGTATCACAGAATCACAGAATGAGTTAGGTTAGAAAAACTTCTGGAGTCACTAAGTCCAACATTTCACCAAACATGTTGTCAATCACACCACAGCACTGAGTGCCATGTCCAGTCTTCCCTTAAACACCTTCAGGGACAGGGACTCCACCACCTTCCTGGGCAGCCCATCTCAGTATATCACTCTTTCAGATATGGCTGAAATTTACCTAATTTTTTCTCCTCAATACAAATAGGTCTAATAAAAAAAAAAAAAAAAGCTTCTGCATGCAATCTTTGTATCATTATGGTTTTGAGCCATATATAAATAAGCACAGATAGGATTTAGTTATCTGTTATTCTGACTGAAGACTAGGCAATTTTACTATCATTTCCAATTTGACTATCATTTTACATGTAAGTTTTTAAATAAACTCCAAATTACTATATGTTCTTGTTTTCCCCAAACCCTGCAAAAAGAAGAACAAAAAGACGTAATATAAATTTTACCTTTTAACCTTCTAGCAGATTGTAGTGAAATTGCAAGTGTGTGTGTGTGTGTGTATGTAAATATAGAAATACATATACATATATTCCTTCCCAACTAATATAATCATAGGAGAGTCGAGTCATATTAAAAGTGTTTAACCAAACAGAATATCAAGTGGTCTTCATTACAGGCTGTCTGAACGGGAAGCATGTTATTAAAAAATCAATTGCTATAAATGACATAGGTCTGAAAAAGAAGTAATGAATTCATAGATACTGGTATAACAAAGAATGCTGAGAGGAAGTTACCATGTTGATTGTGACAATTTTTACAGTGTTTCCCAATAACAGTTGAAGTCATCTTCTGCAGGTTGTGGAATTTTGTTGTCTGACAGCAAAAGACAGAAACTGCTTTTTTTATTTATAAGTCAAGATTTAAGAACAAATTGTTGTGTGCAGTAGCAAAATATGTGTCTAAACTACCACAGTGATTGTAAAGCATAATCAGGTGATGTCATACTCCTTTTGACTGGAAAATCATGAGGCTTGCTTGGCATACAGAGATAATGAAGAATCGTTTTCTGATTAGATCGATGCTGTATATCTAACAAGCACTGAAAAGCTTCACTGCTAATCTGTAAACTATTTAAGAAAAATGGTCATAATCAATTGTTATTAATTTTTATTAAAATTATTTTTTCCACAGGTTTTGTTTAGATTGCAGAAAATACTATAGTATGTAAAGAAGGTATTTTAAGACACAGTAATTCTAAAATTTGCATTCAAAGTGTCCTTTTTCAAAGTCTTTATGCACCTAAATGTTAGCTGTAAGTAAGAAATCATTTGTAGATTGAAGGTTTAAGCTCTGTAATGAGTTTGTGATATTGGGCATTTATGCTATGGATTTTTCATTACTACATTTTCTTGATAGGTAGTGGCAAACCTGTCTGCAACAGAGAATTACACTTGAATCTTCTGGAGGGAGAGCAGACTAACATTGTAACAGAATCATTCTCTAAGATCATTAGCTGAATCAGAGGTTTTAATTTATTTTCTAGAGGAGATAAACTTTTTTTTTCAGCCCTGGTTTGGTGCTGGTAGCATCATGGCAGCTGCAAATCTCTAAGTCTTTGACTTGTGATAATGTTTGTCAAAGGTTTTTGGTAATTAGTTGGCGGTCCTTATCTGAGAGGAGTGTGCAAAAATAAAAATGTAAGACTGTGTCAGATCAAATCAAAGAAGAAATTTCTTACTACACTGGTTTGCTTTTGTTCATGCAGGCAGACCTGAGACATGGGTCTCTGCAGATACCCCATGATCACCACCCAATTTGTGATTGAATCTGTTCAGCTGACCCTTTTTCCTTTCCTTTTGGCCTGTTTTGCATTTAATCAGGTTCTAAATACAGAATCCTAAAAGGCTTGCCTTTTACTTTTATTTGGCAGATGTGCAGCAATAAAAATCTCTGCTCATTGAGAAATTGTTGCTTTGAGAAGATGCACTAGGTCTATAACAATATTCAGTAACCCCAGAGCAATACAGCTTTTATGAGGTAGTGGGCCTGTAAACCCGTATCTCTGGGTTATCTTTTCAGAAGTTTTTCTGCCAGAGTCCTCACCAAAGTCACCATATGCTGCCAGGCTGCAGGAAAGTGAAATGTCGGGCAGGTTGGAACTCTGGGTAATGGTGATCCGCAGC
>NW_008239648.1:338890-358359 GCF_000691975.1 Corvus brachyrhynchos
CAGGAATAGTGTTTCTATATGAATTCACCTGGGGCTCAGCTATGCACTAGATATTTCAAAACTTGTTTTGCTTTTGGGTTCTGTGGTAACAGGAAGACATCCTTAGAAATTCTGAATGTTCTCAGCATTCGGGAGTTATGATTCCAGACACGGTGAGACATTCCTGAGCAGTGTAGCTGGAAAACACAGGCTTTGTCCCACGGTCATTATATAGTTTTTCATTACTGCCATTTGCACTGGGAATATATATATCTCAGGGGAAAAAAAAAACCCCAAAAATAAAGCTAAGTTGTTTAAAGGAAGGTGTGTAAGTGTCATAAGTGTACTTAACATCAGTGTTACATTCTTCATGAAATTCCTTTTGATCATTTAGTCTACTTACAAAGCAATGCATTTATACAATGGATTTTGTTTTATAGTTATTAAATTTACTAGACAAACTTAATTATAGATGAAAAATAGTTGTTTAAATAAATAAATCTCAATAATAAACTAGGTAACATCTCCTATTGGCTGATAACTGACACAGTGGTATATTACCACTGTGATTACCAAGTCTCATGTGAGAAACAGATGTAATATTACCTTTAATTTGAAATCTTCAATAGCTGTGTTTTAGTAGAAAAGGAATATAAGAAAAGGAATATAAATTTAAGATAGCACACCATTCAAATTCTTTGCAGAGTCAATGATGGGTATAGCATGAGTGTACAGGATGACAATAACGAATTTTGTGTATAGTTTATGAAAATAGTGGATGGAATTGTCTCTTGGGTTATTTGCACATAAATAACATGACAATAAGATTTGAATTTGTGGCTATCATCTTCTCTTGCCTTGTTTCTTGCTTTCTCTGCCTTCTGCCAGAAGTGTGTATATATCCTTGCAAACTGTGCATACTCAATGTTTTCTCTTAAACTCTTGAAATAAATAATAGTAGTGGTAATAATAATACTAAAAGTCTAAATGAGCAGCTTGCCAACATTATGTAGAAATTTCTTAAGCTGTATTAAGTATGTGCTTATACCACCTATTCAACTGTTACCTGTTTATCTTTTCTGTTAGGTGACAGATCAGTCAGTGAAAGCTTTTGCTGAACATTGCCCTGAGCTGCAGTATGTTGGTTTCATGGGCTGCTCTGTTACTTCAAAAGGAGTCATTCACCTTACCAATGTAAGTATCATAAATACTTTCTGCTAGTCATGAGTGTATTTGACTATAGCCATGTCACAGATATCAGCCAGGATAAGATTATGTGTATGATTTATAGCACTGACATGGACAGAAACGTGACTAAGTGAACTTTGCATTATTTGAGCAGTCACATTCAGATGTCACTGTGTAAAAACATATACCAAAAATATATTTATGAGATTATACATTTTCTCACAACTAACAGTGATGTTCAGGTCAAAACTCTTCAAAATGCAAAATTGTGGCTGATTCTATCACAAACAAAACAAAATTCCATTTAAAAGTGCAAAATTCTTATTGCAAGAGATTTACACAGACCTCTGGTTGCAACAGTGTACCCCCCCATGTGCATACATTCTGAATATATTCATCTTCTTATTTTACACAGATAGTGTGACGGATACATTTTATTTTCTTTCCTTTTTCTTTTGCATAAGAGGAGTGATGTGTGGAAGAACTAACTTGAGTGAACCTGCAGAAAGTAATTAAATTGTTCAATAAAATGGATGACTTGGATGAGGTGGACAAACACCATCTAATTAAAATTTGTAACTGAAAGTAAATCCAGGGATCATGCAAACATGAAAATGGCTAAAGAGATCTTGAGGTAGGAAGTAGAGAGCATATTTAATGAAAATGGAGTGTGCCTGATGAAAGCAAAGGTTTTTTTGATGCAGCTGTGAAGCTCTCCTGTTGTTATACAGAACCATTCAGCATATCTGTAAATTACTTTCATCATTTTAGAGCTGCTTAGCTGAAGATACAGAAGAATTGAAAGCATTTTGGAACACATGCAAAACGAAATAAGCCCGGGAAATTAATTTGCATGGTGAAGTTATAGGACCTCAAAGGATGCCATTTCGAAAGAACTGTGTATTGAAGTGATGAGTAAAAGGTGTGCATATCTGTGGGAGAAAGAAATGATAAAATTATTTTCATGTCTTATAAAAACTACAATTGTATAACTATAGGTTATATATACACAACATAAATATGGGAGGTGCACAATTTAGAAATTTGACATAAACAGTGTATGTAGTCTGACACTTTGTGGGAAATTTCCACAAAGATCACTTTTCAGCTACATGTTTTGGTTACTGCATTATTCTGACCTAGACTGAGTATTTAATAGATGTTATATGTCTTATCCTTCAACAAAGTGACTTTATAATCACATTTATTAGACTGAAGAAGAGTCAAGATCTTGACTTCTTAGATTAATTTGTATTTCTGATTTTCATGTGTTTAATAATAATAAATTATTAGAAATCCTGATTTACATAGGAGCAATCCTGTTGAACACAGTCTTTCAGAAAATATCTAAGAGGCAGCTTAGACTCTTAGTATGTAATTACTTTGTAAGTAATTGGTGCATGTTGGGACTTGAGATTTAGGTATTTCAGTTTCCTTCCCTCAAGTTGTATCTGTACAACTCCTGTAGGTTGTGAATTCTGCAAAGACAGTGATGTGACAACACTGAAAGTTAGGGATTGCTTAACCTGGAGAATGCTCAAGGGAGACCTTACCGCAACCTTTCAGTACTTCAAGTGGGTTTGTAAGAAAGATGGGGACAGGCATTTTAGAAAGGCCAGTAGCAAGTAGTAACATTATCTGCTGCATATGTCTTTTCCAGAATTCATCTGTTGGTGACATGATTTTTTGTTCTAACCATCATGTATTTCTGTGATTACTTTTGTGTTGAGTACTTAACTTGTGCTTCGTAAGTGTTTGGTAATAATTCCAGTCTGGCATTCCTAGAGAATGTGGAATGTGCTCTTTGCTCTCCATGGCCTGTGAGTGTGTCCCTCAAGGCTGTGCAGAGCTACTTGCCTTCTGTCCTCCTTCCTGTGTGCGAAACGGAGATAACAGCAGTGGCCTTGGTTGTGAAATTGCTTTGATGCTGATGGATGTATAAAAATTGAGTGGTTTATTATTACTGTATTTTCCCCCTAGTAATGTTAGCTCTCTTTAAAAATACTGGCACTTGAAAAATTCTAAATTACAGTGCTGCTGTGTCGCAGAGCTTTTTTAATAGCTAATTGTGGGGTATGGAAGAGAAAGTGTTGGATACTTTAAAAAAAGAAGAAACATTCAGGGTTTATTTTCACTATTTTTCTACTGAACAGAATGACAGTCAAGAAAAAATTTGCTTTTTTTGAGCAAGACCATGTCATCACACTGGTGCCTCTTTTCGTTGAAGTTATTGTAAACTGAAAAAAGTCAGATAAAGTAAATAATAATTATTGGGTAAGATGAGAGGCACTTCATGTACGTACACAGGAAGAGAGGGGAAAGAGGAGTGTGTTTATATGCAATTCACAGTTAGACTCAGTTGAAAGCAGTGGTTTGTTCTGATGACCTGAGTGTTTCATTTTCCTTTAGAGTTGTAATGTGTGAAACATAGTCACAAAAGAAGTGAATGGTCTCCTCCATGACACCAGAGTATTTAGTCCAACACTTATCAACACTGTTTCTGTGGAGAAGATCATGCGTAGTGTTGTAGTTTATCTTTTGTTTTCAGCATATCTCCACTTACTCTTATCTTTTTTTTTATAACTTTATTATTTACTTAGCTTTCCATGTATGATTTTTTTCTTGTTTGCACTCTTTCTCCCCTCCACACATCCTTGTCTCTCTGGAGTTTATCCCTGATTGTTTTTTACTATGCTTCTCCTGTGGGTGTAAAGATCTACACAAATGTGGGAAGTGCTTGTGCACACTAGGTCATTGTGTTGAAGACAGAACAACCAGAAGGGTAATTTTTTTTCATTAACGAGGTGGGAATAAGAAACTTTGTATTCTTAGTAGTGAGGTAGTGAGTTTTTGATGTTACGTCTTTGACCTCGAGCAGTGGCATTTTCCTCCCCTGTTGTGGTAATTGCTTCTCAGCAGTTTAATTGTTGTAGTTGTAATAGAATTTTAACAGCTGGCATCAGCAAATCTTGACATCTAGATATAATTTTATTACCAAGCCACTTCCTTAGCTTCTTCCTTTGGTTTCTGATATATATGCAAGGGTAATTGCTTTGTAGAAGTATAACTCTGTGCTTCTACACCATGTACTTCTGACAGACTGTCTGATAACGTTTGTTACAGACACCTAATTATGTATGAATCCTTGTACAGAATCTTGGCAGAAAAAAAAATTCTAATTTATTCTGCTAATCACCAATGCATGAAGACAGTTAAACCAATAACTATTTTTGGAATAATGGGATCTTCACTTTTTCTTCATCTCATAATAGTTACCCATGTCCAGTCCAACTTAGTGATACCTGAGTTGGTGTCCGGTATGAAGTCAATCAAAATTCAGAATTATGGAGCAAATTCTTAGGGCTCATTCAGTGTAGACATCATCGGTATGACAGATACATAATGATAATCTACCCATGACAGGACTGATTTTGCAAGAGCCTTTCTGAACTGGGGTAAATTATGGTTTTTTTCTAGTAGATGATTTGTTTTGACACAAAGTGTTCTGCTTTATGCTCTTTTTATGGTAGTATTTCAGCATACCTTCTGATCTGAAAATCATTAAGCTTCCTGACTAAGGGCATGATTGCTGTTCTTTTGCTGGGTATAGAGAAAACAGTATTTTAATCAATTTGTATAATGAACTGGATTTCGTAAGATGGAATATGATTTTTTTCAATCTGTTTGCCTTTAGTAATATGCCCTTCTAAATATTAGTCTTCCAATCACAGGAAAAAGTCATTAAGTGGGGGTTTCTGAATACAGTGGTTCTGGGACATTCTTCATGAGTGTTGGCTTGATACTTTAACTGATGTGGTGCTGTGTAAGCGAACGTCTTTTGAAGAATTTGATGGTTGTACCCAACTGCCATTTTTTTAAATTAAGTAAAAAAGATGTTGCAGAGAAGACTGATTGTATGGTTCAAAGGGATTCAGTGTCCTGTGTATCTATGAAACTTCCAATTCCCCCTCCCCCCAAAAAAATCATTAGAAGTACTTGACAGTAAATAACATAAAGATGTAAACTACAACTCAGCAAAAATGTAATTCTACAGCAACTTTTAGAGTTTATAAACTGGAAATTAGTCTTATAGCACAAATACTATATGTGCAGTTTATATTATGTGCAAGTACCTCCTCTAGAGGTAATTAAATCTTTGTGCTTACAACACAGTTTTTGATTGTGTGTTTGTTTCTTAAGCAATGGGACCTTAATGTTTCACAGTACCTCAGAATTTAAATTAAAACTTGTTAATATGCAAAACATTTAATCAGTCTGTGGGAAAATAGTCTCCTTTGTAGCTATTCAATCATTTTCCAATTCTTTAAACCATGTATGATTACTGTTCTAGGATCACAGTATATCTCAATCATGTAGTTCAGTTATAGCAGCTTTTCAGTAAAAATTAATGCACATGACATTTTAAAAAATAGTTTATAGATTCTATTGACAGAATAATAAAAAGAATGTGGTTTACAACTTTCTTCACACTGCTGTTTTTCATTTCCTGTGATTATACATTTGCTTTGGGAGACTAAAGTCCGAGAGCAGTTTATTCCCTGAAGGCATGTATACACAGAGAGTGTCAAGAAAATTAAGCTTAATTAGCAAAAGATGCGAGTTTAAAGCTCATTAAGTCCTTATAAGCACTTTCCTTCAGAAATAATTTGGCTGTCATACTGAAAAGGATTAATCTTACATGAATTGTTTAGTGGTGGACTTGGCAGTTTTAGGTTTCAGTTGGACTCAGGCTTAGAGTTCTTTCCAACCTAAATGGTTCTGTGATTCTATTCTCTTCTATGATTTTTAAGGCAGCCTATCTCTACAGGAATTGTGAAAGTGTGCAGGGGGAAAATAATTGTGTACCCATTATATTAGCAATTTCAGTACAATAACATCTAAATATTCACAGGAGTTGATACACCCACACTGAAAAATTACCTATGATCCCAATGGTAATAGTAATTTTCAATTACCGAAAGCACTGCACATATTTTAATATTACATGTTTCAGTAGTCATTATAGAAATCTTATTAGTTGCATGACAGTCACACAAACAGTATGATAATCTCTGAATCTTAAAATACGTCAGTTGGCATAAAATTTCATTTAAACCAACCAACAAAAGTATTTTAAAAACCCAAAGATTTTAACATATTTTAAAATATTTGAGATCCAAAAGTAATAGGTAATAATCAGTAATTTCAGCAAAAATGTGTTTATATGTATCACACAAAATTAGTTTAAATGTTGTTGCTTTTTAAAAATTCTGTTATTTTCTGTTTCATATGTTAAGCCCTCTGCCTACTATTTGCACTGTGTGTTTTGTAATATTAAATATTCCTTTTTCAATTAAAACGTTTTGGCTGACGTAGCTGAGTTCAAAGTTTAAATTCTGCTCATGCATGCTTATTTGAAAAGCTGTAAAATTAAAAGTTCAAGAAAAGTTTGAATATCTGTAGAATGGCCCTGAAATTGCTCAGTAAAATGGTGTTGCTGCATGAACAAAATTAGTTTTGGTTAAAAAAAAAAATTATGCATCCTAATTCCATAAGATCGAGTATTTAAGTCACAGAGTATCCTCTTTCTGCTGAAAAAAATGCTATTTAAAGGTACACTATTTTAATCTCAGAATTTATGAACGCACTGAAGAGTCTAGCATCTGTTTTTCAATTGTCTTCTTTAGCAAAGTTTGCTTTTTCTTTTTAAAATCACACTAATTTCAGCTGTGAGGGTTAGTTTGAGAATGTAAGACTGATGTATTTTTCTCTTCAAATTTTTTTATAGTACTGATTGAATCATAGTAATGATTGTAGCCTTTCCCCCCTAAAATTACTTCTCAGGTAAAATATAAGATAGGAAATTTTTCATTAAGGTACATCTATCTATTTTTTTTAAAATGAAAAATGATTGCATACACATTTATAACAGTTCTCTCACCAGGAATGAGAGTTGATACCTCTAACTTAAGTAGGCAGGGAGGTATTCTTTTCACTGTCATATTCAGATTGATCCAGAATTGTCTCAAAAGGGAGTGTGCATCCAGTTCTGCAGGTCTTGAAAACCATCCACACATCCGTAGTGGCAATTTCAAGGTTGTAGAGACCAAATTATACTTGAATGTGTATCAATCTGAAGCAGTCTCTTCAAACTTCTAAGACACAGAGGTTTTCTGCATCGAGTATGTTGTGCATGAGAAAAAAAGAAGAATTAACCTACCAAGTAGGTCAGGTGTCAGGGAGGCTGTTTAAAATGAAGGAATGTGACAGTAAAAAAGGCAAGTGATGGTTGAGTTACTGTATATTGAATATAATGATAGACTATTACTAGTATGAAGGAAAGAAGCAATGAGGAAATGATCATTCTCCTGTGATGGTAAAGGACAAAATCTGCCTTGAAAACCCTATTAATTTAGTGGACAGGAATACTAGGAATTCAGTTTAGCTTTTGACTCCACCCATGCAATGCCAAAGTTTTTTTCCTTGGGAAACCACAAATGCTTTCTGCTGTATTCGTCATTGCATCATTGAGGTAGATAATATACTGTAACCTCTTACCTTATTTGAAACCATGATTTTTAGGCACTTTTAAAAGAAGCACTGACCTCTCTCCATGCATTGATACTTCAGTGAAAATTTGTGGTTTTTAGTCCATAAGTAATAATAATGATGAAAGAATCACCAGTATTGTCATCTTCTCATAAGAAGAATGTTGTTGTGAAAGAAAGCTTGGGGTTTTTTTAAGTGGGAAGATTTTCTACTTGACTTTTAAGTCTCCATAGTTATTTAATGTAATGGAACATACTTATTGTTGAATTGTCCAGCAGGTGTATTTTCTGTGTCATAGGCATAGTCCACATTATTGCCAGCATGGTGTAAAGGCTGAAATATCTAATATGAATAGCTTTATGAAGGTGAGGAAATTTACAGTTGCTGTAAGCTTCCCCTTCTTGTAATTTATGCAGGAAAAAATGAGAGATTGGTTATGAGCTTTTTTGGGGCACATAGAAGATAAGGCTTTTAAATTTAATGCAATAGCAGTATGTATGGAATGAGAAGAGACCAAGCTTGTAAAAGGCGTCTATTTTACCAACACAACATCAATCACTATATACTCTGCTTTGTAATATGCAAACAAGTTTATCAGAATTTCAGGGGGAATACAGCGAGTATCTCCACAGTGATACCTGTGGTAGTATCATAATAATAGGAATATTATTGTCCTAGATTCTGTAGACATACCTTGCCGTTGTTTCAGAGAGGTCAGGGTTCTTGATTTTATGTTTGTTTTGCAGAATTTTTGGGAACGGTATGTAGTGTATCTCCAGCTTTAGTTTAGAGACTGTTAAAAACTTAAAGAACAAAACTCCAGTTTCTGTAGAAGCTACATTTGAAGTCCTCTTTTTTTCCTTTTCTTTATTTCTTATCACCCCATGCTGCCACCTTCTCCCCCATTTTCCCCCACCCTAAATACATTGATTTAATAATTAACTACTGAAGTGGACCAATTATGTGATCTCAGTTGTATGCTTTTACCTAATCAAATCCTTAGTGACTTAAATCACTGATGAGGATCATTTTTTCTCTCTTACAGGGAAAGTAAATTTAATTAATGTGTCAATATTGCCTAATGCAATTATTTTTGCAGAGTATAACAGAGATTATTTCAGACAACTTAAAAAGCAAACAGTATTTGGAGGTTGTTGTGACTAAATTGATACTGGAGAAATCTGTAAAAATTTTTTTTTTTGCATCCATTGCTCATAAAAGTAGTAAAAGGGTTTGCTTTTGAAGGACACAAGAATGATTAACAGTAGTAATAAATCAGTTTAATCAGTGCATAACTCTTAATTATGTTGTTCTGTGACTCCCATGTTTTGTTGTTCAGAATATCCAATCTGTTATTGATAATGGTGCAGGTGAGACTGCAGTATAAATACTGTATTTTCCAGGGAGTTTGTATTATTTGTTTACTTTGAAATCCTGATAGTCTGGAGTCATTAATTGCATTCATTTGAATCAAAGCACAAATATGCTGTCTTACCTCCTTCCATGTTTTATTTTTCTTATGGCTAAATGAGTTTATATTTTACCTTGATATCTTACACTCCATTTATCTAAGAGGAGGGACTCCTAGGCCCTTATTGTAGGTTGTATTTCACCTTGAGTGAGAGTGTCTGGATTTCATGTAGTAACTGAGTGCCTGAATCACAAGTTTGCTCAAGCTGAGTTCTGTGAATATCTCTGGTATGTTCGGTTTTTGTAAAAGATCTAGTAATTGTATCTTTCCTGACTAGCTTGCACATACTGTGCAATTTCCAGAAGAATTAAGTTTTTTCAACAATTATGTACGTGAATGAATTTCAGATTATTTCTTTCTCTCATATTTGTCTCAATAGCTAAGAAATCTTTCAAGCTTGGATCTGCGTCATATCACAGAACTGGATAATGAAACCGTGATGGAAATAGTAAAGAGATGCAAAAACCTTAATTCTCTCAATCTGTGTCTGAACTGGATCATTAATGACAGGTAACTTCATTATAGCATCCAAAAGCAGTGTAATGCAAATTTAACTAGTTGTGTTAGTTGAGAATAATTCCTCATGGCTTGGGGGTTGGAGGAGATTGATTAAAGCAAATGGTGTTTGCTGAGTGCTTATTCTTGCTTGTTTTAGGTAAATCATCCAGACACCTATTTTGTGGAGTGTTTGCCTATTTCTGCAATGGAGAAAAGTTTAGTTATGACTGGATGGCATCACTAATTTGTTTCATGCAGATTTCAGGAGAATGTGCTCTGTACAAACGGTCACTGAAATGTTCAGTTGCAATTACTTCAAAAGGATTTAGACAAATTTATATGCACACAAACAATGAAACATACATTTGACTACATAAGTAAAAAAAAATTGTTGCGAATGAAATATTGGAATTCCTGTATTTTTAGAAAGCAACAAGGTTGTTTGGTTTGGTTAGTTTTGGGTTTTTTGCAAAGAACTGCAGAATGAGAATGAAAGGATAACTGGGTTATTGCCTAGTCTTTTCTTTCTGACCAGAATACCTCCTATCCTGCTGTATTCCAGTCTTTTCATCAAATAATTTATTTCAGCATTAAGTACGTGGACAAAGATTATGTATAGTTATATCACAGATCAGATGAAAAATGAAAAATACTGAGAATTTTAAAAGTGAACATTTTCTTTTAAAATGAAAAAAATGAGCAAAGTCAGTACTGGAGGGTACACAGGAAAGAATACTTTTAATTACTTCTACTGGACTATTTCATTATAACTGGTGCTTTAAATGAAAGGAGAGAAACATTTTAACAGAGAGGGCTTCTAAAACAGTTTCATATAAACCAGAATAAAGTGTTCTAGCAGTTGTACTTCTTTCCCATGATTACTTTTTGGTTTTTTTAATAAGGTATGCTTTCAAGGCTTTCAAAAGTCATTAAGGGTGTAGTGATGTGTAGATGAGCTCAGACTTTGGTGAAAGTGTAGTGTTCTAAAAGTAATAAAATTGCAATGTGTTCAATAGAAAGTACCAGTAAACTTTTGCCATGACTCCTTTTAGCCCTTAAGACAGTTTTTTGCATTTGTTGGTTTAGGTCAGACCTTTAATGCAACTTAATTGGTTTTGAAAGCAGTTAGTTGCCTCAGATCTTTCTGTCTGTAGGGCCTTATTTTCGTATGTGGAATGAGATTACTGAAATGGAAAGTTCTATGATAAGCTAGAAAAAAATAATAAGAATAAAAATGCTAATTAAAAAAACACGCAGCTTTCAGGTTTTAATTACTTAGAAACATATACCCGTCTGCTTGAATGTTTTGAGTACAGCAATCTGCTAAGTTTGATCCAAACTGCTGTCAAACTGTTCTTGAAAATCTTTTACTAGAATTACTACAGTAATAAATATATATTTTTAATTCTACATATATTACTCTAAAACTTCATACTGAATATGAATTATAAGAATTGTAAATCTTTGCAAGCAAAGGAAACGCTTTCCAGCAATGACAGATAACCTGCTTCTGTATGTAACTTTTAGTTGTTTATTTTTGTTTCTTAAGGTTTTCCATTTCATGTTTTTTTCTGATCATACTTGTCAGGACTTACTATAACAATTAAAGTTTAGCTATTTGAATTAGCTTCTAGTTAAAAAAAAAAAAAAAAGGAGAATTTAGAAAATAATGAATGCCTCTGCAAATCTTATTCATAAGCAGTTATTTGACAATTCAAATATTTTTCCTATTTTAAAAATGGCATGGAACTCCAAATACTAGTCTGAACTGAATAAAGTAGTTTTCTCTACTCCTCCTGAAAGATCAATTGAGAATAGTGGAAAATTATATAAAAGGAACATGATACAACCACAGGACTTTACTTGAGGTGAACACCAGTTTAACAGAGTATTTTGAGTGTACCGACTTTGAGGATAAAAGCGAGCCTTCAGAAGCTCAGAGGACTGTTCAGGTGCTTGGGTTTAAATGCAAATTAGTTTAAACTCAGTAAATTAGTTTCTTAATTATTCAAGCTTAATATTTTTTTTTTCTTTTTTTTTATTTCATGCCACTGAGTGGCTCCTAGTCAGAGGGAATGTCAGAGAAGATTCTGTGTCTTGGTACCTTTCCAACGCATGTGAGATAGTAGCAGTCTGATGTTTTTACTGACTCCTGGTTTCAGAGTAAAGGTTAGTTCCACCTCTGCCCTGCTCGCCACCCCATTACGAAGCGGGTTTACTTGTGAGATCCAACTACACAGGACTTGTATTCCAGATCCTTTCAAACTTAATAGGACAGTTTTTTGTTCACTTTAGAATACTGAGGGCTGGGGCTTCTTTAAAACCTTGGGAAACTGTTCTATGACATTTTTTTGTGCATCTTATTAAGTGTGAAAGAAAACTAGAAAGTTTTTAAAATACCTGTAACATACAGATGTGTCTTCTAAGTCTGTCTTAAAGGCAGTTGATTATTGCTTGGCTGAAATAAGTCACTGGTTTTAAAACTTTATTTTAGATTTCATGATTGCTTCTAAAAATCCATTACAATTCTTTCCATAAGCAGGAGTGTAACTCTAGAACACTTACAGTCCTTTCTTGCTTGTGACATGGTGTTAGAGTTAATCCTGTGATCATTACATTTCTTCTTAAATAACTGAAATTTTCAGAGTGTAAGAGCTCTGCTTGGCAGGCACTTGCTAAGATATTTGGTGCTGTGGTTCTTCTGCATATGCAAGAATTAATGAGGACTGTTATTTCTGTGTTTTGATCAGAGCTCTTTTTGGTTTTGGACATATGCATCTAGAAAGCTTATGCGGGGCAGTAAAAAAAATAATTTACTCTTACCTAACGGAAAAAGTATGTTCAATTGAGATACTCTTGGCAGTTTTAAAATGAAGGGAAAAGAGGTCTCTTTTGATGACTTGTAAAAAGTTTCTGAAAGTTGTGAGTTAAGCAAGATCAGAAAAGGCCTATTAAAGTAACCTATCATAATGATTTCTTCTGTAAGTATTACAGATCACTCAAAAGCTTCATATACTGTTTTTCATATTGGTTAAGTTTGTTATAGAAACAATCCTACTTCTTCTTTCAAATATGAACAAAACCGAGCTTGCAAATTCTTTTCATATGCACCGTGAGTAGACTACATCAAGTCTTTGCAATTGGAAAGGATTGAGTTCTTTGTACATGGTGAAGTGAATAATATACTCTGAAACTTGCTTTAAGTAACCTTATCACCTTGAAGTTGTTTTTATGGTCACTGCCCTTGTTCTTTTGAATTTCGATTGATGAAGTCAAAATAGAACATCTAGAAATAAATCTTATGGGGGATTCAGGAAATGTAGTATGATGTGCTGGTAAAGTTTTCAGGAGTGTGTGGGTTTTTTAATAGTTTGAGGAACATCTGCTATTTATTATATCCATAATGATCAGGAAGCAAACAGCAGACAATCTAACTTTTTTTGTGAATCTTATCACTATGGACTGAGAGTTGCAATTCACTTCAACCTCTGTGTTACATAATTCACCTAGGGACAAACATTTAAAAGCTGTGCAGTGATGATGAAGTTTTAAAGAGTGTTCTTACTTGCTTCAGTCGTCCTCTTACTAAAATATTTCCTTATATTTGTGTAATATTTGTATAGAGGATGTTTTCCAGCCCCTATTGTATCTATGTTTCTTCTTAGAAAGAAGGGAATAATGCAGATGAGGCAAGAAACTTTATTTACAGGTGCAGTGAGTTTCTTTTGTCCCATGGCACTGCCAGTCACCCAGAAGATTCCACCTGCAATACAGAATTATCAATTGGTTTTGCAGTCAAAGGACAATATTTTCACTACCATTTAGGAAGTTTAGTTCTTCTTCCCTTCTAGGTGGTGCCACATGTTCTTGTAATAATGTCTCAAGAGAGCTGTATTTTTTCATGTAATTTATTGCACACATTGTAGGTGACTTTGATAGCAAGTGCTGAGATTTTCAGAGCATCTGGACATCGTTGAAAGCAAGTTATGGTTGCGACTTAGAAGCTAATATGCAATATCTCCATGCCACAGTACAACTGAGAATTTGTAATGACCTTGTGGTGGCATTGGTTACCACCACTGGACTTCTGATTAGTGATGGGGGGGAAGAGAGGCATTAATCTCCACCTCCCTGGGCTGTTAGCACAGATGGAAAACCTGGAGTTAGTCTTGTTATTCCATTTCTGAAAAGCTGCTCTTTCTTCTTTTGTGTTTCCATGAAAATCCACTATGGATAAACCAGAGTAGGCAGTGTAATGGGACAGTCTCCCCCTACTGTCCTGATTAAGATTTGTTGGTGAGGATTATGGTTGGAGTCCAGGATGGAGGAACTTGAAAATACAGACATTTCACAAGGAGAGTAGTCAGAAAGTCAATATACAAAAGAAATTCAGTGGAAACATGGTAATGGTTGGTAACCAGACCATAAGCCTGAAAATCAAGTTGTTTGTACAGCTGCAGATTCAGGAGAAAGGAGGATTCACCTTCAGAGAGTCTCCATCTGCTTTATTTGACTGGGTCACTAATGCACTGCCAATTACTCAGGCCTGGATATCGTAGTTGTCGGCACAGAGAATATTGGGGTTTCCACGTTGTTACTTAGAGTAAATTGTTAATGTGGTCTTCTGTACATTAGAGAAATGTTTAAAATTTTATGTTGACTGCCTACTGTGCGTTCATGTAAACTCATGTAATCAGCATTGAGAGCATCTGATGAGACCTGGACGCGTTGTGGGTAGAGGATACAGTGCTGTAGATTTTCTCAGCAGGAGATTAGCTCACTGTGTTTAGTCCCAGAGCTGCTGGTATATGTGAATGCCCCAACATTTCATTAGCAGATGTGAGCATCACAATAGTAGCTCAGTTCTTACAGTGTATTTTTAATAAAATGCAAGATTAGTGAACACTAGAATTATTTTCTGGAAAAATAAGAGAAAAAGTTTTCTCCTCCTGAAATTAAAAGTCTCTGTGTATTTGATGTAGAAATTAGTTTAATGAAATGGCTTCTAAAGTGAAAATTCAAAACTTTCATCTTGCCTATGTTTTTCCTTAATCAAAATGTCCATTTTAACTGTGGTGACTAAAATGCTAATATAGGATTTTAGTATTCATCACCTTAGATGTGACTGAAGTGGGAATGTACTTCAAGAGCATTGATACTTATTCCTGTAATTTTGTATAATCTGGACTTGTGGATATAGTAGAGTCTTCCAGAAAATAACTGTACTTTTATATGATATTTGTCATGAATCATTCTAGGTGAATAGTAGCGTTTCTTAATTCTAAATTAGTTTCATCTATTCTGAGTTATCTGAAAGATGATCTCCTTAGAGTTCTCTGCATATTTTTCAGATGTTTAGTCAGCTACATTAAAAACTTGAACTCAATAAAAACTTAAATAATGTAACACAAATTAATTTTACTTTTAAAATCACTTACTCTTTTGAATGTCATACTTTTAAATTAAATTTAGAAGAAAATTTGCTTCACCCTGCAGATGTTTTGTGAAATGATTTGATACTGGCTGTCAGTTTTTTTTTTAAATTCAGAACAAAGCGTAGAAGTTGGACAAAGAATTCACCTAAGCATGGCAGTTTTCTTTATCTACTTTAAATTCTGGGTCTTGTGTTCCTTTTTTTTTTTTTAATGATTATGAAAAAATAAATGAAAAAAAACCCCTTTGTGATTAGTGCAGAGTAGTGGGACAAAGTGAGATGAAACACCCACTCAGGACCAGGAGAAGTGCATGAGAAGAAAGGAGCAACAGAGAAAAGTATTGTGAACTGACTGCAATCCACATTCCCCATACCCTTTCTGAGAGAAGAGAGAAAGGAGTTGGGAGTAAACTTTGCCCAGAAAATGTAGCAGGTGAGGTGTTTTCAAATTTGTTCTTATTTCTCATTATCCTGCTCTAATTGGCAACTAGATCAGTTTCTCCAAACCAAGTCCATTTTGTGTACATGGTGAGTGATCTCCTTATCCTTATCTTGACCTACAAGCCTTTTTCATCTTATTTTCTTTTCCAGTCCTGCTGAGAAGTGGCTTGGTGAGCACCTGGCAGCCATCTAAGGTATTCTTACCACGCCCTCCCCCACTTCCCTGCTCTCCTGCAAAAACTGCTCCAGTGTATGTCCTACCCATGGCCTGCAGTTCTTCAAGGACTGCTCCAGTGTGGGTCTTTTCCATGGGGTACAGTTCATAAAGACCAGAGTGCTCCAAGCATGGATCCCCACAACTCAGTTTCTGTGATTCTGTGAACACTGAGGTAGCATTTGTGCTGCAGTGCTTCCTTTGGTAGACTTGGGAGTTCTCATTCATACCTTATTTCAGTGAAGTGTTATCTTACATAATTTAGTTTTGCTCTTGTTGTGCAGTACTGTGTGAGCATGGCACCTTACATGCCCAAGAGTGCAAGATGAACTTCCTGCAGAATCAAGCAATGGCCATATATTTTTGAATGTTTTGTTACTCCTCAGTGCAGTGGAAAAAGAATGTGGGGTATGATTTCGCACATATCTCAGCAATTATCTCCCAAATCATTGATCTTATCAGTGTTAGTCATCCTTTCAGCTTCTATTAATCTGCCCTGAACCCACATTATAAAGGCTTCTGGGAACTGTTTCTTCAACATTGTTACAAAAGAAATTAATTTTTACAAACATTTGTTTAGAACAGATCACTCTTGTACCATCTGCAGAATTTAAGCAATGATAAAAACCAGAATACATTTTTTATAATTAAGTGTAACTTTCCATTTATTGAGGCGCTAGTCTGCTAATTCTACTTATCTCTATAACTGGTATTAAAATAAATAGTTTTTTAGGAACCATTTTTTGGTGGAAATGGATGTTATCAGAGAGACAGTAAAACTTTCAAGCTCTTGTCATGATTTGCCATGCTTTTATCTGTCTTAACATACTTGAAAAATGGGGAAAATAGTCCACTGTTGTCACACTGCTGAAATATATGATAAATGAAGGTCTGTAAATAGTGAAAATATGAGGAGGCTGATTAAGTCTGACAATTCTCATGTAAAAAACTTGAGATGATAAATATCTCCTGTGATTAGTTAGTAATTTAGTGCAAGGGACTAGCATCAGCCTAGCAATTTTATGAGTTGTGGCATAAAAAAAAATTCTGGGAGATAGGTATGCACTTGTTAAACCAAAGGAGAAATTTCTTAAACTTGGTTGCTAATAATTAAAAATGGCAGACTTGACACAAAATGTGGCTTGATGATTTTCTGTATGACATTCCTTACAGAAATTAAGGAAGTGCAATCCTCCCTGAAGGCATGGAAATGACAGTGTGTTACAAATCTGATTCCTTAGTGCATCATGAAAACTGAAAGGTTTTGGGTATATATATCATTCTTGTACAGATAAAATACTTCCAGTGTTATAATTTAAAGTAGTACAGAAAAATAAAAAAATCTAACCTACTAAGGCTCAGAAAAGAAGATGTAATTTTTATTGCAATTACTGTTATATTCTGAGGTTTCAATCTATAATTGACCATGCAGTCAGAATAGACACAGTACTTGAAAAGATGAGAGAAAAAGGAATGGCTGTCCCAATGATTTACTGCACTGACTGTATTGTTTAGAGTCTGTCCGTATATCCAGTATAAATACCATTCAAAAGGAACATAACCATGTTTTAAATTCGCTTTAGGCTGTTTCCAGCTGCATGGGTTCTAAGCCCAATATGAAAAATTTTGCAATTTTGGGGCATTTTTTTCTTTGTATATGTGTGGGTGAGCATAAACTCATCTTATGGTGGGATCATGTAATCATATAAATAGGAAATGTGTCAGATGCTGCATGCTAATTATCTTCAATCCTGATCAGGTTACTCTGTCATCCCTGCTTTTCTTTTGTTAAAACCAAAGAAGGCTGGTGTATTCTGAATTTTCTGTGATGTTAAATGTAGGGGTATTTTGTGTTTAGAATTCAAGATTAACCAATAGGTACTGACTTGTAATGAATATGGGAATTTAACGTACCTTTGAGAAGCTGTATTCAGCTTGAAGAGGAAGATAGTGATGAAGTGGAAACTGAGCTAACAGAATGGATAACTTGGTAGTTCTGGAAGTGCAGTAATAATGTAATGAGGAAAATAAGAAGTAACTTAAAGTGGTGATCATGATGATGCCTGTAGGGTATAGTCAGTGAAAAACAAGTCAGCAACACAAAGAATAAAAGTTTAAAAAGGCTAAAACTGTGTCTCTGTGTTTGAAATCTTACAAACTTCTGTTCATACCTTGTGATTGTGATCTGCTGTTTTTCAGAACCATGGTGAAGTAGTCTGAGATTTCCTTCAGTCCATGCATCTAGTTTTTAGTCTCATGGAGTAAGGAAGAAACTGGTAAATACCCACCTCCATGTGCTTGAAGGGAGCTAGGACTCAGCTGGCTTGTTTCAGAGTGGCAGAGTGTTCCCAGGCCTCACAGTTCTGTACAGACAGCCCACTCACTAAATATAGCCTGAATTTTTCAGTGTCAAAAACATTTATATCTCATTTATAACTTTTATAATTTCTGCCATTCTGGCATGCTGGGAGTGCTGTGTCGACTTTTGGCCTCCCCAGTACAAGAAAGACATGGACACACTGGATAGAGTCTTGCAAAGGACCATAAATAAGATGAAGGGACTTGAGCAGCTGTCTTGTGAGGACAAGGCTGAGAGAACTGGGGTTGTTCGGCCTGGGGAACAGAAGGTTCAATGTACATAAGCACATGGAGCAAGGGAGCAAAGAGAACAGAGTCAGGCTCTTTCCAGTGGTGCCCAGTGACAGGTGATGGGCAAACACTGAAACACAGGGGGTTCTCTGTGAATGTCAGAAAACATTTCTTCACTGTGACAGTGACTGACTACTGGCACAGGTTGCCCAGAGAGGCTGTAGAGTCTTCCTCCTTAGAGACAAGGATTCTAGTTGCCTTCCAGGCCTCTTCTAAACTTAACCATTCTCTGACTCTCATACTAACTTCTGGTAGTCTGTGTTTTGGTTAAGATAGATGGAGATAGACAAAGTGAGGTTCACCATAACAGCCATCTTCCTTGCTTACTTCTGATTTTTCAAAGTTTGTCATGACATGTTTGGACAGACCATTATCTCCTGATTCTGGAAAACATATTGGTCAAGGAAGTAGTAAAGAAGGTCCACAAGGAATGTGAAGTACATTGATATCATCATCATTGTTCTTACTGTTTATAGTGAAGAGTGGGAGCAATCTGTATTTTGCCCTCATTCTTTCCATGTCTTTTCAGTATCAATTAACTCCTTCTACTCTGTTTTATTTCTTGTCTTAATTTTCCCTCCACTTCAGACTTTACCTGGTTAAGTCTAATTTATCTAGCCTGTGTCATTTAGCAGATGGTTGTAAGTCTGTGGTAGTCAGAGAGTTAAGAGCAATTCCAAATACTGTGCATTGGAACAAATTTGCCAAGTTCCAGTCACTCCAGACTGAGATCCATAGTCTGCTCCCTTGCAGCACAAAACTGAAAACATGGCTTCCAAAGACAATGGGTTTTTTCCTGTGTTTGCTTCATCCCCCCTGTCCTTGCAACATCTCCCAGAGCATGAGAGAACGAGAGTGAATGGGACTTTCTATCCTTTTTCCAAAGGACAGAGTTAAAATAGTTTACCAGCACTTAGTGCTTTGTATTTCAAATTTTCATGGTTTTTTCTGAATTACCTTAGAACATTTTTATAGGTGGTTATTGCCTTTGACATGATCGTTATTTCTGATGGAAATCCCATCTGTGCTTAGCTGCAAAGTTTTAC
>NW_008239648.1:358414-368806 GCF_000691975.1 Corvus brachyrhynchos
AAAGAGACACTTTTCCTTTCTTGGATCTGCTTAGTTCTATACCACAGTACTTCTCTTTCCACTGAGAAAAGAGATCCTGTTACCTCTTGACATGTTGTAGCCAGCCAGATTTACCAAGACCTGCCAGCTTGTCATTAGTAAAGGTGTTTTCATTGCAGTGTATGGATCTCTAGTAAATGAGAAGTTCTCCTAATAAAACGGATCATCTGGAGACATACCACTGCCAGTAGTGTTTTCCTAACTTCTTCCTTAAGTTTCCTACAGACAGAGGGAAGGCAACCTGCAATGAAGTATTGACTTACCTGGGAAGCATTTTAAAGTCTCTTAATAGTAAAAGAAATAGATTTGTCTTCTGTTCACTCTTAGAAAAAGAGTTTTCACAAATAGAAATGACAAGTCATTAATGATTAATACTTTAATTCCATTCTGATAAAATTAACAAATGTACTTCTAAATGAACATTTTATAGAAGTCAGCGAAATAACAAGCCATACATGATTCATCTGGTTTCACACAAAAAAGTTTGTATGTTAAAGTACACCTTCAACATCAGTGCAGTTACAGTTTTGGAATGATTTTGATATTATTTATGTTTTGTTACTTTTCTTTCCCAAAAAATGTATCTTGAAGTTTATACTTTTGCCTTTTTATTTCATTTTTTGTATGCAAATGTGCCCATACATATATTATATATTTTCTGGATGGGTGGTAACAGATTTTTGCATGTGAATAGGTGTACTAAAGGTGTTGAATGAATTAATGCTTCCTATTTAGGGAAGTCTTAAGACTGAAGGAAGACTTAAGGAAGTCTTAAGAGTTACGTCTAGGCAAGTTTCTAAGTCTGGATTACTATGATTTGTTGCTTCAGGAGTAACATAATCAGTAGTATTCTTTGGTTGGAGCCACAGTACATTTCAGACAGACTTTACCAGGAGTTGGGGATGCTAAACTCTTTGTTTCAAAACTTGAGGCTGCATGCAGCATCTAAAAAACCTGGCTGCAAGAAAGATTAATCAGCTGCTTGTGGACCCTGCCCAGTACAGAATAGAACAAATTCCAAAGGCTAATTTTTGTTGTCCATCTACTGTTGAACAGTGGGAATTAATTTATAAAACCGAATTTCAAATTCACAGATGTGTACAGTGGATTATCTATTAATTGTTCTGCCCTCCTCTGATTCTTTTCCTGATACATATTGCTATTAGCTTAACTTTATTAGTAGTTATGCACTTCTGCCAATTCATGTTTCTAAGCTCCTTGAAAGTCCTTTTCAATGCTACTGAAATTGCACAGTTTATTTTAATCTGGAAAATCAAGCATGAGCTGATATAAAAGGGAAAAAAAATACAACCATACTGGATTAAATTTGATACTGGAGATAAATTTGGTTTGCACAATACTAACAGGAGACAAAAGGCCTTTTATAGTCCTTAATTAATTCTATGCTTGGTATATAAAATACATTCATTCCAACATATCTTCAACATGTTTATAAATCATACATTGATTGATCTAGGATCTCAAAAACTTCTTTTTTATGGTTTTGATTATCAGTGAGAAGATACCCACTCTTGAAATATTTATGTCCTTACTTGAATCGATTCAGGTAAATTTTACTCATGAAGTCTAGATACCTTTCTATTGCATAAGTTGCTTTTCCATGCTGCTCTTGGGAGCTTTTTATCAACAAGGCATAACAATTTGCTTGTTAGGCTGAAAAGTGTACAAAAGGTTACTAAGTAAGGCCTGTCAGATGGCATTCAAATATTTATTCAGTCTTTTCAGATACTGAAAATACTTACCTACTGTGAATAAATTACTCAAAAGCAGAAGGTCTTACCTTTAGGATTGTGTGGCTCTATTTTTTTTCCAATCTATGTATTTCCTTTGGCTGATAGCTTTCAGTGGTTTCTTTTTTTACACATCTGTATGTAGTAATTTTGATTTCTTTTAAAGTGGTCCTTTAAATTTTGGCATAGACTGTGTTTAGAGAATGCCTTTTCTCACATATGTGATATATTTCATGCATGTATGAAATACATATCTATTTGCTACACTTGCTTAAAGAAATTGTTTCTCTAATCTGTACTGCAAACTGTAGTCCCATTTCTACTTTCCGGCATAATAATTATTAGCCAGCAGAATTTGGCTTAGAAAATTTGTGCCATCCTTTAGCATTTCAGCAGGGTAAAAATAAAAAGTGCATGCTTGAGCTTTCATCCATTAATTATCTTCTGGCCTGGGAGAGCGTGTCAGGAATTTTAAATGATACTAGACTCTCCTGAGACAACCAGAAAAAAAGGAAAACGTTCTGTGTAACTTAGTTGTGCTCAGTGGTCTCCATTTGGACTGCTTTCCTGCCTCTTTCTGGTCTCTTGTTGATGACAGTAGCAACAGAACTGCCAATAATTATTGTAGCTTGGAGCTGCCTGTAATGGACACTCTTAATTTTACATAATAGCAAGAGTATCTGAGAAATTTCACGTTATATTCAACCCTCAATTCAGCATAAAACCACAAAAATCCATTCTATTTTAGAACTGTATAAACTTCCAAGAAAAATAATGTTGGTTTGGTTTTGGTTTTGCATTTAGCATTCAGAAGTCAAAAGAAGAGAATTGAAATACAAGTAAAAACTAGGTTTTTAGTGGTATCTCACTCATGTATCTCCTTACCTGTGATGCTAAACAATTGTTCTAAACATGTGCTCTAAGCAAAAGGGGTAAAGGTTCCTACTATAAGAGGTTTGTTTTGTCATTCTCTTCTAAAAGATGTTTTGTTTATCCTGGTTACTATAGGTTACTATCCTGGAACACTGTAACAAAAATTCTTCATTGGTGTCCCTGACAGATTTCATTTTCTGATTAAAACATAGTCATGTTTTGAAAACATCTTACCACAGAATTGAGGGCTGTTAGAAATGTGCTTAAACATTTCAGGTGAAATTGTAAAACAAGTAGTTTAGAAGAATTTTCAGTAGCACATAAACTTTTATTTTTGCTTGTATCATTGTTTTGACTAATTGTTTTTCTGTATAATAAATGTATCCCTGTAGTCAATACTGTCAAATATTTGCTGAATGAAGTTTGCAGAGATGTTTCCTGATTAGCCCTGGTCTAAATGGTGATACAGTCATATATCTATTAATTTGAACACCTATGAATTTTATGAAATAAGGTGAAGCACAGTTTTTGTAAATAGCAGTACAAAAGTTAGAGTTTGCATTTTCACTGTTATAGGCATTTTTTTACTAGCATACCAATTGGAACACATAAAAATTGGAAGTTAGTATTTATTTTTAAACAGCTATAGATAGATTGATCTCTTCAAGTACTGCTCCAAGTACCTCAAGACCATGAATGTACAGTACTGTACTGTATCATACATTAAGATAAAACATGAACCTTTT
This sequence comes from Corvus brachyrhynchos, assembly GCF_000691975.1. NCBI lineage: Eukaryota > Metazoa > Chordata > Aves > Passeriformes > Corvidae > Corvus > Corvus brachyrhynchos. The sequence continues at coordinate 361,824 of NW_008239648.1, forward strand.
AGAAGGTAAAGGAATATGTGGAGCTTAAGCTGGTTTTATTTTTCCTTTTTTCATAAAATAGTTTTCCAAAATTTTGCATTATAAGTGTAAGTGAATGACAGATCTTTAAAAAAACCTTGCTGAAGCATTTCTTTTAATTGGCTGCCAAAATGGAAACTGCTGGGATAGAAGTATTAACAGAAGTATTAACAAATTCTTTAGATTTTGTCCTGATCTCTGGTCCTTTTTGTCCTGATCTCTGGTCCTTTCATTTACAGTCTCATTAACACATTAATACAGGTCAGGTGATTAGACATTTCCAACACATATTTTTGCAGTCCCCAGGTCCTAACACAAGGGCTCAAAAAATGAGTTTACAGCTAGAATTTGTCACTGGACCTTCAGCTTTATTTCAGCAAGCTATTTATTGCACTTCCCTTTCAAGCTTCATTTTACATAATTATTTTCAGCATTCAAAGGGTCAAAAAAGTATTGCAGAGCAGTGTAAAGTTTCTCTTTCTGAGACTGCAAATTGTGCTGCATGCTGCTCATTTTATCAGGAGAGAAGACCTTAGAAACACTCACCCTTCTTCATATACTGCCTATTGCCTGTCAGAATTAGTCTTTCTCAGCAAGAAATTATAGCAGTGGTGTTAAATAGAAACTTGCATCAAATTAACTTATTATAGCAAGTCATATGCTGATATAAGATTCATGTATGTTGTTCAATTGCATCTTAAAAGGGCTACAGGAAAAAGAAATAATTTTTGGGTACTTTGGCTGAGCATTAGCTCTCCGTGTACAGTATTTTAAAATTCACTGGTGGTGTAGTTTACATAGGTAACCCAGCTATGTTCGAATTAAAAACCAATGTTCAATAGTGGTATGCTTGTAAATGTCTGGAAACAAAAGTTGCACAAAATCCCTCCACTTTCGGAAACAGAAATTCTTACAAGAAATGCATACAGTGAGATGATATTTTACAATTTTCTCTATAAAGGTTTCATCATTCAATGGAATGCTTTAATTTTTCCTAAAATGTCAAGATATTTTTTGCATTGAAGTATTTAATACTAGATAATGTCTGTATATATAAAGGTATATATATTCATGCATGTTATGCAGAGTTTGTGCAGGAACATCAAAGTGAATTTTTTTTACAGAATCTTCCATGAAGGCTGTATGTTTGAACATAAGAGAAGTTTTACTGATAAATGTACAGTGTCCAGACTTAGTCATACATTAAGATCAAACCCTATTCTAGAAATACTAGGTGAAACTTCATAATATATTATAAAGTCTATATTATGAACTGAGTCTTAAAAAACTGATACAATTTTCCCAAGCTAATTGTAACATGACTTTTTAAAACAGGATTCAATCCTAGTAACACACATTCTACAAGAGATTAATTTTACTGTTTTTCAACATTGCTGGTAGTTGTACATTTCTATCTTGTGAAGTAATCCCTTCCTAAAACAAGACTCTCTGCAATTTCCCATTAACAATCAGAGGCATTTTGAATAATAGCACAGCACACAAAGAGTTTTCTGGTTTTTATTTTGTCACCTCATCTTTGGAGGTGACAGTAAATACCTGCAGAGAAAGAAAGAGGGAATGAAAACCAAGGAGGCAGCTCTAATACTGAATTATCTGATGTAAAATTGAACCGTTATGAATTGCTGAGTATTTTTGAGATGCACAGGTGCTTCGGAATGTCTGTATAAAAGTATCTAGTTTACTACTTCTTCTACTGCTTACAATACAGGAGCTCTAAGGGAGCTGAAATATAAGTGAAAGTGTGAATTGTCAGGAAAAAAGTATTATTATGGTAATAGTGAAGGACACATGCTTATTTAGGACACAGTATTTGGGAGATTGGAGGATTTAGAGTATTTCTAACATAGTTGTCACTTCATTCATTGAAATATATGATTTAAACAAATTTTTTCACTCCAGCTTTCACTCATGCATGCAAGTGTAAAATATTGTTCTGCTGTAACATCAGCATGAAAAGGTGACTAAGAATCCGATACTTCCGCTTTTGCATATTATGTGTGGGAAACGTTAGAGGTGACAATTTGTCTAATTGCTCTACTGTAGTTACAATTATAGAGAAAAGGTCAATCTAGTCATTGTCAATTAAACTGCAAAAGAAAACAAGTTTTGTAGCCCTGAAGAACCATTATGTCAATTTTGTGCTGTTCATCAGCGTATAACACAAGTGCTAGGATACATAAATCTTATCCTTCATGGAATTAGAGTGGACTTGCTCTATTACAGGCACTTGGTGCTGCTGAGTAGAGATAACCTCAAGTACTCCCTGTTAATTGCATGTTCTTTCATTGTCTCATGTTTCTCAAGATTTGTGTGCAGTAAAACCTGGCTGCTTTAATGAATAGAAATGGATATGCCAGAGTGCAATTTGACCCTTCTATTTTCTCATAGTTAAGAGCTAATGAGTGACAGAGAAAGATCTTTAGCTACAAAAGCTACTATAGTGCTGCCATCAACTTTAACAAATGTAGTAATGTCAAATATTGAAATACTTATGCTGAATTTGGTGGTATAGTACGTATACAAAAGAGTGCAGTGGTATCCTAACTGTGACACTCTTTTTTTCTACTTTCTTTTCTTTCCCTGCTCTTTTTCCTTCACTCTTGGTCCTCATCAGGGTACAAGCATAAAACAGAGGTTGGTTATAAGAATAATTCAGTATAAGTACAGTTCTGACAGCTCTATTAAGTGTGGTTAAGTTTCTATAGGTTGTCCTGAAGATGTGCTTTGCACTAAGAAATTGGTTTAATTCAAAAAATGTTTCAAGGACTATCAGGGTATGGTAAAATTTTATGTGCAAATTGTGTTCTTATTCAAATAATCAACAAAACGAGGGTGTTTGTTTATTGGTACTTATACCTGGAAATACCCTAAGAGAAAAGTGGAGTCTTTCATTATACCTCTAATAAAAAGGTTCTCACTGTGTCAGACCACAGTAAGAACCACCTAACAGAGCTGTGTATGTCGAACTGGGACATTGAATCAATATTAATTTTTAAAAAGCAATTTAGAAATTGACTTAACCTCTCAATTATGCCTTTAACATAAAGAGTTATTTTGTTAACATATGATAGGAACACAGGAAATATGAACATGGAAATGTACTGTTGGAAGATGAATTGCTTTTGGGATACACTACCAACTTGCTGGAGGTACTCACAGAGATATTCATGGCTGTGAAGGTCTCAAAAATACCTAGAAGGCAAAACAGCAAATACCCATACACCATGTTTAAAAAAGGGGGTGTAGAAAAGTAACAAAAGACAGAGGCATAGACAGCTGCTTGTGGCTGGGCCCAGAAGAACAGTCAACTGATTTTTCTTATCCAGGTGTGTAGATAGTCATAATTCAAAAACACACTGACTGCAAGTCCTAACAGGCTCTTTGTATATTCTTCTACATGCTGACCTTGGTATATTTGATTAGAGCTTAAGCTTTGAGCTTATTTCAGCATCCCATAACTTGTTTTGTTTTGAACCAACATTTTTGCCAAGCAATGCAGTTTTTTTTTTATCACTTTCTTTCTAGGGTCATGGGGAAACCTTCTTGAAAGCACAAATCAGTGGTAGCTAGGCCATGATCATCTCTGTTTCCAAACTCTGTGTGCCTCTAGATATCATCTTTTTTTTGTTTGTGTTTATGTCTTTGTTCCGATTAAAAAAAACAACTTGTGAGATCTAATAGAGCTTGTATTAGTGGGAGCTATGCCTCAGGATTGCAGGTGTTGTGAATGTGAAGTGGGAGTGGAGTGAAGGTCTCATCTCTCCTGCTTATTTTTCAAAATAAAGAATAAACTGAGAGTATGTGGGGCTAGATTCTATGTCTAGATATTTATGTTTGTATTAATTTACTTTGCATCTGAAACGGCAGTTGTTTATTCCATTTGTCTGATGTCTATCATCTGATTACAGAGTCAAACATTCAGGCAGATAAACCTTGTACTTTCTGCAGAAAGCTAAAACGGTGGAGGGAAAAGTGCAGGGAGAAGAATTGTGCCTGGGCTTGTAGTCACTGTGACCTTTGCACTTCTCTGTTGTGTGGAAAACAAGGGACAAGATGGAAGCTGTTGAACTGATTGTCATTTCATAACCTTTGATAGGTCAGAATATGCAGAATATTTGCTGTTTGGAGGCTTTGATTGACCTTTTAAAATAATTTTCTATTATGTAAGTGTGTTTCTGAGTTTGGCAAAGAGGGGGAAGCCAGATACCTTCTGTGCTTGTGTTGAGCTCTTGATACACAGAGCAGGATACTGGACTTTTGAGGAGGGATTGATGGATTGAGACACTGAAATTCACAGTCTGAAACAGTGTTGTATGGGATATCCAGTAATTCGACTTTGACCCACACATTTTGCTAAATATTCTTTGTTAAATAGCATATGCTCTAAATTTATGAAAGAGTAGTTGAATCTTAAAGTTTTAATTAGTTTCACACCGAGTAGCAAGTACATGAAAAAGAGAGATTTTATTTTTAGCATCATCCTCTATTGCAAGCAGAATTAGTTTTATATTTAAGAAAAAGAATGAAACATTATATATTTGTTTGCATAATAAATTGGTTAAAAAAAGAAGATTTAGAAATGCAGAGATATTTTTGAAAACTGTATGGCCCTGTGAATAAGGTATCAGAGTTGAGTGCTGTATAGGCTTTACTATTACTGCCTTGTTTTTTTAATCTCTCAATGACCCCATTTATTCCTTTACAATATAAGAAGGGAAATCTATCTTTTTAAGGACTACTAATTAGAAGGTCTCAAATATTTACTACAAAGCACTTCACAATAAAGTGAAGAGAAACTGTTCATTGTATAAATTGGGAATTGAATTTAAGCTATATTTCAGTATCTCATGGTTTGAGTATCTATCTTAATATTTAAGCATCTGCTACCATACATCAGACTTGCCGTATTTGTAACTCTGCAGGATTCTTTTAAATATAATGAAAAAAGACTAAGTGGAGTAGAGTCTAGTATCATTTATTTATAAAGACAGTATTTTATAGATTTGAGATTTACTGTATTCATTTTTTATATTTGCTGTGCTTCCAAGGAAGAGGAATAAGAATCTGTTAAATACTTGGAGAAAGAGGTCAGAATGCGTCATTTTCAGCTGTGGCACCAGGGACTCTCTAATACTTAACAGAAATTGAAAGGAGGTTTCTTCTTCCTGGGTAGTCTTGTCACATTCATTTCTTTCTCAAGCAGCAAAAGAGGGGCTAAGAAATATTTATCTGTTCATAAATTTGAAGACAAGTCTAGCTCATATTTGTAAATCCAATTTTTATATCCATCAGAAATAAGTTAGTATCATCTTTCTTTCACTTTAGAATCTTACTTTTTCTGTGCACTTTGGTTTCTTAATTTTAACCTAGGCTGGTGTCATATATTGAAAGAGATTGGGGAGAGATCAGCAGTCATTTGTTATTTGTATGTATATTTTCTAGGTGTATATAAAATTACAGCTGTTGAAATCTTTGGGTTTCAAGGAGAGAGGTAGTAAATAAGACTGAAGATAGACTGTTGATGCCAAGCAATCTAGATTATTTTAGTGAACTAACATCATGCTGGGAAAAATGCATTTCAGTATAGCCATATATAAAATTGTATATTTAGGAACATAGAATGCAGAATATACCTGCACAATGGGAAAAGAGTTACACCTTTGAGACTAATGATTCTCAAACAGATTTAGGGATTATGAAGAGTAAAATGAACTCACACTATCTGAACGTGGCAGAACAGCATTTGTTGAAAAGGACTAGGGTAAAGAAACTTATTTAATCTTTGCGTATACCCTTAAAAAGATAATATCACAGTGTGACAAACAGATCCCATATTCATATTTTTAAAGTAAAGGAATGTGGTCTTACAACTCAAAAAAATTCAAAGGCAATTGACTTGCAAAAAAAGTGTAGAAGAATGTCAAGATAACAGCTGGTAACATTTTAAAATCTGTAAATAAGAGTGAAATAACTTGCATTTGAAAAATAGACATTTACACCTGAAATGAAATACAATTTAAATAACATGGCTTAGAATGAACTACAAAGGAAAGTGTGTTCTGACTGCTTTTTTTTCTCCCCAGATTGTAAATGACGCGTTTTAAATTTTCCAGAACCACTGGCTTGCTACAAACAATGTCATTAGAATAGGATCATTCAGCCTGGACCTCAGGGGGTCTCTAGTCCATTGCCCTGCTCACAGCAGGATCAGCTGTGAGCCCAGAGCAGGACAGTTAAATATGAAAGTCTCCAAGGATGAGGTCTGCACAACCTCTCTGTGCCACTGCTCGGCAGTCCTCATGAGGAAAAATCCAAAGCAGACCTCCAATTTGAAACTCTTGTTTCAAATTACACATTTTTTTTCCTCATTCTCCCAGCATGCGTCACTACTGAGAGCCTCACTTTGTCTTATTGATGACCTTGCAGGTACAGGGAAGCTGCTTTAGGTGCCCCCAAACCATTTCTCCAGACTGAAAATGCCCCTCTGCCTCTCAGCGGGGCCTGTGCTCCAGCCCCAGACCATCGTGGAGGGATAATGTTGACCTTCCTTGCTGCCTGAGTGCACTGCTGACTTGTGCATTTTTCTGCTCTCTAAGACACCAAGTCCTTTTCTGCAGAACTTTTTTCCACCCAGCTGGTCCATAGCCTGTCCTTCACCTTGCAGACAAGTGTAGATGAAGATCACCGAATGGTATGGGTTGGAAGAGACCTTTACAGGACTTCTAGTCCAACCTCCATGCCATGAGCAGAGACATCTTCAGCCAAATCAGATTGCTCAGAGTTCTGTCCAGTCTGATCTCAAATGTTTCCAGGGATGGGGCATCTTCCAGCTCTCTGGCAAACCTATGCCAGTGTTTCACCATCCCCACTGTAAAAAACTACTTTCTTATCTCTAAATAAACTCTCTTTTACTTTAAAACCATTACCCTTTGTTCTATCATAAG
>NW_008239648.1:368920-381096 GCF_000691975.1 Corvus brachyrhynchos
CTGGGACTCTGAGCTATTGACTATTGCCCTTGGATACAACAGTCCAGCCAATTCCTCATACACCAAACAGTCCACCCATCAAATTAATTTCTCTCTGATTTAGAGAGAAGGATGTTGTGGGGGACCATGTAAAATACTTAATAAATCAAGTGACCATGACTGATAAATGATATGACTGTGTTAGATAGTTACTAAATTTCAAATTGATTTAGTGCACTTATTTCATTGTTATGAACTGTACTGCTGTTTGAAAATCCTGAGAAACAGGAATTGTTTTGTAGGATCTTTGTGTCACAAACTTTAAAATTGCTTGTCACTTGTATCAGGATCTCAGTAGCTGCATGACTTTATCACTGCTAACCTCTCTGTATTAAGATAATCTAAGTTGAATAGCAGCTAGTTCAGAAAGTAGTAGTAGTGTCTTCTGGGAGGAAGGAATATCCACAGACTGACTGTTGGTACTGTGCCACAGAACTCAAGAGTTTAATACAGACTTCTTCAGATGTGTAGAATGGGTAATTTCATTTGACTGCTATTCCTGAAAAATATTCACAGTTTTTCCATAGTTACTATATGCACATTCTGAGCATTTGTGGAAGTATTTAATTAATATATTACTGTACAAAACTCTTTTCTTGTTTTTATATTAGTAAATCCAGATCAGTTTCTACCCATTTTTGAGGTTTTTTTTTTGTTTTGGTTTTAAATTAATTTTAAATGTATCATGGTGCTCTAAAATAGACCCCTGCAACTTCCTGAGACACTCACATGCCTGCCAAAATTCAGGCAAGAATACCTGTAAATTATTTTGTCTATCTTCATATACCAGCTTCTTTTTTTCTTTTTTCGTGTAACTGAATCAATGGCTGTAGTGGGTATTACATAACCAACAGTACCATTTAAAGAAACTGTCCTGTAATGTATGCTTCAGACAGTGATTAGCCTCATAAATTCTGGTTCACAGTACTTCTATGTAATTATTGTTAAAGCCTTAGGATATTAGTAGGGCATTAAACAGGCCATCTTCTTTTCTTTACATATTGTGTATCGCTTCTGTAACTTCTCAGGAAAAAAAATGGTATTTAGATGTAATTAACCTAAAGAGCTTTTAAGAGATTACAAGTTGAGCTAGGCAAAATGGCATAAGCCCTTCATGTTTTATTAAAGAGCTGCCTTGAATAGCTTGTACTGTCCCATGGCTTTAACAACTTAAATGTGAGATTCTTCATTTTCACTGGGTATAATCATGATTCTATTTCATGTTTTATGCAAGCAATATCTTATGCAATCTTTTCATTTGAGCCTTGTGTTTAACTTATTAAAATTTAAGTTTTTCTTATGGGAAAAGACAAATTCGGGAAGAAAGTCAAGTAACCTAAGTAATTTGTGAAAGCAAATTTGAAGACAAAATGTTCAGCATGAAACTGTTGCAGGGTAAGTGCTTATAGTATGATTTACAGATATACATATTTTCCTAAATAAAAACTACATAATGCTTATTGGAATACTTTGAAGACATTAGAAATACACTAGAACTGATAAGAAACTAAATTAAACATATTTCTTCAAGAAATACTGGGAAACACTAATTTTCAATTTGCAACATTTGCTATTTCTATTCAGTTAAGATGTGTGTAGCACCAGTAGTTTTTTCTTTTTACAGGAAGAGGTGGATAGTAATAGACCAGTAACTTTATTTATGTTTTCGGAAAAGTTGGAACTTATGCACTTAATTTTAATTGACCTCACCTTTCTTTAAAAAAATAAGGGATTACGAAGACCATTGATGGTTGTGCTTGCGGATGTAATTTACAGAATTTATTAAAACCTCTAATGTTCTTTATTCTCTGGTCATGGATATTTATTGATTATTACAGATAAAGAAATACTTTTGGACTCTTCTTCTAACTGACACTTAGTGATAAAAAAGTTCCCTGAAAAAGCTGCCAGGATTGCTTATGTATCCTTCACCCTTATTACAGGATCAGGAAATGGGTTAAGGCAGAAAGGGACTGCTGGATCCAGTCCAGCCTCCATGCCCGAGAAGGGCTATACTAGAGCACGTTGTTCAGTATTATGTCCAGACAGCCTTTGAATATCTCTGGTGAGGGAAACTCCACAACCTCTCTGGACAATCTGTTCCAGTTCTCAGTCACCTACACAGTAAAGTTCTTACGTTCAGGAGGAACTTCTTGTGCATCAGTGTCTGCCCTTTGGCTCTTGTCCTATTACTTGGTACCATGGAGCGGAGCCTGGTCTATGCTCTGACCCTTCCCTGCAGACACTGACAGACATGGGTGAGGTCTTCTCTTAGTCATCATTCCTTGATGCTGAACAGGCCCAGCTCCATCAGCCTTTTCTCATGAGATGCTCCAGTCCTTTATCATCTTTGAAGCCTCTGCTGGACTTGCTCCAGAAGCACCCTGCCTGTTGTCCTGAGGAGCCCAGCAGTGGACACAGCACTCCAGATGTGCCTCACCAGGGCCGAGTAGAGGGGCAGGATCACCTCCCTTGACCTGCTGGCAATGCTCTTCCTAAAGCATCCCAGGATCCCTTCTTGGCCCCAACCGCACTGCTGATGCATGGAGAGCCTCTTGTCCACTCCCAAGTCCTCCTCAGAGCTGCTTTCCAGTAGGTCAGTGTACCTGTCCAGGTGCCTGAGGTAAATCTTCCCCAGGTGCAGGTCCCTGCATTTGCTTTCACTGAATTTCAGATGTTTTCTCTCTGCCCATCTCTCCAACCTGTTGAGGTCCTTCTGAAGGGCTGCACAGTTCTCTGGGGTATCGGCCACTCCTCCCAGCTTTGTATCATCAGCAGACTTGCTGAGGTGTGCACTCTAAGCCTTCATCAGAGTTAAACAATACTGGGCCCAGTGCTGAATTCTGCGAGACACCACTAATGGCAGGGCTCCAATGACACCCTATGCCACTGATCATGACCTATTGAGAATTCCCGTTCAGCCAGTTCTCAGTCCATCTCACTGTCCACTTGTCCAGCCTGAACTTCCTGAGTCTGCTGTTGAGAATATCATGGGAGATAGTGTCAAAAGCCTTGCTGAAGTCCAAGTAGACAACATCCACCGTTCTCCACTCATCCAGACAGTACTAAAAATAACTAATGCTGTCTTTGGAACTCTGGAATAGGAGTTGGTATTGAGATGGCAAGTGTGATGTCTTCTTCTTCCCCTATATTTTTATAGTACTTATTTGCTTTTTATGTATCATCTGTTCTATATTTGGAAATTAATATATATAGAAATTCTTTAGGGCTACATTTACCTGAGCTTGGTTTGGGTTTTCCAATAAATTGTAATTAGTATTTAAATGTAATTGTAGTTGCATAATAATTAAAAAAAAAACCACCGTAACAACCAAGCCCCTGAACAAAACATAATACGTGTAAGTAGGGAACTGTACAACATTGAAACTGTTACCTTTCTGTGAATGTGTTACATCCTCTGGTGCAGATGTATGTGTTGTAATACCGAAATGTAGTATCAGATTATTAGAAAGAGATTGTTAAAACATCTAGGAAGGAACTAGATACTCAGTAAGTTGCTGCCCCATAGTTATCTGTCATTCCATAGCAATCACTTCGTGCTTTAGTCATTGAAATCTGTAAGCTGATCATGTACAAACTGGTATTTCCTAGCAGTACAGAAGAGAAAAGGTTCATTGTTTCAGTGCTTATGGAGTATTAGGCAAACTTGTTCTGCTTTGGGTGGCTAAGGGCTCATCACATGGTAGTATGCTCCTCAACTAGCTAATTTTTACCATGCTAACAGCAGTCATCTGTTCATGCCCTCTGCATAGTGAAAATGGAAACAAGTCTTTTGAACACAAAAGCTGAGGAGAGATTTATCCTGAGCCCCAAAAGTGAAGGTGATGAATCAGGTCTGAGCAGAAAGTGAACTGGATCATTCTTTGAAAAGCACAACAAGAACCTGCTATGCATCTACTAAAAATAGTGGTCCCATGTATTGCAAAGAGGAACCTTTGGTCTACCACAGAAAGAAAGTATACCAGAGTTTCATTGTGTTTAGGGCTTTTAGTGCCAGGAGAATAAATTGGTCCTGTTACTATAAATTCACTTTCCAAACAATCTTTAGCAAGATACTCCTGTACTGCTCGTTATTGTTACTGTCTGAAGATGCTGCATATGAGACATTTATACTTCATTGGGTAACTCCATGGATAATCATTATAGGGAGTGTGAAAAAGTAAGAACAGTGGGGGTCACTTGTTTAATGAAAAGGTGATGAGCCAAGAACTTTATGGGTGCTGGGAGATTGTCATAATAGGGACATATATTCAATTAGAGATTCTAATACTGCTATGCCTGATAGAAGCTTAAGCTCCCTCATCTGAAGTAACAATGTTGTTTTTTCTGCTTGCTTGTGACTGCACATCAGAAAATTGCTTCAAAAAAAGTACATGAATAATCCTGTGCTTTATTTGGTTGCTAAAATATTGCTAGTCTCATTTGGATATATTCATGTGATTAATTTGAGCATATGCTGAAATACTTTGTTGAATTGACTCTTAAATTGGTAGAGTGGAAGGAGTTATATCTCTTTTTTTCTGCAGTATTTCATCTTTGAAAAAATGGATTTGAATGAAACTGCTATTGTGAGGAGTATGTAAAAATCAACTTTCTATTTCATCGCTGAACCGATTTAAGAAAGAAGATCGCTGATGTTAATTTAAGCACTTTGCAAAGCTTTATTCCAGGATAGAACTTCTTTACAATGATAAGAAAGTGGTTGTGGAATATCTGTACTAACATTTATAGTGATTAAAGTTATATTGCTTGTGAGCGCATTAAAACCCAGTTAAGCATATTGAATTTTAATCCGTGGAGACAAAGGAAGTCAAATGCATGTTGTTTCTACAAGATCCAGACGTATGCGCTTCTTCAGGGCCTAAGTCTTGTGGCCACACTTTTTCTCAGTTCTCATAAGATCTACATTATGTCACTTCTGTTTTCCCAGTTCACTCATGTCCTAATTTATCGACCCTATAATAAAGTCAAAAATTCTGATTTTTTTTAACAGTGTTTCTGCACGGGGTTCTCAGTAAATCTCAGTGCCAGATGGCATTGGAAAGGAGAAGGTTTTCTTCAGAAGTAATTTTCTTCATATTATTTTCCAAAATTTTTTTTTAAAAAGTAATGTTGATACAATACTTATGATTTTTGATTTAATTAAAACATTGAAATCTTATCTCAGAGTTACCTTTTATACAGATAGCGTATAATTACTTGGCAAATATTTGTTTTTATTTCATAATACTGGTTGAAAAATGACTGGAGCTAGTGCAATATGCCAATTGTCATTTTAAAATGTGTGTATTGACAATAAAATCATAGCTCAAAGGCTTATAGACACCTGACTTTTATGGATGCAGTTAAGCCATGCTGCTGTTGGTATGTTTTCTTCACCAGCTACTTCTCTGAGCTGTGACACCACCAGTGTGGGGTGTTTCAGGGCCTTGGAGGGCAGCTGGGGCGCTGCTGGACTGGACTTTGGCCAGCAGCACCCCTGGTAGCCGCCAGGCTTCCCAGTAGTGGAACCTGTCTGCCTGCTGGGGTGGATGTGCTAATGTGAGCTGGACCTTTAATGAAACCTAATGAAATTTAGCAACTTCCTTGGAAATGCATGTTGAAAGTTTTACTGTTGCTTCTCAATATAACAATGCCAAAAAGTTTCTAAGTTGCTGTATGGAATAAAGTGGCCCAGAAATATGTGACACAAAATAATTTTAGGGAACCCTCCAAATGAGAAAAAAATGATGTCCTACCTTGACCTTAGTGTTTCTTAAATGAACAAAAAGTATCAACCTTTTGTTTAATATTGCATTTTCTCTACAAAGTACTGTGTACTAATGTAATCTGTCTACATACCTTTCATTTAGCCATCATACGGTCTCATTTTTAATTCTTTAAAACACAGCAAACTAAAATGAAACTGCTAATGCAAAGCTTTTCTTTAGTTTGGGTTTTGTTTTCTTCAAATTTCAAAAAAGCAGTAGCTGCATTTAACGTGCAGTTAATTGCCCATTAAAGGTAGAAGCAAAAGGAATCAACAGATTGTAGCAAACAGACATTTAAAAAAATACTTGCATAGTATTTTGTGGACCAAGATTGTTTCTTGATTATCTTTGAGTAGGTTTGCAAAAAAGATAATGACGCATTTGGAAGTTTAAAACACAACTTACTTATAATTCTGGACATGAATACAGATTTAGCTCATTAAAAACCTCTTAAGATTCTCCTGCTGCTCTAATAAAGTGGGAGGGAAAATTCCAAGAAAAGAGAGGGAAGGAAGCATTGACTGCAAAGTAGTTAAAATTACAGGGTAACTTCTAACTTTGCCCATGAAGTTGTGATACAGCTTATAAGAAAGATGTGATTGCCAAGAAATATGAAAATAAATAGAAATATTTGTGATTATTAAAATTCTAGGTATTCTTTCTATTATCTTACCATGAGATAGTGATGTTAAATCTGCTGTATAAGGATCATACAGCCACAACATGATTCTAGGCCAGATCAATGTTTCTTTTATAAAAGAAATCTTCCAGAGAAGGTACCCAGTAACATAAAAATAAAATAACAAGTTTTCAAAGTACAATTAATTAGAACTTTGTTAAGACTGTTTTTGAGTACAAGCTGGAAAATACTTGGAAAAGAGTCTGATAGTACAGCATTTAGGGATTGTAAGTGGGTTTCCAAGGCCTTCTGGGACATTTCATCGATATAGATACTTAAAGGATTTGGAGCACATTGTTTCTTCCCTCTCATTGCTTCTTAGGCAGTGTCATTTGACCTTTCTTAGTTTAGAATAACACCCCTTTACCTTTCCAAGAAATTTTTAGTAAAATAACATTAATCTTATTTTATATTCAGACAGGGAAAGGGGACGTGCCAAAGGAGAAGAGTCTGTCTAGAGGCATTCTGAACTTCCGTCTGTGCTCACAGTGCTGAGTTGCTGACTTTTTTGGCTCAGACTAACTTGTACAATTAAGGATGAAAAGTTAATGCTGCAAAAGATTCGCCCACACACGCTTTTTTATCTGCGAGAAAGTATTTGCAGGGGAAAAGTCTGTGCACAAAAAATGGACACCTGCTAGATGCATAATTAGATCTATTTGGCCTGAAACCTGTGCACATTCGTTGTGTGTTTCAACATTTCAGTCCCTCACAGCTACCACCAAAACCTGTAAAGACGTAGAGGAACTGCCAGCAATTACTTTGTGTGTGCCCAGGGAAACCTGAGCTTTTTATTGTTTTTTTAAATGATAAGCAAAGACAGGGCAGTGCTGCCAAGTGCGTGTGCTCTGGTCTGATCTGCTTTCTGGATCTGCCAGCTGCAGACCAGCTGTGCTGGCCTGAATGATGCCAGAACTGCAGGCAACCCTGCAGACAGGCTTTGTGCAGACAGGCAGCAGCAGGGGGAGCTCAGATTAATGAAATCTATTCTTCTCTGACCTCTTTTGAAGGAGTAAGGGTAGGCAGGCTGGGCCCTGGTGACAGCCTGGCTTGGCATCCATGTGACAAACCAGAAATTATACATGATTTTAGTGAGTACTGAATGAATCTGTTCTGAGGTTTTTCAAGAAAGCCAGACAAAGTGATTCTGTCCAGTGCTAGTATCCTGGTGTTCTAGTTGGACAGGTGCTGGTAGGTACTGCTACACCTAATATTATATCCTATTTTATGTTTGTATCTCTGCTGCTGTCTTCATAACTCCCATGGAAGAAATTATGCTTTAGCTTTCCTTGCTTTATGGTTAGGTAGGGGTTGCTAAAATCTGGTTTCAAGGTTCCATGTTTGAAAATAGAGAATTTTTTGGCATATCAACTCTTAAGCTGAATTTTCTCTTCTCTTCACTGCCATCAATACATTAACAACAGAAGATGATAGGAAACGAGGGGATGAGAGAAGAGACCTGTAGGCCCAGCTGCATGATTAGGTTGTAAATCCATTGGGGCACAGGCATAAGGAGAAAAAGGATGGGAACAAAACAGGTTATTTACTGATGTTAGTGGCTTAAGTGTATTAGCCTGCTGCCTCCAGAAGGCATTATATGGGTCTAATAATTGCCTTGCATTAGTCCCTCTCCCAAATTTTTTTACTCTTATATTAGTGCACTTAGTCTAGATTAAGTAGGTTTTGTAGTTTACTCTGTCTTTTCTTCATGCTTTTTATAATTGGAATTCATATGTCTTGGCAAGTTTCTCTGCTGTTCGTGTGTTGCTCCCACAGTGGAGATCAACACTGGTAGAGGTCAAAATCAGACCCATCAGTGCAACTTTTAAATGGCTTAAGCACAGCTAGAAGTGTTTTGCAGAGCTGTCATATGGTTCATCGTTTTTATGTGATGTTTGCTCTGAATGATGTCTTTCCAGGAATATGTACACCACCCAAAAAAAAAAAAAGCCATGAGGTACCTGCCTATATTCACAGTTTCTTTGGAAACACAAGAGAGAGAGATATTTCTTTGTCAGTACATAGTGCATTGCACCAAATATTTTTACACTCACTTGGGAAATTGTGTGGTGTCTGTACCTTCCCAAAGCTATGGCTTTGACTCGTGTTGCCATTGTATTAGCTGCAGGCTATGAGCTTTCCTGTCATCCTTTCTGCATTTCTAATTGACCTTAGGCATCTCGTGTCATGATGGCTTTTCTGATGCTTGTCCTGCTGCTGCTCATACTTCTTTTCTCTCTTGCCTCACAACACAGTAGTGTTTTCTGCTTGCTTTCTCAAAATTACATGTGTGAAGATGGCCTATAAAATTCTGTGCTGTTAAACTCAGAAGTTTCTGGTCTTTGGATATTTCATGACTGGTTAGTGTTTTGAGATTAAGAGATTTTCTTGAGTAGTAATTTAAATAAGCTTTCCTAGTTTGATCAACATACACATGCTGAAATCAGGGTTTTTTTGTATACTTTTCCAGCTTCTTACTGCACTTTGACACATGCAATTTTTCGCATTAAGAATTCTTCTCTTGTTTGATGTTCTGTTCATTCTTCTCAATGGCACTGTTCTTCAAACCACATTCTGTAACATCTACAATTAAAAAATAGTACAGCTCCCTTCTCTTTGTTTGATCTATTTTTATTGTTCTACTCAATCACCTGTATCACTGTAGATTTTCTGTTTCTTACTCTTTGGAAAAACTCATCTGAGTATCTTGATGTTGCGCATCTTCTAACCATTGATAGCTGTCCCAGCAGTGCTAACTTGGTCAGTTGCAGTGAGTATGTGACATGATCAGGTTTTCTGTTTAGGTTGCATTAGTGTGCTTGTGAATTTGACCAAACTCTTCCAGCAAACCTGAGCTGAGACATTTGGAAAAAGAAATTGTGAAATATGGTGAAAAACATTGATTTTCAGTGGTTAGTACAAATGAAACTCATACTAATCTACACAATACTGACTGGTATTTTAGGATATATTTGTTACTCTGTGTTGGTCCATTTGTTTGTCGCTTGGACTAAGTTACATGAAAAAATGATCATCCATGTGCATTGGTGCCTGATTTTTTTCACTCTCTAGCACGAATCAAACTACTTAAACAAGCATGGCAGACATTTCACTGCTTTTGAGAACTGTGGATCATCTCATAGCTCTAATGCCATCTTAAAATTTCTCCGCAAATTTGATGAAGGCTACTTTGATCATTTGGAAAGGCTGTGTGTAGAAAAACCAGTTTTAGAATGTTGGTTTTCCTTAAAGGATTTCTAAAAGAGTTATGGTACCTGATTTAACTTGAGTGAGTAATGTTCTTGCCAGAACAGTCCTGGGCCAAGCTTTGTGTAATGCTTGTTTATATTGCCAGTACCACAACTGAGACCCATTCTTTGGTGTCTTGCTTCCAGAATGAATGAAGGCTGTATGTTAGCTGGAAACTCATTTAACTTCTGCATTTTCAGGTCTGAATGCCAGTTTCTCACTGTGAGGTGGCATTATTGCTAGTTTTGAAAAAAAATGCAACTTTTTCAGTTATTATGACTTTTTCAAGCAAAGTCAGTCTCTATGCTTGAGTAATCGTGACAAACAAGAAGAATGGTAGAGTCTGAAATTCTGCAGGTTGACTAAATTGTTGCAAAAGATTATATTCTAGTCATTTTGAGTATGTGCTAAATTACAACACAAGACAGAAGGTACTGTCTTCTCTACCAGTAAAAAATGGACTACTCAAAAGAAATATTGGTCAAAACTGGGGAAAATCATTAAACGAAGGAGTAGCAACTCAATGAATGCAGCGTTTCTTTGGCAGACTAAAACAGGTGACTAAAAGCACCGATTGGAATAGGTAATTTCCTTCACCAAAGGAAATCAAATATGCTTATTCAATTTTTCTTTCTACTGTTTGACAAAGCCATAGTTATTCCAAAATTTATCAGCCTCTGTGGTGATATCCCAGTCTGTTTTTATTCAGAAACTGGGTTGTGCCTCAAGTTGCATACATTGGAAAACAAAAGGCTTGCATGTCTGTGGTTGACAGGCAGTCTTGTACTACATGGTAGGTTTTGCTACCAGCTCTTAAAATTCTTCCAGCTCATGATTTTTCCAGCACCAAATGGCAATATCTCTGTGGCATTCCACTGGAAACTGATAAATTTCACATGGACTCTAGGGGATCAGTGCCTATGTGAATTTTAACTGGTTGCAAATCTGATTGACAGTTAAGATATTTGTCACACAGCAAACATGTGATAGATGTCACGTAATGGAAAAATAAGTCCTGCCTTCATCTTTCATTTTATCAGTCGGTGTATTCTTTCAAAATAGCTTTTAGTTTTATAATAAAGAAGAGATGTAATTAATCCAGGAAAACTCTTTAGATTTATTGATCCCATCTTGTTAGTTACCAGATAGGAAAATTTTTCTTATAAATCATATTAATTAAACATGGATGCAGCAGTTATTATTGTGATAGCATTGCTCTGGCATTATTTGATTATGCATTTTGTGTAAATAATCTTGGTATGTTTTGTCCGTTAAATAATATATAATTGGAAAGTGTTTTTTCTGAATGTATGACTTCATATTCTGAAGCCTGAAGCTGGAATCATCATCAGCTGTGTAGCGAAGTGTCTCCCTGTTGCTTCTTTTAACAAGTGATATAAGAGATCAACATCGCATTAAATTTCAGAAGTGCATTGGAATAAAATGGTGCTGTGGAACTTATGACTTTCAGCTGTGCTTTTTAGACTTTTATTGCACTTGAGATTTTATGAGTGAGACGTCAACCACCAGAAAATTTTTCTTTTTTTTTGCTTCAGAGCAAGTTATGATAAGGTGACAAACTAAAACCAGTGGGATTTTAACCCTTTCAATTCTCCATTTATTTTCCAGTGCTTCTGATTTTATAATAAGCCCCTAACAAAGCTGTTTTGACTACAAATGTCCAGCATTTTTGAGCTGTATATCAGCAAAACTTCCTGGAAATTTTCTGCTACATGTTACCACAAAAAATGGTTGAGAGAAACAGCAGGTTTTGCTAAGGCATACTTGTTTCTATTTTTACTGTTTCAATGTACTACAAAACACTAAGTCCTGCTGGATTTCACTGAAGCCTACAGGAATTGAAAGGACTCTTTGCAAGACCTCTAATCTGGACATTGCAGAATGATCAGCTGGAACTCCATGCGTGGCTTTAAATACCTTTTCAGCACAGAAGGATTCTAAACAGATGCCATGTTTGGCAAAACAATCCTATTGCTCTTCACTCCGTAATCTGAGTCTGACTCTGTCATTACTTGAAGTCAGCTATAGTGAAACGTGCATGCAAAGCAGAAAAGGAACATGTTTGTTTATAATTGCAGTTTCTGATATATAATTTCTCGTTGTGTCTTCTTTCTGTGTCTGATACTGTGAAAAGCAGCAAGTGAGAAAAGTGAAGCTTGTTGGATAAATTTGAATGGTTGGTGAAGAAAATTGAGACCCAGGTGTGTCTTTGCCTCTTGATTTTCTTCAGCCACTCAACAGAGGGAATTATCCCACTGTACTCAGTGTTGGTGAGGCCTCACCTGAAGCACTGAGAGCAGTTCTGGGCCTCACACTTTAGGAGGATGTGAAGGCACTGGGATACATCCAGAAGAGGGCATCTGAGCTGGTGGAAGAGCTGCCCTGTGGGGAGCTGCTGAGGAGTCTGGGTTTGTCTA
>NW_008239648.1:381138-454457 GCF_000691975.1 Corvus brachyrhynchos
GAGGAGGCTGAGGCCTCACTGCTCTGTGCAGCTTCCTAAGGAATGGAAGTGGAGAGGGAGGTGCTGATCTCTTCTCTCTGGGATGCCATCATCCAGAGCATTTAGTGAATATGTGAAACAGGACCCAATATTGGCCTATGGGGTGCCAGATACTGTCACTCCCTGGACATGGTCCTTCTGTCACTTTTCAGTCCATTTCACTGTCTGCTCATCCAGCCTGTGCTTCTCCAGCCTCTCGATAAGGATCTTACAGAAAGCAGTGTTGAAAGCCTTGGAGAAGTCAAGGGTAGGCAATATCCACTGCTTTATCCTCATCTATCAAGACAGTCATTTCATTGTAGACAGTGATAAAGTTGGTCAAGCATGACTTGCCCCTGGTGAATCTATGTAACTATTCTTGATGATCTTTTTGTCCTTCCTACGCCTGCTGATGGTTTCCAGAATTAGCTGATGCTTTACCTTCCCATGGATCAAGGTCAGGCTGACCAGTCTGCCATTCCGTGGATCATCTTTCCTGTCCTTCTAGAAGATAGTGACATTTGCTTTTCCTTAGTTGTCAGTCACTTCTCACAGTTGCTATGATCATTCAGAAGTTACTGAAAGTGGCTTTGCAGTGCCGTTTGCCAGTTACCTGAGCACTCAAGTGCATCCTGTCAAGACCCCTATGTTTATTTGTATTTAGTTTATTTAAGTACTCTTATGTAGCTTCCAACACAGGTACAACTTCTTTGCTCCAGACTTTTCCCCTGGTCTCTCAGAGCTGGGATTCATCAAGGCGTGCTCATGAAAACTGAGAAGGTGGCGTTCAGTACCTAAGCCTTTTTCATGTTCTGTGTCCCCTGCTTCATTCATCAGAAGGCCCAGATCTTTTCTACCCTTTCTTTTGTTCTCTGTGTACTTACAGAAATCCTTTCCACTGTCTTTGACATCCTCAACTGGACTCAACTCAGTTTTTGGCTTTGACTTTCCTACCCTCATCCCTGGATGATTGAACAGTGTTTCTGTATTCCTCCCATATTACCTGTTCCTGTCTCCAGTTTCTGTATGTTTTCTCTTTGTGTCTGAGTATTTCCAGGAGCTCCTGCTCCTATTTCTCTTGTAGGAAAGACCTACGCAGAATTGCTGGTTTTCTTCTGCTTCATAAAGAACATTAAACAATTATCAGTGGATTTAAGCAAACATACTTTATTCCATTTCTTTGCAAGAGGAAAGCGTCTTCCAATTTCAGGAAGAATACTGGGAGCCAATACCTTTGTCTGCTACATGAAGTGTTGAATTTCCTGAGGTAGATTTATTGAAATTTTATGTAAATGTCTGTGTGTATGAGTTATCTTTGTTTAGCATTGGACTCTTATTTTATGTTCTCAGGTCTCTCCGGTTATTTGTATAGATCATAGAAGTTGTGTGGGAGCTCATTTGAAATGTATAATGGTATCAGAAAACTGTGTCTTTCTTCCTTTGAAGACTCTTCTATTTTTCTCCATAGCTGGACAAAATCTTCAGTCTCCAAGGTCAAAAACTTTCAGGAGTATGTAACCATTTTACAGAAAGTGAGCATGAAGGGTAATACTGTCTTATTTTTGAGAGCTTGACTCTTTTTCATGTAGTGAGAAGTCCTTTAAAGTTTTTTTTTAACCCCTTCACAGGGGTTCATTTTCTCTAGAGACATACGCATGAGAATTTAGCTTGGATGGTTTGGCTAGTTACTCTTTTATTGTTGTTTATGTGTTTCTCCATTCCATACAAACAGTTCAATGAATAAGAGCGTTTGGGCTTTTTTTGTTTTATTGTTTGTTTTTTTCTCCCCCAAGATATGAACCAATATAATAGACCTCTATAGCTGGAATGCTTTCTTGAATGAGCTGCATCTGTGGGAAAGAAGTATTTATGGTTTTTTAAAATTATGATCTTTCTGAAGCTGTATTGGCTAGATTTTCTGTTGTCAGCAAATGGAATATTGTTTTCATTTCTTTACCTTTTAAATACTGCTCAGGGAGTTATGTACAGCATAATTGATTCATGCAGAAAGATTTAGAATTTTATATTTAGTGTGCCACAGTTACATGGAGTAGATGAGACTAGGAAAGATACTTTCCTTTGAGAATTAGAGAAATTAGTGCCTGAGTGTTTACACCTCCTAAACCTTTTCTGCAGTACATTTTCATACCAAGCCAGTTATATAGCCAAGATGGTGTTATAGAATAATATTTTAGGATAGAAAAGACACTTTCAGTTGTTTTGTTAATACAGTTTTAACGCAATCTAGATTTATGTGTGCTATTTTACTTATAAAATTCTAAAGGTATTTTGGGACAGGAGACACCATGCAATAATTCCTTGCCCACTGAGTGCATTGATGTTTACCACATAAAGATCTTACAGTTCTGCCTACAAGACATAAACCCTTACATTGCCTCACAATTGTTTTCAGTAGATGATCTGCTTAAGGGAGATAATATATAGCATATGAGTGTAGGGAGCAAATGATGCATCCTCTTTTTAAAGCATTTAGGCTTCATAACAAGCCATTCCTTTACTCCATTGTCATGAAACATGTAAAGGTTTGGCAGGGTGTGAAAACAGAAAAAAACCATGATTATTAATGACCAGAATCATTTGCCCATTCTAAGAAAATTTTCTTAGATACTTGAATGCATTGCATGCATGTGTGCAAGACCGTAAGTGAATTTCTATGTATATATATATACTAAGTCTGTAATTCCCTACATAATATCATTGTACCTGAGATGCATAGCAACTTCCATGCAAATAAGCTCAGTGTCTTTTAGGTACAGAGGAGTGATACACTGTTTTCAAATGCTCCCTTCAAGGGCAAAGCAATCATAAGGAGTTCAAAAGCAAGTTTAGCTGAGCTCTGTGCTGTGAAGTGTGGAGAATGGAGTCTTTGGTATTGGGTTTTTTGTGTTTTTCCTTTAGTTACGTGTTGTCACACGTATGTCCCATTGCAAAGAGAATCAATATGACACCCTGGCAGGATTAAAGTATCCAGAATAGAATGTCATTACACTAAAAGTGCACTTATAACGTCTGGGACAACTGAAAGAAAATAATACAAGGTAGAAAGGACTTAGTGAGTACCCACAGAACCAACAGTATTAAATACAAATGTACATACTGTCAAACAAAGACTTGGATCTCAAAGACTTGGATCTGTACACTTGCTCATTCCTCTAAGTACTTTTCTCACATTGAGTTGAGATGATAAGGAACTTTGATATTAATGAAGAAGAAACAAAATAATAAACTTTCACATGCAAAACCAGAAACAGAGGCTCTTCTTCTAGAGGAGTAGAGGATAAGTAAACATCTTTTGTCATGTCAGACCACACTGTACCATATCACTAAATGATTCATCAGGGCTTTTGCCTTTCCTTCTTTGAATGTTCCCACATTTTAGAGTAGCAAATAATAGTATACTTGAGACTACTTTAAGTTTAGAGTTCTAGGTGTCATATGTATTTGCTTTAGAATTATAGTTCAGGCAAAGCACCCTGTATCAGCTAAGGAGTTAGGTAGTTAAAAACCAATAGAATGAACAGAACTAGGTGAAAGTATTAAAGTGTGGAATGACAGAATGCACTAAGTTAGTATTTTATGTAGTTAATGCTTTATAGAGAATGCTTTGCAGAGGTAAAGCGTAACGGACTAATAGGTATGGTTTAGGTTCCCAATGACAGCTTTCATATTCTAGAAGTTAGGTGGAGTTAAAGCACTTCATTTTCTAGTACTGAACTACTACTGAAAAGTAAGTGCACCCAAAATATAATTTGTTCTCTTCTACATTTTCTAATAAGTTTAATGATGAAGGTGATTATGGATTTTTAATTTACAGTTACCTCAGTTTTTCTGTGTAAGACATGAGTTCTTAAGTTTGTTTTTTTACTCCATACTGGAAATGACGTGTATAAGACAATAACCTTATTTGTGTATTTATGATCAATTTTCAAAATTCCAGTAATGAGATTCTCTGGTCTCCTGTAATGCACTGCCTTGTCATATTCAAGGGGTGTAAACTCAGTTTGGTAAAATATTTTCTGATCAGCAAAACGAGCAAGCCTCAGTGTAAGTGCAGTAACTTAAAGTCAAGTACTTAATTCAATATTTTGCTGAAAAATGATGAACTTAAACATTCTGCTTGCCTGTTTTCACCCCCTAATAAACCATAGATCAATGTAGGATCATATTTTTGTAAATCCACGATGCTTGGTGTTCCTCCTTATGCTTTCTTAAGTGTTTGACCCATGTTTTTTCAATTAATGGCTATATTTCTTAATTGCATTTTTGCAATTTCAGCCATTTCCTAGCTAGTATCTCCTGATCTGTTTTTAAACTCCTTGTACTCTTCCCACATCCTTTTTTTTTCTTGTGAATGGCTGTACCTGTATGAGCAGTGTTCAGCAGCTTCCCAGTGCTTTCAGACTTAGTGAACTCAGTCAAAATCACAGCAGATCCAGGCCTTCTAGTCTGTAGTTCTGTTACAGTTATGTACTGGCCACTCCTTAGTATTGCTTTTTAAAATTTCTTATCTTTTACAAAAAAAGTGTATATATAAAGAATAATATAAAAATATTTCTTTCTTACTTAAGCATATGTTAAAAATTGTGGAGTTCTGAATCTAGCAGTTTTATTTCATATTACAGCCATAAAATTATTTTCTTCTAATTTGCATCAGTCAAACACTTCGTGATGTGTGTCCTTCAATAACAGTGAAAGTCCGTTATGAGAAATGATGATTTACATTTAATTTTCATTAATTTTCATAGTTAATTTATGATAATTTTAAAATCAAATAAATAATTTGGAACGTAATGCAATGAAGTAACTCACTTGTTTTTCACTAACAAGTGAAAAGTACCTTAAAAGTAAGCAGATTTTAAAAGTTGAAATGCCACTAAATATTTAAAGGGCACAATAAACGGATCAGCAATTGTACACTTTCTAAGAAGTGGGATAGGCAAAAATTATTAAATTTGTAATTACATCATGAAGTCCTGGTTCTTCTGTTAGGTTTTTCATTTAGTATTTGCTACAGTGGGAATGGTCCGAAAATCAATTAACTGGCCTTCGCATTTAGCATTAGTTTATGGAAATTGTTGTATTTACTATTCAATGCAGATTCTTCATGGAAGAGCAAAACATAGCTTTGATTGAAAATTTAGCTAACAGGCATGAGTGATTAAAGTAAGTTATTCTGTAATAACAATACATCTTAACACTGGCTCAAATTTAGGGTCATTGATTTTGTATCACTGCAATAAAGTATGGTTTTTTAGGGTATTTTGAGTCTTCATATAACAAGAATACATAACATCTTTTAAGTAAGCTCAGTATATCTTTGCCAAGGCTGTTTATTGTGAAGCATATAATGTATTTTAAAAATATATATAATGAAGGCTGAATTGAAGCTTGTATCTGTGCAGTTTTGAAGTATCTGCAGGTAGATTTTTTTTTTTCCTTTCTATGAACAGTTCTTTTCTTTAAAAAGAAATTGAGAATAGAGTAGGAACAATGTTTCTTTTAAGAGTGAGTCCAACGTGTTAGCATAGATTTAAGCAAACTTTTGAATACTTTTTAGTCAAGCCTCTGAACAGGTAAAGACTTCAGAAATTTTAATGGTCAAATATATGTATTTTAGATGTAGTTCAGATGATACAATATTCTGAGAAAGAAATTTAATAATAAGATGATTTCGTTCTAACTTAGTGTTATAATTTGTTGTGGAGGGCATTATAATACTACTACATTAGTTCAAATTCTCAGTTTTCATTTTTATTGATGCGTAGTAATTGCTTAAGACAAGTAATTGAAATTATTATAAAAATGCTGTAAGATTAAATTAATAATGAAGGACATCATGACTTTTATTTTTCACTTCAGACAGTTGAAAACTAAGCTATTCTTTAATCAGGTTTTAGTCTGTTAACCCTTTTGGGCTTGCTTTTGTCTGTGCTATGAAAATCACTGTTTGCACATAATTGTTTATATGTATAAGTTCTCCAGTTCTTTCTAGTGCAGAACAGGTTGTTCTGGAACAGTAAGAAATGTTACTGAATTTCAAGCAGTTTTTGCTGCTCAAATGGCTCTGTTGAAAATGGAAAGACTTCAGATTAGTGATTGTTTGAGGTTGGTTTTGTTGTCAAAGCTGGAAAGATAATGCTAGTGTGTAAATTTTCGCCTGACTGTATATGCACTATGAGAAAAAGAACTGTTCTAATAAAAAAATTGATTAGAATAATTTTAGAATTATTAAAGTGTTATCCAAGGTTTCAATTTTTTATTTTCATTTTTAAAGAAAAAAACATCTCAACCTTTGAAGTGTCCAGTTTCTGTGTTTTCTCCTAATCTTGACCCTCTAGTTGGCAGCACCTTTTGAAGGATTGAGCCAGTAATTAATGTGTAATTAGTAATGTGTAATTAAACCTGTTGCTTGAGTCCTGATTCTGCCTTTCTTAATCGAAGTTGTTGTGCTTCATTTCAAAATGCAAGACTATTAAGTCTGTGATTTTTGTGTTACCAGTATCAGCTTCTTTGTGCCTCTTCTGCCTGTGTTACTTGTACATGTGATTTTGGCAGTGAGGGGAGAGGGCAGTAGACTGTGTGATAATGCTATTGAGCCATCAATAAGCTGCCTTGTAATCACAGACCTGTAACTTCTCACTGCCTAACAGAGGACTGAATGCAAATCAGGGACTGTGATGCAAGGAGGAATGTAAAAAATTTAAAATATTTTGAACTTCATTTTCAGATCCAGAGGCTAATCTTTGGGGAGAAGTCAATAGGCTATAAATCAAACAATAAGGTACAAATCATGTCAGTTGTATAAACATTTATTTTGCCAGCAAATTAATTAAATGCCACTTGTTCCCCATAGGACATGAAGATGCATCCAGGAAACCTAACAGTAGCCACATTGCACGCATTCAAATACTAAATAAGGTGTGCAGTATTCTATTCTCTTTTCCATTTTCTGATAGATGTATGAAATTCAGTTATACCAATCTGATGGTTCATTTGGGCTGTGTTTACTCACTAGAAGTTCTGGGTAATGAAAACTAACATGTTGCTTACTTGTAAATAATGGATTTGGAGATTTTTTTTGGCATCTTCAAATGTGATACAGAACAGTAATCTCACTGCCTTTTCTCAAGGAGTATCCTGGAAGCCTGCAGAATTAAGCAAAATCATAATGAAGAGTAAGTGAATAGCAGCTTCTAGTGTCTTTTTTTTTTTTTACTGTGAGTTCTGATTGCTTTTTCTATAATTGGATCAAATATGTTTGTCAAATATAAAAATGGAAATGTTACTAATAAGCTGAAAGCTGAATACTTAAAAGTTAAGAAGCCCTTAATAGCTTATATGAATTTCTGCCTTAATCTATTCGTATGTGCTTATCCTGAGCCTCTCAAGAATGAATTTTTTTTGTGAAAATAGTATTTTTCAAGTTCTTTTCAACTTTGCTTGTTTTAAACAGTGGATTACTGAAGCATACTTTTTTTCTCATGGTGTATTTGCATATAGTGCAAATTTAAATATATGAATTAACACATAAGTGATGTAAACTTAATGAAACTTTCCTTTCTGAAAGCTGAACTAGATGATCAGCTTTTTCAGTCACAACATTGGATTAATTGTGGAATTCTTTCATCTTTGTCTTACTGTCATGGCTTTTTTCAAGAGAGTGGAGGAAATGAAGAATTCAGTTGAGATGTTGTCATCAGTAGATCCTATATATACAATATTATAAAATAGTACAAAATTTTCTGATCTGGAGTTTTAAGCATAGAATCCTCTTTCCCATTTCTAATTTAGAGAATGTCCAGAATCCAATCTGTAAGATAGAATACCTGTAGTTACATTTCAAAGGCCTTTTCCAGAAATGGAATGCTGAAGAGCTGTGGCTTTGAATGGAGCTAAAGTATGGAGGTTTCAGGCTGACAGATTTAGATATCCTAAACTTACAGAAACAACTCAGCTTTCTCAAATTTGCCTTAGTTTTCTTCTCACTTTTCAAGTTTTACACATGACCACAATCAAATCTGAATGTTCTAACCATCTGATAAACTGGTTTTACTAAGGACAACTTCAAGCATCACCTGAACTATATTTGTTTGATGCTGTAGAAGTAATTTTTTTAGGTTTAGACTAAATGAAGGACTTTTGTGGAAAACTGAATGTTTGGACATTCCAAATAATTGGTAGGATATGCTCCCATTTTTAATTGAGCTGTGAGCAGACTCAGTTAATTTCTAGTTTACCAGTGGTATTTCTTAGCTCCATTTCTAGTTTCTGTCTGATAAATGTAAGTTCAAAACTTACAGGTTAGTCAGACTGCTGTTCAGGGTGCTGTGTGGGATCTTTATTATCCCATTTCTCCAGACAGTAACACAGAAATAATCTGGTGTGCTCTCTGAGGCTGAGAAGTTGTCAGTGTGGGTGTTAACCTATATCGCTTTCAAATGGTAGGAATATGTTCCTGAAAGAAAAAAGAAGGGAATTGTCAATCTTCTCTAGATCACACAAAACTATGTACTTTCTAGTGTTTATGTAACTTCTGTTTCCTTTCAATTTGTCCAGATACTATATGGGTTTTCATTTTCCATGGCCCTTTCTGTAGGGCAAGTTAAAAATGAATTTATTTTCAAATTCAGTAATTATTTCTCCACTTTCTGCTGGATGCACCTGCAGTTCAAGAGAAAATTAACTTTATATAGTTCAAAAGTCACTTTGTAAATCAGAAGAATTAACTAGGAACAATACTACATCTAACTATACTGTCTGCTAGAATCTAATACAGAAGTTTATGGAGTTTTTATTATAGTGGTTTGAATTCTGTAGAAAAAATAAAATTTGTAATTTAAAAAAAGTAATCTGCAGTATATTTATATGCTGAATAGCCCTGAATTTGCAGACTTCCAATCTACCTCGGAATAAATTTGAAGAACCCATCCTCTAACAAAATTCTGCTGTATGAAAGAGATGTGATTGTCTAAGGTTGTGAGAACTCATCTGACTTTTATTTCTAGAATTCTTCTTGAACATTTTCTTGACTGCTTCTGTTTTCCCCTGAGCTTAATAACTTAAAAGTATAAGGATAATTGAGGAAAATAGTCAGGTAACAAATATAGTCCTTTTACTGTGCATTTCAGATATGACCTACTATTGTGTTCAGTGATTCTGCAGTCATAAAATTCTTTGTGGAGAGTGTCAGTCTTTCTGCAGAACTCCCTAGATCATAGAAAAGATACTGAATTTATCTAAAGAAACTTGAATCATTACTATACATAACTTATGAACTCCGGGCTAATGTCATCAAGGGGAGGAATTTGAGCATCTTGGAACTCTTCTTACAAGAAACAGTAATACTTCTTCATGAAATACATACACATTTACAAAATGTATATGGTTTGTACTCTCCAGAGCATTACTGAATAAGTGGCTGAGGCACAGAAGTCATACAGACACATTTATATTGTTACATGCCTCAAGTATTTTTTGGTTGCATAGGAAATGTTGCTGGACTTCGTTGCTTTGAGCAAAACTATAATTGCCTTACAGTGCTTGCTGTGTAAATTCTTACAGTTGAATAATTATCTAGACAAATTAATAATTTGTGTTTATAGGGGTTTCTTACTGAAGACCACTGGTCATATTTAGAGATCTTCCACAAGTTTAGCATCTCACAACTGCCTTCTAAAGTCCACCTTTCAGATCTCAAATTTTCTGAATTCTTGCCATGAATTTCTTTTCATTTCAGTGAATAAGCTTGTGTTTTATAATAGATAAAGTACTTAATAGGAGACAACTGTGATTAAACTTCTGTGAAGGTAAAGAACTGTGATGAAGTTGCACACCTACCAAAAATTGTTCTGACAAATTTATTTAATTGCAGTCAAGCAAAATTAGAAGTGTTGGATCAGTGCAATGAATATGGGGAGGAGGAGGGGAATTTAAACATTCTTCTTGGTCACACAAAGTGACATTCTTTATAGGCTTTAAATATTATATTATTTACTTATTTGTGAACAAAAAAATTATGGTAAAAAGTTCTATAGGTGATTTATTTTTATTTTGAAAGCAAAGCTTGTTTCTCCAAAAGTGAGTGGAAAACAGTGATTTTTTTTTTTACGTTTTGGAATCATAAATATATAAATAGCATTTGCAGAGTTCAAACTCATAGTTTAAAGTATTGTGGAGTTCAAAAAAAATATATTTGATTGCACTGTAATAAAAAAAAAGAAGTAGTCTCAGTGGTGGCAATCCATGTGTGTCATGGAAAAAATGTATCCCTGACACCTTCAACTAGGAATGAAGAAGAATCATTTATGTGAAATTTTTCTTTTCATAAAATCACTTTAGAAGTGTTGCTAATGCCACTGCATTTTACTCATATTTTTCCTAACCATTTACCAAGTTTTTAATTTCTCAGGCTTTGTTGATGATTCAAACTGTCACCAGAGAGTATATAATTCATTTTTGCTTAAAAATTTCTAGAGGCACTTTTAACTTGTTTATGCTGGGTACATGTCTGCTGTTGAATAGTTACAGATTGGCAGTACAATACTGTAAATTGCTTAAAAAACCATGAAATATTTCTTCTGTTTTACTCACCATTTCTGGTAAATGGGCTGCCGATATGATTGTTTAAAAGTAATGCTAGCATACTGAGTCTTTTGTGCATTCCACTTTATCTAATAATCTGTTCTTTGTTATTGAGCACAAATGGAAGTGGAAATGATTATTTTAGGAGTATTGTATGTTGCCCAGTGATTCTGATTCCATGTTTATTTAAATTACAGCGAACAATTCAGCTGGGTTAGCTCATAGAGCATTTCAGTTGCATCTAAAATAAAACCAAATATAAGAAGGTGCATTGCTTTTTCTGTTCTACCTGCTCTTCTTCAATGTGACTTCAATGCCCTTGTGATGCCCTGTGATGTTCAAAATAGAGACATTCTCAGAATTTAGGGTTTGAAAGCTTGTGGACATTATTACAGTATGTTTGTCCTTTTGGGTTACAGGTCTCTCTCTGTAGTCTCTTATTAATCAAAACACAGCAAGAGAACAGAACTTATAGAAAGCTGTGAAAATAATCCTGCAAGAAATTAAAAGCTTTTAGATTTTCCCTTAAATTATTAAGGGCAGTAGCATGTACTGTTATTTATTTAAAACTACGTAGCAGTGCAAGTTGCGTCTGTGGCTTTTAGCTAAGTTGCAAGATGCGTTTTGTGTTCAAACTCAAAGGAAATATTTTTTGCCACCTTACATCAGTGTGTTCTATTTGCATCTTACTGTGTCAAAAGAACAACTGGCATGCTTGTTTACTTTGTTATAGAACAGGACAGCAGTTCTGAGAAACAATGCAAGCCTTTTGCGTTTGCATTATTTAGATTGTATTTCTTTAAAGTGTAAGTCACAAATTACTGTGAAGTGACGAGGGGGAAAATTCAGCTGTTCATAGTTTTATTTGTAGTCAAAGGTGGTTATTAGCTGTCTGTACTTACTTTTTCTTTTGACGTACATTTTAAAATATTATTAGAATCATAGGATCATTTAGGTTGGAAAGACCTTCAAGACCGTTGAATCCAACTGTTAATCCAATACTGTGAAGTCCTCCACTAAACCATGTCCACAAGTTGCCACATCCATATGCCTTTCGAGTAGCTCTGGGAATGGTGACTCCACAATTTTCCTGTGCATCCTGTTCCAATGCCTGACCAACCTTTCCCATGGAGAAATTTTCCCTAATATCCAATCTGAACCTCGCCTGATGCAACTTGAGACCATTTCCTCTCGTCCTGTCACTTGTTACCTGGGAGCAGAGCCCAGCCCCCACCTGGCTACACCCTCCTCTCAAGCAGTTGTAGAGATGATAAGGTCCCTCCTGAGCCTCCTTTTCTCCAGGCTGAACACCCCCAGCTGCCTCAGCTACTCCTCATCAGATTTCTGCTCCAGACCCTTCGCCAGCTCCATTTCGTTATCTGGACACGCTCCAGCCCCTCAATGTCCTTCCTGAATTGAGGGGCCCAGAACTGAACACAGCAGTCAAGGTGTGGCCTCACCAGTGCGAGGACAGGGGGATGGTCTCTGCCCTGCTACTGCTGGCCACAGGATGCCCTTGTCCTTCTTGGCTACCTCGACACAGCTGGCTCATGTTCAGATGCTGTTGACCAGCTCACCCAGGTCTTTTTTCCACCAGGCAGCTCTCCAGACACTTTGCCCCAGCCTGTAGTGCTCTGTGGGTTTGTAACCATGTGTTACCATTCTTATTCCTGTGAAATGCTGCAAGATAACAATTACTCTTCTGGGAATGGAAAAAAAAAAAAAATCACATTTTAAAAGACTCAGTTTGTCAATACACTTCAAGAACTGGAACATAGCTTTTAACGTAATTTAAACTTTTCAAGCTTTCTTTTTAGGAAACATTTTTTTCTTCAAATGTCAGTGCAATATATTTTTGATCATTAAATATGCTCTTAACTTCTGCTTTATTGTACTTTCTGCAAAAAGATTAAATCATCCATCTTTATACATAGAGGAAACACAGTTAAGGACTCCTAAAAGCATCTTCGATTTCAAGATATAGCAAGGGAATTCCCATCTTGTTTTCATGAAAAAGACAGCATATCTTAACTGGGCCTCAGTATGTCATACAGAAGAGCTATCTCTTCCTTGCCAGAATAATTCAAAGTTTTAAAAAAAAGCTTGAGTAGGGAGGGCAATATTTCATCACTATATTCCTGTAGAGAAATTATAGAATATAGAGACAATCCATGTGGTGTATGGATAATTTTTTTTTATAATTATTTTTACTAAGTCTGTCAGTTTTGTGTATTTTGATCATATATCAGTACAGATGAATGACAGAAGGCTTACAAAGTGAGCAGAAGAAATATCATCACATGCCATGTTTTAAGAAGTAGTAGTAATGAGTGACCAGAAAGTTTTAATACCAGCCCTTATTAAATTGATTGAAAATATGTAAGGGTACATATAAGGGTATAATCCATTGTATATGCCTGCTATAATGATACTTAAAAATATAATATTATTTCTCTGTTAAAAAAATGTTATACCAAGTGGTGAGATTGCAAGCCTAATCACACTTATTAATTATGCTAAATTTTTATTTTTAATTAGAGTAGCTCTTTTGAGACTAAATCTTTTACCATTAGTCTGTTTGAAACCTATGAGATAAAAAGGAAGAGTTCTTTCAGAATATTATTTACATGGTTTTAATTAATGATTATAATCTCCATGGTCATTTTTGAAAAAGAGCACTTAATCCCTTAACCAGTTTTCATGATTTGCATTTTGCAAAAACATGTAAGCCCTGCAGGCTTATTATCTCTGATTTTTTCCAAACCAAACTTTAGAGAAATGTATTTTGTTCCTGCTCCAAGTCCCATTTCCTATCATAACACCTGTTTCTCATGCAGAGTGAACTGATTGGTAGAAAAGTAAAGTTTGTTTCCTTTTGCCAAGACAGAACATAGCCCTTGGCAAGGTTACCTTTGAAAACAGTTTTTCATGCAGACACCGTATATAAGCACTGTTGCTGTTGCCAAGATCCTCTGACTAATGAAGGGTCGGAGCAATAGTGTATTCTTTCTCGTTGCTGGCGGCACGTATATGTAGCATTTCTTCTGAGAAAAGGCACTCCAGCGTTTCAAACAGAAGCTAGAAGTTTAACCTTCTAGGAGGAAGGTCAGTGTTAGTTTTTATTGATAGCATAGAAGAAAGTGACTGTATAGGAATATGAAAGATAAATTCTGTGGCAAGCTGGAATTCTTTAAAATACTGAGTTTTCAAATGTTTTTTAACAAAAATTAGTTTTAAAACTTTTATGTTTGCCAAGTTACTTCTTTGAATCTGAAAGCAGGATTATGCTTAGTGTTCCATATTGATGATTTGGGGAACCGATTCCTAACTAGGAGGGATTAGCATATAGACTGAATTTAAAGGTCAGAACTTCAGGTGCTTACTTAGAGATTAATTTTTTTCTGTTTCCCACTTAATGGAAAAATGTATAGCAAAAAAGATCAAGTATTGCTCTTAGTATCAATTGTGTTTAGAAACCCATTAAAATTCCATTTTTTTCAATTGCGTGGAGCAAATAATCTTTTCTAATTTTATCAAAGAATAAATGCTCAGGTATCTTCAGCTCAGATTTTTAAGTAACAGCTTACAGTAAGACTTTCTTTAGATGGATAGGCTATAATCTACTTAGAAGCCAACAATTTCTAACGTAAAATTTGAATTAAATATTGTGTCTCACAGCTATTTTAATATAAAGTATATATTCTAGCAACAAGTGAGGAAATGAAAACAAAGTGAGGTAAGTTGCTTCAGGTAATCCAATAGCTACTCTGCAGATATCCTCAGATAGCTAATGAAAGGTTTTAACTCCCAGAAAGTTCACAGAGAACTTCCTTTATATTGTCATTCTTAAGGAACCATAGTAGTCCACCATATGCATCACTCATCGTGAGGTTGGTAGTGAACTTAGCAGCAGCAGTCACAGTGATTAAAATTGGCTGCATATTAGCAGCAACTGAACTCTTCTTTTGTGTTTTCCCAGACTAACTTCCAGGAAAAACTTCCGTGTCTTGTGTCTCAGATTACATTGGACTTGTTGCAGGAGATTTCTTTCTCTGTTTTTGTGATAGCACTGTATGTCAGATACAAGATTTTTTGTTTTGTTTTAGTTGTACCAAGTATGCTTTTCTGTACTTCATCTTGATAGAATTTATTTTTATTGTAATAACTTCTAACTTTTTTTCATAGCAAATGCATTTTTAAATTAAGCAAATCATTCCTGTCATGTATCTTAGCCTTAAATAATGTTTAGATGCAAAGTAAATGCAACTCTTATTAAGGAGCTGCAGGATGCTGGTCTTTTCTTCTAGTTTGTCATTTGTTCTTTCAAGGGAAAGAACATCTCCTTTCCTGGTTAGAAGCTTTTTCTGATTAAAAAAAAGACTCTTTAAAACTGTTAGGTAGAAAGATCATGAGCTATTGTATTTAATACTTCATTGAACCATGTTCATTGGTTTGAAACTGTTTCTTCTTCATTAACTTGACATGTACATGCTACTTTGCTGGTTTTAGCTGGGATAGAGTTAATTGTTTTCACAGCAGCTATTATGGGGCTGTGATTTCCATAACGTTCTATGATTTGAATTTGTGCTGAAGACAATGTTGATATTCTAGGGCTATTTAAGTTATTGCTGAGGAGTGCTTACACAGAGTCTTTATTGCTTCTCATGTTTTCAGCACAAATCCAAAACATAGCACCCTGATACTTACTATGAAGAAAATTACCTCTATCACAGCCAAAACCAGCACAAGCACAGAATTAAGTGTGTCTGAAGTAATTTTGAAGCTTTATTTATGTGCTAGTAATGATCTTCCTAATTAAATTGACTTGGCTTTTGACTAGCAGGATAATTAGTTCATCCCTTCAGGTTTTTTCCAAATAGAATTTACTACGTATTTTCAAAACCAGTACATTTCCTTGCTTTCTCAGTGATGCAGCAGACATGAAGTACTTGCTTACAGTGAGGTATATATATCCTAATATGTGTATAATAAATAAACAGTTGAGTCTTGAGCTCAGTATCAATATCTTGGCTTTCTATTTTAATTGGATGTTTACTCTTGGGGCACAATGCGAAAAAGAGCAACATCATAGGAACAACACTGTTTCTTGAGCAAAGTTAATTAGTCTTTCTAGAGTTCTCCTGAGTCGTTTCTGAGTAGCTGTCATGTAAATTGGACCCATGTCTACACCTGTGATAAACAGGGTACCCACTCATTATTGTGTAACATAGTTTGTACCACATATTTAACAATTCTCAGACTTTAATGCTATAACCAGTTAAATCTCTACATTTATGCAATGATGAGTTAAATCTGTAGTTTCAGTGATTGAATTAGCTATTAAATGCTGTCACTAAGTGTTTATGGTGGTAGTTTTATGTTTTCTGTAAGTTACTCCTACTGAGTACACTACAGGAGTTTTTGTCAATCTGAAATGCCAATAACTATCTAAAAGATATTTCCTCTCAATGCTACATAACAAAAATAAGTATGTGCGATCCTAACAGAGGAATAGCAGGATGAGAAAATCTTTTGGAATCTGTTGCTCTGGTACTATGCAGAAATCTTTATGACTTTGCCATTTCCCCAGTAGAACCTTGAGGTATGAACATCTCAGGTTCAAACAGCAACTAGTTTGGCAATGATTTAACAAAACTTTGGAGGGATTGGGACTACAACCACTGAAATCACTCACGTAATAGCTCAGCTGATGAGAAATTCCTTTTGTAAGATTGGTCTTTGGAAAATTGGTAGTTCTTTTATTTACAAATTACTTCTGGATGCTCCTCTGACAAATTCAAAACTCCTAGCTTTTGTAGTTTCATTACATTATACTAAAGATGTGCGCATGAGCTCATAGTCTTTCAGCTATTCACTTGCTTGTCTAGTGACCTTATTTAACCCTATCACAACTGAAAAACACAGCAGAAAAAAACTGTAATTGTTCAGCTCCTTATTTACCACTGTAAAATACAGAAGCAACACTTGTAGCACTTTCTTTTTTTACATAATTTAAACTTTTCTGAATGCTTGTTTTACATAATGTATTTGATGAACAAGGCAGACAGTTAAAGTGAAGGTCACTCTTCTGAATTTAGTACAGAATCATGAAATGTCTATGTCACAGGTGTCTGTGGGAATCACCTGGTCCTACCCTTGTCTTCATAGGGTGACCTTACAAGATTTTGTAGAATTACATGTCTCACTGCCACAGCTTTTCAGGTAGTTTTTCATACTTTAGCATCACTGTGCTGTGCTGGTTCTTCAGCCCACTGCAGTAGTACTTTGGTATTAAAAAAAGTGAAACATATCCTACTGCACTCTGCACAGCACCACTGATGGACCTTATTGTGTTGCTTCCTCAGAATCTACTGAGGAAGTGTTGTCTCCCTGCAGCTATTCTTAATTTGAATTGATGAAAAATTCTCAGGGACAGGCTCAGGGACAAACTCAAATAGCTACAGTAGTCAATCAGAAGAGAGCATCTGAGGCCTGTGGGCTGCAGAAGCTTGGGACCTGCAGCTGCAGTTTATGACCAGGCAAAAATAAGTGTGAGGTTAATGCAAGTACTGGACATTTTGCACTGCGTGGCTGCTTATCAGGGAGTGAAGAGCAGGATGAAAATAGTTTTTGGAGTAGTAACTGTTGTGTGAGACTGGCTTTTTGGCACTGACCTGATCTAGGGAATTTTTCTAAAGGCAAATTCAGACCATGGGGGTTTGAAGGATTAGGGAGCTCAGATTAATGCAACTGTGGTGAGTTCCTTGCTAAAGAGGTCAGGTGGAATGAACATGGGAGTCACTTAGTTGAGCTGCACTCAGTTGTCTCTGCCTTAACTGCAATGAGGCATTTTGCTCGTCTCTTTAACACTGCATGAGAACCTTGCCTACCTGTCATTTTTAACTTGTGATGTGGAATAGCTCTAAAATAATAGACAATAATAATCTAGATGCTCATTCAAAATATTCTCATACATAAAAGACATAAAAGTCATGAAAGTACATGGAAGAAAATAATACTGCCATTTGAATTTCTGTTGTAGAAAAAAGAAAGAACTGTTTACAGTATTTTCTCTGCTATTTTATACCTCAGCATATTACTTACCTCTTGTCTGACTCACATTTTTCTGTTGAATTCTCTTACGCTTCCTCTTCTCCATCCTCAACCTTATGCTAGAGTAATGTGAGTAGTTTAAAAAATAAAAGCAACACACCAAAAAACCACTAAACCACAATCACGGAGGTGCTTCTATGCGTTCTATGATTTTCCCAGAAAATTGCAGTGGTTATGGAAGTGTTATAAAAATTTCAAGTGATGGAGGTCAAACTACTGAAACCTCTTCAGAAGCAGCATAGTGTTCTATACCCTGTGACGTCTTCCGGATTATGGCAGTGGTCGCTATTCAGAGGTTTTCAGAGCCGCTTGCACGTAGATTGCCACAAAGCCATAGAAAGTGCGGCTTAAAGTTCTCTAGTTGAAACTATTCATTGTATCTGGTCTTTAAAAATCCCTTCCTGTTAATTTCATCTTATTTGTAGACAATCTATTGCAGTGTCTTATTTTCTCACCGGTGGAAAGCTTATGTTAACATTATCTGGATATTTCTTGCTTCAACTGCTCACCTCACTGCTGAGGAGAAGCAAAATTTCTTTTTGTTTTAAAGATATTTTTGTCCATCATCCAGGTCAGTCTGAAGCTTTGTTATTGTTGTAATTGAGTTAACCATCTATTCATAGGAGAACTTTAGTGAAGTCTGAAGTAAAAAGGGCATTTAATTCTGGTCTTTCAGAATCATGTGTTAACAGATTTCCTTAGCAGTAGAATGATCTAGCAATCTTTTCCCAAGTTTTCCTTTAACTACTGAGCATACTTTTGACATAATTTGTATTCTTTGTCCCTTGCTGGTTTTGTTTCAGTTTGTTCTTGTTCCTTTCTGATTTTGTCCCTAAATTCTCAGTCTATTAATGCTTATGCATTTGATACAGTATCCATTTCTTTTTAATCGCTTCTGAATTTAAGAGCATGAGGAGTTATGCTTTGTCTGCAACAGCTTTTCTTGCTTTTCTTCCTCATTCTGTTAAATTTTACTTGTTTCACCAGTGTTTTTGTTTTCTTAATAAAAAAAGAAGGGAAAAGAGAAAGGAGACCACTAAGTTCAAAACTTGAAATGTAGCAAGTTTAGAGTGACTTTGATTTGAACTCTTATTTCAAGATCACTTTCATTGGTAGACTTCAACTTTATATTCTCAGCCCTCTAGTTAAAATGTGTCTTAAAAAGCCTCAGTTCCAGTTGCCTGCTTTGTCAAAAATAGGTGTGAGCACATTGCAAACCCTTTGGCAATTGCCTGTTGTCTTCTGCAGTTGACTGAAGTATCAGGTCACCTAATTCAAATCATGCTTCTCACAAAAAGCCTGATTCATGATGTTGTTCTTCAGCACGTTCTTCCAATGAAAATGTGAAGTCCTGGCTCACTCTGATTCAGTACTTCAGATGGCTTCAACCGAATATTGCTCATGTTACCTTTTTTGTGGTTTGTTTGTTTGCTTTATTTTTCCATTAAGTTAAATGTTTCTAGAAGTTGAAAATTAATTTTTTTATCTCCCAAGTCAGAAAGTTGTATTCAGGACAAAAATAATATTGATGTCCACAGTTACTACCATAACTTCCACCCTTTTAAACCCACTTGAGATACAGCATAAGATAATACTATAACTTACTGCATAGAAAAGCCTAATCACTGCTGTCTGTGCTGGGCACACCTCGAATCCTGTGTCCAGTTCTGGGCCACTCACCACAAGAACACATTAAGGGGCTGGACTGTGTTCAGAGAAGGTCAGCAGAGCATTAAGGCTCTGGAGCACAAGGGTGATGAGGAGCAGCTGAGGGATCTGAGGGGGCTCAGCCTGGAGAAAAGGAGGCTCAGGGTTGACTTTATTGCTCTCTACAATTGCCTGAGAGGAGGGTGGGGGTCAGGTTCTTCTCCCAGGTAACAAGTGACAGACAAGGGGAAATGGCCTCAACTTGAGGTAGAGGAGACTTAGATTGGATGTTAGGTAAAATTTCTTCATGGGAAAGGTTGGTTGGGCATTGGAACAGGCTGCACGGAGCAGTGGTGGAGTCACCATCCCTGAAGGGATTTAAAAGACATGTAGTTGTGGCACTTGGGGGCATGGTTTAGTAGTGGACTTGGCAGTGCTGGGTTAATGGTTGACCTTGATGATCTTGAAGGATGTTTTCCAACTTAAGTGATTCTATGTTCTCTAAAATCAGCAACCAGTCGCCTAAGTGATGGAGGTGTGATGAAGAACCTTAAATAACTAAGAATGCGGCATTTCATTCAAGTTAGCGGAAGGTTTTTGATGGGGCTGATCTCACTAATGGAATCTATGTGAAATAATTATTAAACAACTGTGTGAGATGGCCCTAATATTGTGAAAATACAGCTAGAAAGCTCCTTTGATTCCAGCTTTAGTGAAGTGTCATAAATTTACATTTCTCTAAGAAAGCCATTATTCATCTTTAACATAGCATGTGTTAATGCATTTTCTTTTTCATGTAGAAGTAAATATAATAATTATCTCCTAAATAATAAAAGAAGTATTTTTTCAGTTAAGAGATTGTAGATAATTGTTTTTTTCCCTGCAGTTGATTCATAGCAAACTTTCTATGCATTTCTCAGCCTAACATAGTGCACTCAGTGATTATTTTACTAGAGTTCTATGAATATGGCAAAACTAAAATTGTCATACTAGATAGTCTGTGTTTAATTGCTTTGGGAAGTAAAATGCTGTTGGATCTTAATTTTAACATACCTATATAGAAGAATATTCCACCTCAATCTTATAATAACACCTGTTTTAAAATGCCCTTATTTACAGGAATTTCTTTTTCTTATACACCAGATAGCAACCAGTTGGGTTTTTTTAAGTGGAATTTTTTATTTTTATTTATTTAGTTATTGAAAGGTTTCTGCCATTAGATAATACAGGATTGAAACAAGTGGGTGTCATTCTGCTTGAATTTAGAGGCCTTTAATGTTAGGAAAAGGATATCCTCAGGATGTTTTACATATATCAAAGCGTGGAATTAAATTATAAATCAAATAAAACCATTATGTGTGTCTTAGTCACACAGTAAAACTGATCTGTCCAACAAACCAGTCAATATGGCTGAACAATGGTACAGTAAGTGGTTTCTAACTAAGTTATACATGTGTTTCAAACAATAACTCAGTTATAGCATAATATTTTTCTGCACTGTTACTAAAGGTAATGCAAGCTCCATCTTGTTAAACTTTGTGAAATCAGGAATTAGAGATTACAGAGACTGGATTGTAAAAATTCATTCAGTGGAAGATTTGGGTTGCTTTACAGTTCAAAGACACTGTGAAGGATTAAAAGTGTGTCTATATATTTAAGCACTATGTATTTGTATAAAATCAGAAATTTAAAACAATGGCGAGTAGACTGCCGGTGGTTCAACATACTTCCGCCAACCTACTTTCTGAAGGAAACCTTGTGTGTTAATGACAGCATCCCTGCCAGAGAAATTGATTCCCAGATAGACAGCTTAGCAGGATCACTGATGGGGCAGGAGGGAATGTTGCAGAGCTGTTCAGCAGTGCTGCAGCCTGTGTGAACAAGGCTCCTGCTGCTGCAGGTGCAGAACAGGGCTCCATCCTGCCTGTCATGGTGCAGCACCCTGGGACCTTCCTGAGGTGCTCGTGGCACAGCAAGGGGACAGTGTGCCATGGGGTTATCACAGTGACACTGCACTGCCATGCTCATGGTGAGGGTACAAGGGAGAGGCTGTCGGGGGTGAACTGGTACACCTTTGACAGGTCACATTTCCACACTACACTCAACAAGGATGGTGAGTTTTACCTGGAGGTGGAAGTGTGTCATTATTCTTTTCCTTCCCAGAAACATGTTTGCTTATGTTCAAAGCAAATACAGTCTTTTCATACTGTTACTTGATACTGCTTTTATCTTTATTATTAGCCTTAAAGACCATGCAGAGGTCAGGTATTTGACCTGTGGAGCATAAAATTTGAATGGTGAATTTGACAGATAGGATAAAATGTACAGAAGAACAGCAGGGCACAGAGTGATTCAAATAACCTCAATGTACTGAGTAATTCTAGTGTTGTCTAGTGTATAACAATATGTATGTGCTTGTGAGGAGGCAAAACGTTTTTCAACTAGGCTGTAAGAATTTATATTGAGCTTGTCAAATTCGGTGGTTAGTGAAGAACAGAGAGATCCCAAGGAGCTGTCTGTGCTGGCAGGAACTTTGGTCCTCCAGTCACCTCTAGGCATACCAGCCTCTCCTTTACCAGGACTCCAAAGCCATTTTTTTAGTCTTCCTGCACTCTTTTCCTCCAATTTGTAATGAGTTTCCCCTGACAGCTTCTGCCTGTGGGAGACGCACCCAAGTTAGTGTCTTCCTTTTACCCCTCTTTAAAGCTTCAAGGGATAAATTCTTGCCTTGAAGGGAATGCATGAGGAAGCTCTTAATGGCTTGTGGTGTTCATGCAACAGAACTAGCAAGAAACAATAAAAAAAAAAAACCAAAACCTTTTGAAAGTTATAGTAAATGGGATGATAGAGAGCAAAATGACTGTGTTTATTGTTATTGAGTACTATAGGTACACAGTAATAAACATAATATAATTATGGAAGTCTTAATGTGATATTAACCAAGTAGTTTCATTTATTTTGTGTTCAGAAACCCCTTCAGAGACATTGTCTTCAAACTTTTAAACATTCATACACAGTGCAGAGGAAGAGAAAAATAAATACGAAACGATTTATTTCTATGGTTATTAAACTTATAATGCTTCAGGTATCCCTGGAACTTTCTCTACCACCATGCCTAAGAATATCACACTGGTATATAAGAAAAAAAGAAAAATAGAATACCATCTTCTCTGGTTGATGCAATGTTACCCCAAAGATTGTGCATGTTTTTCAGATATGCACGTGAGTTACATTTGAGATTGAACATGTTTGTGTAGAACATTAAAATGCTGATTTTTACTCTGGCTTTCCTGGGCTTGACTTCTCATCTCTACACCAGAGTTAATGTTAAAAATAATATTGGTTAAAGGCCACCTCATCCACCTAAGGTCTCTTCTCTTAATTATACATCTGGTGCACCAACTTACCCTTTTAACATGTAAGCTGCAGGATGGTTACCTCTGTCTAAAATATTAACCAGATAAGACACTTCTAACCCTCTACTAGCAGCACAGTGGTCAGTCTCCATTGACGAAATATAAAATTAAAACCATTACTCAAGACAGAACTGTAATAACACCATGTATCATTTGACATGAAGTGCTCAAACTTTGTAAAGTGCAGAA
Source organism: Corvus brachyrhynchos (assembly GCF_000691975.1). Lineage (NCBI taxonomy): Eukaryota > Metazoa > Chordata > Aves > Passeriformes > Corvidae > Corvus > Corvus brachyrhynchos. The sequence goes on from NW_008239648.1 coordinate 404,124, forward strand.
GTAATATCCCTCCCTCTTTGGTCTTCATTTAACAATTGTGTGCTTTCACAGGCTTTTCAAGAGAACATTTTAGACAGTGGAAGTGCCTGGAAATCAAATCTTTATTAAATATTTATCGAGGAGGACACCTAATGATTTCTAGGGGACCCTACAAAGAGATTCAGTATCCATAGAGTGCACTTATCATTGTTTGTTGTTGCTATGATGGTTGATATTAAATATTTAAGTGGTGGCAATTTGCTCAAAGCTGCACAAGACAAAAAACCCCAACACATCATTCCAGACTTTAAAAACTTTGTCTCAATCAGACAAATGCAGAAAGTACAGAACTCATTATGAAACATAGCTGGAAAGCAGACCTGAGGAGAGCAGCTTTTCACATTGCCCCTCTTTTTCCTCTGTCATCTTCACTTCCCTGCCTCGTAGCAGCCGGAGTTGCTGCAGAAGGAAGGTGCTTCCTGTTGGGAAAGGTGTAATCAAAGGCCACTGTTTGCCTCCTCACCCTTACAATAACTGCAGGGACAGCTTTTTGGCTTTTTTCATTTCCCCTGTGACGTTGTGCTAGAGAAGATGGGAAGGGGCACTGTTACCATCTCCAGAAGGAGGAGACCCTGGTACCCAGATGCTTCACTGTTGTAAGACAGGTCACAACAAAAGAAGGTGGGGCCAGGGTTGTTTGTGCACTGGGTGAAAACAGAAGAGATTGGCTGCTTGGCATACAGGTACAGAATTGTCATCACATACATATAAGAAGTACAGGAAAGTGTGATGGGAGGTGAAGGAAAGAGATACAAAAAAGGCATAGTACCCAATGCTGCTGGTGAAAAAAAAGGGATGTTATTTATCAGAGCTATTCAACATCCATGCTAAGTAGATCCTCATGACATCTTTAAAAGACAAAGGAGACAAAAATTACAAGGAGGAGGGTTGTTTTGAAGGACAATACAATTTGACAGAGGGTGGCACTTCGTAGCACGTGTTGGGAGTGGTATCAAACAAGCAACTAAGCATTTTAACGATTTCTGTGGATAGAGACAGGGAGGAGACAATGCTGCACTGAAACCTCTGACCTTAAATAATGAAGAAATTATGCAGAATAAAGTATTGCCATCTCCCTTGAATAATATTTTTTAGATTCAGACTTCTATTTTGCATAGGAGAATGAAAAAGGGCGCAGAAGGAAATTTGAGAATCATCCACAGTCACCCACAAACAGAGGATATAATGACAAATAATTAGAAATTGGAATCACCATAAATAAAACTACAAGAAAGAGAAGGCATCGCTAATTTGATCACTGAAATCCCTAAGCCAGCACGTGTTCAAAACCTTTAGAGGAAAAAATGACTGAGCACAAAGTGTCCTGAAGGATTTTTCAGGATGGGGAAACAAGAGCCTGTGAGAGCACTTCGTTTGAACTGAGCTGGAAACCAAAAATGCTAAATTGGATGCAAGCAGTAGCAGATAAGAAGGTGGATATGTGTGCATTAGTTCTTGCATGTACCTCCTCCAAGCTGTGTTCATTCCAAGTTATGTTGAACTTAATTGTGTATGATAGGTCTTTTATGTTAATTAGGAATTGATTATGGTTTACTAGCACAGTCCTGATCTGTGACTCAGCTACAATGGTATTGATGGATGTGTGTTTTGCTTAATCTCTATCTGTCAGTTGGAAAAGAAAGACTTTAACTAAACCAGTAAAACATTTGCAGTTTGGTTCACAGTTACTTTGGTTTTGTCCATTAGCTGATTTCCAAATACTCTTTAAATATAGAAAGCTTTAACTTTTTAGCACCAATGTATTCCTGTTCCAGTTTATTTGACATCTGATAATTTAATGTTGAAGACTGTTTGCTTCTTTAGAAATAATTACACTGATTTTTAATATTCTTTTAGTTTGTAAAGGAGAAAAATATCCACTGATTTGAACTCTTTTGTGAATTTAAGCAAGGTAAGTTTTTTCAGATGTTACATAGATTTAAAAATGAATATGTTGCACTTCAGTAAAGTTTACAGAAGTGCTTTTGCTCTTAAGCATCATTTTGCATAATAAGGAAAGGAAGGCAGAAAGCAGTTACTAAGTTTCTAAAGGTTAAATTAGAAGTCTTTATGAAAATTATAGGATCATAAAAATGTAAACCTGGAAGACCAATAATTTATTTTAAATTCATTCTCTTTTTGAGGCAGTTGAGTGTACTAGGACACCAACACAAAATTGTCACTAACCTTTTATACCACGTTGCTTCCTAGGAAACCTGTTTTAGCATTTCGCTGTTCTGACAGTAAGGTGGGGGGACATAAAGAAAGCAGTCTTTATTACACATAATTTCTTTTTCTTCCAAAGATCATGCAGAACAATATCTCGGTGTCTTTTTTAATAGCTTCATTTGACACATAGGGAATCTGTTACATGTTTTCATCTTAGACTTGGTATCAGATCACCTAAGCCCAATTCCTTCAACCTGACATTTAATTGCTAAGGTCTTATCTAGAGCTGATTTTGCCAGTTTTGGAAATGAGTGTCCTGAGCTGCAGGCAGAAGGCAGTGTGAAGCACCTCAATTGTGCCTTTTACATCTTAGTTTTATTAATACAATGCTGAGTGACGTTCACTTGTATCATGCTGTTGGCTCTTGGATGGTCAGTAATAAACTGAAATGTTTTACCAGTCTTTGTTCTGTTCCTTTTCTCTGCTTTGGTCTGGAGTCTAAATTTGTATATATTTAGACAGAAAACATGTTGATGCAATTTGGTTTTATAGTATAGTTTCATGAGTAATAAATTATATTTAATTATCGAAAGCTTGCCAGTGAACTCTTTAAGTACTTCTGAGCATGCTATGAATTAGGAAAAGTGGGAAAATAATATTTAAAGTTTTTTGCCGTGTGTAAAATATGAAGTTTACCTTCATAACCAAAAAGGACAAGGATGTGATTGATACAAGTTTTGTTGTCAGTTGCTTGTGCAGGGATGTGTTAAAGTAAATTTTGGAAAACCAGTGTAGTGGAGCAGGACAGGTGTGTAAGTAGCTTGTAATCAGAAGTCTTAAGTCACGTAGTTGTTAATATTATATTAAATCTATTAAATATATGCTGCTACTCTAGCTGTCAACCTTTCTGTTTCCATTTTCCTATCACACAGACTAGCTCCCTCCCTTTTTCCTCACTCTCACTCTCATCCCTCTCCTCTGCCTTCACCCCTCTATTTTCTTCCACTTTCTCACCCCCCTGCTCTTTTTTTCCCCTTTTGCTACACCCTCAGCAGTACAGCAGTGATTTTCCACACCTTGGTTGTGCGAAAGTGGAAGAATGCTAAAAGAAATTCTGCTGGTATTTTAGTATTTGCAATATGAAATGCAAATACCTCTTCTTACAAAGAAATTACAAGGAGAAACAAAAACAGGTGAAAAATTACTCTTGTTTTTAAATTACTGCATTTAAATAAAATTAAAAGGTTGAGGCCAGAGCTGGATTAGGACAGAAAAATTGAGAAAACAATTTGAGTGTCCAACTCTGATAAGAACTAAGAGCTCTGCTGAGGCAAAGTCATCATGCCCGAGATCATCAGCAGAACAGGCAACTTTCTCATCAGATAACACCGGTTCAGGCTTATCAAAATCAAATTAGCAAGCAGGAAGCCAGGATTCAAACACTGTTGGTTGCATCTGTACTTTTAGTTCCTCACCTGACATTTCTCTTCGGGTATGAGCTATCAAAGCATGGCAATTTGTAACTAAATGGTGGAGAAATCTATATTTATATGACACAGCGCAGTGCTCCAGGTGAGCAAGGGACATCCTGCGTTACTGCAGCCCGGTGCTGTGGCTGATTGTCCTCCCAAGGAGCCCTGTCTATGTCTGCACAGCACTTCACTGCACTCTGCAGGGGGAACCTCAACTTCATTTTATATTTTGGGAGTTAGGAAAATATATCTATACGTACCAAAGTATTCATGAAACCCAGTGTACATTTAATTGCATTCTTATTGTTTACATTTATTAGAAAATGATTAGGATAAAGCTTAAAGGCTGTTTTATTTGCTGGGAGTGTGTGGGTAGCTGTGTTCAGATGAGCATTAGATTTGGTTAAAATCCACAAAACAGCATTTTCTAATCTTTTTTAACATGCTTAATATTTTGTAGTAACTTTTGTTCATGATTTATATCACGTGTTGGCAGTCAATATTGAATAGCTTTCTTTCTAATGCAAAGGTCCAGGTAATTACATTTTAAGTAAATCTGACAAAATAATTTGAGATGTGCGCTTCAGTGTGATTGTGTATCTACATATCTCTTTAAATGCATCTTAACATTTAAACAAAATCTCTTTTCCCCAGTCTGAAAAATACAATTGATAGAATTATTCATCCCAGATTGAGGAACATATAATAAAAGTTTGCATAATGCATCAAGATTGTTTTCCCTGCACGGAGTCACTATATATGAACTTAAAATTATTTAGATTTCTTTGAAAAAATGTTTTCTGCAGATATGAAGGGGACAAAACTGCCTTTTAAGCAGAATTTGAACCAATTGACCGACTCTTGCATTATTTTCTACCATTAGAAGTACTGTATTCTGTCGGGTACTCATGGTGTAGAAAGAAATACACAAAAGAGAAAGAGTGATTTTCTGAAGAGATGTGAAATATGAGATAGTTTATGGTTAACATTTAATTATGGAAGTTGCAAAATCAGCTATTTAGTTGATCTGTGGTCCTTAACAAGTTAAGACGACACATGGAGTTTCTTGGAGAAAATCACACCAGGAAGTAGCAAGTTCCTTCAGTACATTCTTGAGGCAAGTCAGATTTACTTCTTGTTATAAAAGTTTTTCTTTATTATTGATGCTTCATGTACTACCACTTGATATTGGCACTGTGGCAGGTTATTGCCTTGTGTTCTGTTCCTGTTTTTCTGATTTGCAGCATTGGAAAGGCTGCGGTGAGGCAGTGTCATGCTGCCCATAAATGTTTTTGGTAATCATCAATTTAAACACTGAAGTAGGTATGGAAGGGATACTTCATTGTTACTGCTGTGGGTGTCTAGGATTGTTAGAGGTCAGGTAAATTGCTGAAATTAGTAGGTGTGTGTGTGTGTTTTCTTTCTGTGCTGTTGACGGAAGAATTTGGGTTCATCTGCAAAATTCATCAAATCAGTGGAAGGACAGGGAACAACTTGGATGTGCTTTTGCCTCTTTAAATCTTGTTTTGGAGATTAATGAGGAAGTACTCATGATCCCTGGCAAACTTCCTGTGCATTAGTCTGTCTTGTAATGCATGCTTTCCAATATTAAGCATTTCATGAATAAATAAACAAGCATGGTCTGTGGTGATTTCAGTATGAATGATTTTATTGTGGTTTGAATGAAATGCAGACACAAATGAGTGTTAACTACAGAGACTGGGTCTCTGCAAAAGGGAAGCTGTATGTAGAGGCAAGCACAAGGCAAATCAGGACTTAGCATTTATTCTTCAGGTATGTTTCTGCCATCATTGATCAGTTTAGACTAATTTACTTACGAAACCAGTAGTTACCAAGCTGGTAAGTGGAAAGGCTCTAATGTCTCAACTACTCACTAGTCTGTAACACCGAACAAATATGATATTTTATTTTAAAATAGGGTTTGGGTGGTGTTTTTTGTTTTGGTTTTTGGGTTTGGTTTTTTTAATTATTTACACAGTATAATAAAGTTGTCAGCATTGAAAATAGATAAGCTTCTTAATTTTCCTGTTTTAATTTGTTCACTTGTTTGTTTGGAGTGCCAGGGGAGTGCCTTTGTGGTTTAGACTACAGCTTTCCTCTGCTTATTTTATCTTGGAGAAATCTTGGAATTTTTGAAAAACAAAAATAAAGCGTTATAAATAGTTATGTGAAAAAAAAGTTGCAAACTTTTTTTGCATGTTTATTCTTAATATTTTCTTCATGCTTGGTGTTTTGGTATCAAGTATTTTTTAATTCATTGTCATCATTTGTTCTTTCATGGTTTCATTTTCTTTACTCCCTTAACATTAAATGCTTTCAAATATTGCTGACACAGGAATTAAATTGTGTGGATGAAAAATTTATGAATGAAAAATGTTTTTAGGTAGTTATTCTAATAAATCACTTCAATTAGCATTCAAGAATCCAACAGCTGTAGCATCCAGGTCTTAAAAAGTAGCTTTATTATAAGAAAAATATTAAACCATCCTGCCATGTGGATTTGCTTACAATGCCTGTCATTAAATAACTCAAAGAAAACTTCCAGCCCCTACCCAGTGAGATGGTCTGAGAAACAATGTCTGCTAGAACAGAGCTTTATCATTTAATGCCTAATCTAAAAAACATTACATTTTCATATGTTATCAGTGAATCAGATATATGAGATAAATCAAAAATATAGTTATATTATTAAAGTAGTTGTACTGTTAACTGAAGGTGCTAATCTCATACATTTCTATAGGTTCATTCTAATTTTTTTTTCTGTCATATAATTATATGTTTTGATGATTTATATCTGTCTTGTCCTTCTTTCAAGATACACTTACAATCATGACAATATAAAAGAGGGTACAGGCAAACAGTGGTTTTTTTTGTTCTTTATGCATTCTTTTATGTCCACACTTTAAAGGTTTAATCAGACCAAAAAGCAAATTATTGGGCATTCTACATACGAGCGTAAATAACACTGATTATACCATTTAGTTTTCTTGGGCTTTCAGTGATTGAAAAATGAATTTTTATATTAATTGCTTGGTAATCAAGTCATTATTAACAAGTCAATCAAAAGGGAGAAATGAGGGTGGATATATGGAATTATGTTTCTATTTTTCAAGCAGTCCAGAAAGTTCAAGAATTTGATCTTTTGTCACGAAGTAGTTGTTTTCAGAGCAGCTACTATTTTATTCACCAAAAAGAGAGATTCAGCTTTTCATATTATACAGTATATGTTTTGTTGTTTTTTTCTTTGCACTGATGAGCAGAGTATCTCTCTCAGGTAATCACTTGGACCACAAGAGTTGTGTACCCTGTTTCTGTTGATTTTTCTACTTGATTCTTCTTTTATTGATATTGAAGTATCTGTAAATTTTTAAAAACATTTAAAAATTTGAGTCGACTTCTGACATGGGATAAAACCTTATACATAGTGAGGGAAAGTGATATTTGAAAATTGCTAGTATATCTATTTTTCTTCCTCAAATGATCTCTAGGCGTTTTTTATGGCCTTTCCCCTGCTAACTCACACCACTATTCAGTGGGGCAGTTTCTGAATGCTGCTGCTATCCCAGCAGTGTATGAAAGATAGATCTGAAGTGTAGGATTGCAGGTTTTCTGCTATTGTGCCAGATATTTGTAATGATGTGTTGCAAGGCAGGGGTCTAAATAAATTTTTATTTTCTGAGAATGGAGAACTGAACTGTATTAAAATTTTTCATATTGATGTCTGTTTTACAAACACATGTGCCTGAAATTCCAATTACGCTGTTAGGTTATATAAACTCTTTTTCATTTACAAGAGTCTATATTCTGCTGTTATTTCTTAGAGTTTTCTAGTTTGATCATACTTCAATATTACTTTCTTTTAATGTGTTCTTTAATGATTTAATAATCATTCATAGCTGTTCTATAATTGACTAATAGCTAAAAAAAAGTTACAATGTAAATTATTTTCCTGATGATTTATGTATAAGCCAGTATTAACCTGTATAATCTGTATTAACCAGTGCAGTCTTTATGGCAAGATTGGCCCTTTGTAACCTGCCCTCTGTCTGGGTCAGAAAGTAAGTGCATTGTCCCTTGACCAGAAATGAGAATATGCCATATTTGCACCTGGTTGCCCTTTCTCTTCATGCTTTAAGGTTCCAATTTTTAACAGCTAAGTAAGCTGAACAGAACTGCTATTTTCCTTCAGAATTTTGTTTCCCAGTTTCCCAGTGCAGCTATTTGATGATGCTGATGGTAAAGCTTATTGAGGTATAAATGAGAAAAGGCAGCATTTCTCAGATCACAGAAATTAGTGAAAGCACATGCATGTTTGATATTTACTTTAAATGTGACCATTTGTGTAATATGTTCTACTAGAAATTATTTTCACTTTGGTTTGTGTAGACTGTATTACAAAGTGTCTGTATGTTTTGAGGGGTTGAGTTTACACGCTGTTGAATCAGCTGCAGCAGCTTTCACAGATGCATTAATTTAACAAATGCATTTGTAGTTAACTGCTCCCTTGACAGTAAAGGGAAATGAATCACCAAGCCCCAGAACTAAAAACCTGTCCAGATTAGCCAAATAGCCAATGCTTTCTAACTATGAGTTTCAGCAGCTCATACTCCTGTGTGCTGCGACAAAGAGGGACTTGTATGACACAATTACTTCAGGGAAAATACCCAGTTACACTGTAGCCACGCTGCAGACAGTCATCTATCTGCCAGAGATGCTGTCTAAGTGAGGGAATGCCTCTCTCAGTAACGTGGTGGCCATCCAAATATGCCCACAGCAATAGAGAGCCCTTCAGCCAAGATGTTATGCTCAGGCATCTGTTTGGCATGCCACCTTCACCTGGAAAGGACTTCCATGCAGAGTACTTGCAGCAGTTCTTGAAATATCAGAGAAGCATCACTGGTTTTGGTTAACTCAGTGAACGAAGGTTTACTGGCAGATAGGGATATTTTTCAGTAAGCATTTGCATTGTAAATTTGCCATGCTCAGCTGGATGACTTCTCCATAGAGAAAATTTTTGTTTTATGAGCTTCATCTCACTTTAAATGCTTTGGGATGCATTTTAAGTAGTAATGGTGTACAAAAATTGCCCAATTTACCATGTAGAAGTAGAAAATAGTCACAGCTTAGCTCCAGTCAGCAACTGGAGTACCATGCAGCTTGTACCCCCACCTACTCCCACCATGGGATGGAGAGGAGAATCAGAAAGGCAAAACCCAGGGGCTGAGGTAAGAACAGTTGAATAATTGAAATAAAATAGCAGTAGCAGTAGTAGTAGTAGTAGTAGTAGTAGTAGTAGTAATGTCCTACAGTACTACTGTTCCTGCTGTTCTGTTATTCCTGTTGAAATGAAAAGAGAGGCGACAAAATAGAAATAAAACCCAAGAGAAATAAGTGAAGCACAATGCCATTGTTCACCACCCGCTGACTGATGCCCAGCCTGCCCCCTAGCAGCGCTGGGCCCCTCCTGGTCAATTCCTCCTCATTTATGTACTGGGCATGACATTCTGTGCTATAGAATATCCCTTTGGCCAGTTTGGGTCAGCACTCCTGGCCGTGCTCCCAACCATCTCCTTGTGCACCTCCACACTGGCAGAGCTTGACTAGTGGTAAGCACAATTCAGCAACAACTAAAACATCACTATGTTACCAGCATGGTGCTCGTGCTAAATTCAAAACACAGACCTGTTCTTTCACTCTACTCCAGCCCAAGGGATTTGTTTTTAACAAGAACCTCAGTAACCCCTCCTCCAGAGGCAGGTTTTAACTTTAAATTTGCATCAAGGACAGGCTAGGACCATTTCAGTATGTTAAACGGCGTGAGGTTCTTGCTGGCTTACGTGGCTTGTCTTTTAACTTCATGTTCAAATTATTTCAATTCCTAATCCTCAATATTTTAATTTTATGCATGTTTTGTTTTTTCAAAAGAACATACTTACAGTTGACATGTATGGTCTTCAGGGAGCATAAGGAACTTGGGTGCAAGGAGTTGAGTTAGCTTTCAAATCCAAAGACACTTGTATAACTGGCATTTAGAGGAGTTGCTAAGGTTAAGAACCTATAGGTTGATTGTTTCTCTGCTTCTTTGGCAGGGAATATGTTGTATTTTGCAGAAATGATGTTGCATCTGGTCTGTGACCATTTTGTTCTGATACCTTCTTATTCTTACTTACAATTACCTGTTAAGATGGTAATTTTCTTTTCATTATGTTACATTTAGAAGCTTCTAAAAAAATTATTAATGCATATATATTTATATATATATAATATATTATTAATGCATATATGGATAATTGCAGCTGTGATTTGGACATGTTCAGAATTTCTTTGTAAGCAGTCTTACTAGTCTCCTGACAAGCTTTATTCTTCAGGCTTTTAAGTCAAGGTGGTTGACAGACCTGAGGTTTTTGACTGCAGTGTTAAGGATTTCTGTAGGTTCTCCAAGACTTGTGAAAGAAGAAAACAGTTTCTCCTCCTCATCTAGGATCTGAACATTTAATGGCTTTTGTCCGAGTTGTTAATGGGTGGTTTTCCATATTCCTTTATGAAAAGAGCCACCTAATTGTTCTTTATGTTCCAGCTAATTAGAGTATAGATGAATAGTTTGGTCATTCCAGTATGAAGCTGGATGGACTGTATATTTGTTTTCACTTGGGCAGAAGAAACCTCTTTATCATTCATCATGAATCTGAACCAGCAACAGAGTAAATCCATGAGGCCCTGGAGGTCAAATTGTGGAATTCTTTTTTTGTATGTCTGTTGAGAAGACTTGTCAGCAGTTATCTTCCTCATCTTTCTACTCTAACCCATTTTATATCATAGAATCATAGAACTGAATAGCTTCTTCCAGAGCTTGTTTAAGAAAGGGCAAACAGCCAGGTGATAAGGTGAGAAGAAAAGAATACAGCAGGCTCAGTAGCATGCTGGTCAAAAGCTGAAAAGAGCCTCTGCTTTTTTGGATGTTTTTAACTCATTGGTATGGCCAAATAGTTAAAAAAGTAAAAGGATGGCATTCAGCATATTTATAGGCTGGGGAGCCTTTAGTCCTGATGGAAGGAGATATTAATCCAGGATGCTTCTTTTTCTAACATGGTTCTTAAACAGACTGAGGTCTCTAGATGAAGGTCTAGGGTCCTTTTGTGTTTGAATGTATTTTGTATTGGTTAATACTAGTGTGTCTTCAGTGGCCTTCAGTGTTGTCCCATATTCCTGTGTAGATGTTATTATTTTGTATGGTACCAAAGGTAATTGATGCTGGTACCTGTAATACCTGGATACATACCTGTCTTTGTACCCTGTGGGTTGCTGTACCCTGGGCTTCTAGGTGGATAACTTCTACCCTTACACTTTCTGAGCTGGCTGTGGCTGGAGGCATTGTTGTCCTTTCTGGTAATGAAAAGTAAAAAACGTTTGGAATCAAACTAAAAAAAAGCCACTTTTAAAAGAAGGGAAGAAAATAGAGAGGAAAATATGCATAGGACATGTGCCCTGGATCATATGCCAAAGGATCTTTGCATCAGAGTGTGCAACACAAAACAAGAGTTAAGCGTGGGAGTAAAAGTGAGAGTTGTGTCCATTCTTTCTGTGATGTTGAAGAAAAATTTAGATGGTTAGAACCAAAACACTTGCCTAATAGATAGATGAAGGGAAAAATATATTTCTTGCTGAAAATCTGTGACAAAATACTACTGCAAATATTTTTGACAAGATGTCAGGAGTAATTTTTAGTTTTCTAGGAGTGTTCTGACTAAAGTAAAATGTCTTATTTGAAACACAAAGCTCAATATAGCTGTAAATCTCCAACAGCCCTGATAGAAAATATGTAAAAGTAAAGATTTGTAGATGGATACCCCACTTTTTTCAGGTAATGCTTTTCCATGTACCCTGACCTGTTTGAAACTTACAATATTTCTATGGGTTGACCATGAAACCCTGAAAACAAGATGTTTTCAATACCGGCTTCATGCAAAATGGATCTCCTTAGAATAACAGTTTTCTCCAAAAATCCTTGATTTCTTTTATATGGCTTCCTCTAATGAAAGCCAGTCCCATTCTCAAATACAGTTTGAGAATATGACTTATACGAGGGTTTATTCATTCTTCTTTCCACTGGAAAAGAGCATTCCTGACTTCTGACAATAGCCACTGTACTGTTAAATATAAGGATATTTTTACAATATGAGAAATTCATGGAAAGTGGCTCAAGAGTGTTTCCTTATTTGGCATTGTAAGCTGAATTATCTTTAATTTTCTTTTTCTTAAACTGCTGCTATCAAGAGGTTTTCTATTTAGTTCAACTGGCAAATAACCATACTGTTAGAAATATTCCTATTTTTATACATAAGGCAACATATTTTATCTTAGTTATAAAAACCAGACAGCTGAAGCATCTGCTTTCAATACACTTAAAAGGAATTGCATTGATGTTTTTGTTGCAGAAAGAGCAAAGAGTTTGTATTTTTCCTGTATGAAATAAATGAACTGATGTTAAGAGGCTGTGATTTTTTTTAAAAAAAGCCATATGTGGAAGGCAAATCATGTTTGCTGTATTTACTTCTGCAGTAAACTATTATTGGCTCTGACACATGTCTAAATATATGATACACAGTGTGCTGAGGTTCATTTGGAATCTTGATTTTTACTGACTTTTCTTGAGGATTTTAAAGGATGCTCATCCTTCCATGTAAGGGTTATCTGTATGGAGCAGGCAGCATCTAATTCATGGCTTGAAGCCCTTTGATCTGCTACAGATAGCATCCTCTATCATTTATTTTGAACTTCCTACCTATTCTGGAAAGCTGGACTGATTTTCTTCTGTCCTGCATTCCTGTTGGATATTTTAAGATTCAGAATTTCAGCTGCTCGTGGCTACTGATCACTGCTACAGTTTTCTGAAACATGAGTGTCAGCATGAAAGGCTTGAGGAAGTGTTGAGAGATCTTTCTGGAGGACTAGGAGGAAATCTTACTTTTGAACTGAATGATGGTAAAAACCTGATCAGGGTGCTGTTATGTGACAGTTTTCTGCAATTTTCTAAGTTTCAAACTGAAATGTAAAGTCTGTCTGCCTGCCCCTCGTGTAGATAAATACCAAAGGAAGGCAAGTTCATGTAAAATTCTTCAGATAGATTTAGTTATGCATCTCATTTGTGCATATTCCTTTATTTTTTGGCTCCTTGTCACGTGACAAATTCTTCCATTTCACTGTATAGCAACTTACATTTTTAATAAAAAATTTGGTACTTAATGATCATACGTGGTCATATATTTATCTGGCCTTTATTCATAGAGATGCTTGAGAAGCTGTGTATCTATTTGCAAATGTAGTCACATGTACAAGCATAGATGTTAAAGTTAATGCTCAGCTCAAACTGCTCTCCAAAAACATGAGCTGTTACTGAATTAAGAGCTTAATTCAACATTAAAAAGTCTTGGTTGGTTTTTTTTATTTTCAAGGTATCTAATTTACAACAATTTCTTTATGAGACCTGTAAATCCATTTTCATTATTCCCTAAAGGTAGGATATTTTCTTTATTTCTCCCTGGAATTATATATAGTGGATTTGGGGGGTGCTTTATGGTGTTACATATTTTTTTAAATTCGTATTTATGCTTGATATAACAAGCTGAGACAGAATCGTGAGCAACTATTTTTTGCCCTGTATAAGGCCTTTCAAATAACCATGAAATCTTTAAAAAAGCTTCACAGTATGTTTGGGAAATATATATGCATGTAATACATAATTACAGGGGAAAAATCTACATTGACAATATTTTTATGCAATTTCATTTTTCCAGCAGTCATAAGATCGGGTATAACCATTTGGGTTGTTGACTGGTAGATTCAACATAGAAGTTAAAAGATTTGGTTTTATCTTTGATTTTTAATAGTACTGTTTCCGAAGGCATTGTTTTAAACATTATTTTCTTCAAATGTTTTTTCCTATGTAAAACTTTATCTAACTCATTTTTTATATTAGAAAATGCATTTTTCCTTGATGTCTTAGTCTTTTTTGTTTCTTCTTTTTGTCACTTGATTAATGTATTACACTGTTTTATTTACCTAGGTCTGCAGTTTTGGAAGCTTTCCATGGATTATATCTCTCCTCCTACTTTCTTTTCTATGAAAGAGGAAAGCAAATTATTTGTGTTCATCTGTTTTTTTCCCTTTTGGATGCCAGTATTTGAGTGTGCATTTGTAGGGGATTACGAAGTATGATAATAAGTTGTTAATTGCATTCTTGTGATTGTCTTCAAAGACCACTGCTGAAGTATTTGAGAATCCTTAGGAGCAGCTTATTAAGAAACTTTATATGCCTTTGACATTTGCTTGAGTGCTTATAAAGATTAGTGGCCACTTCTGTCTTCCTTGAACTTGTTGGGTTGAGAGACCTATGAAAAGTTATTTGAGTGAGTGGGGTTTTGCTGAATCATTTTATACAAGGCATAAACAAAATTTAGAACCATGTTATGTATAAACCAGGGAGTATATTCATTTTTGTTGCTCTTCTCATACTCTATTTTGTTATGGTAGGAGGAAAAACATAATTTAAAAGTTCTTGGATGTTTGCAAAGCATTGTTTTTTTTCCCCATGACTTCAATACTTGGAGGATTTCTTGAGAAAAAATTTAATTCTTTACGTGTTATCCATCTGCCTGACTTTTCATTTAATTGATTGTAGATATAAATTCTTCTTTTATAACTCTTTTTAATAGACCTACCTGGTTAAAGAAGTTTTCCAAATTCCAAGTGTAGGAAATCAAGAACTCCCACTGTGTGAACATAACCTGAAAATTATTTTTCCACTGTGTTTGACAAACATCACTATTTTCACCCATAGTAACCTTCAAACTCTTAACTTGTCATTTCACATGTTAAACAAAATTAGTCTGAATGAGTACAAATGAAAATTATTTTGAGTGTAAGTTGACATAGTGGACCCTGGAGGGGAAAGAAGATCGTGGTTGAGAAGGCAAAAAGAGAATAAGTAGTTTCCCATTCCAGCTCTTCAGTCATCTGGAGCTCCTACCTGCCAACCCTTCCAAACCATTTCAGGCTACAGACACCTTTGTAGGGATTTAATTGCCTTGTTGTCCAGGGATATGCTAGAGCACACAGTGATTATCTAAGACAACTAGAGGAAATGGATGCAGAAATGAGTTCCATCACAAGAGCTGTTCCTGTGCTGCAGCCCAAGTCTGTGAGAGCTCTTTTTACCCCAGCCTCTTTGGTTTTATGTAAAAAACACCCCAAACCCAAAACCAACCAACCAAAAAACCAATTAAGCTTCTCAGATGTTTCAACAAACAGTATCATGAGCATATATTTAGTATGGGGACCTATGGTGGTGAAACTGTGTGGTTTGGTAAAATAAAAATGAGCCCTGTGGACTTTGGATTTTTAGTGAGGTTTTGATACTTCAACTGAAATAAGAATGTAAATAGTAAGCTCTTAGCAGTAGGACATGTCTTCATCTGCAGTCATAAATCAGTTGTGAAAATTTAGATTATATAATTATTTTCAAGTAGTATAGGCTTATCTTTATTTCTAGGCTTTAAATTATTTTAACTGCTCTTGGTTTTAAATTTGTGCTGCAATGTAACCAACAGACCTGTAAAGCTATTTGACAGACATCTTTTTTGAGGAGAAAGGTGCTGTGCAATAGGCAGTATTACAGTTAATAAGTGTGTGCAAGATAGTGTATGTCAAACCATCCTGAAATCTCTATGCCATGGCTCAGTCTTATTTTTGAAGTAAGGAGCCCAGAGGGTGGCAGTGAAGGCAAAGTTATCCAGCTTTGTCCAAGCATTTCTCACAAAGACAAGCCACACTGAAAAGCAGAGACATTTTAGAAATCACCAGGTTACCACTGGTAAAAAGAAACTGACTAAGGGGAAAAGGGAAAATATTTTTGTGTCCAGATTAGAGGCACAAAAGAGATACACAAGTAACCAAGATCTGAGATTACTGTGATCACTGTTGTATTTTTTGCAGGAACAGACAGTGTTTTCATAATTTCTTACACTATAAGAGAGTGAGAGGGGTTCAGAATAATCTGTTAGGAGTTGGTGGTAATTATTATAGCTGATGCCAACTGGTGGGCAAGAATTATGGCTATTTCTTGATTCCCACACTAACAGAGTTCTTAAAGGACACAAAGGTTTTCAAATCTGGGTTCAACTGAAGAGTTACATATTTCAGTTAGAACTGTCTGACTTGCAAGGGCTTAGCATGATCTCAGTTTCTTGAATCATACTAAAGATTGTGGATTATTGTTCTAACAGCATATTACAATAACAAAGGTTTATGGATTATTTTAAGATACCTTTTGTGTTGCATCCATTTCACTGAAATGTTGTTCCTCTAATTTATAAATTAGCAACTTTTGTTTATATCCAAGATAAAATTAATTAAAATTCACTTAAAGAGGGGCTAACTTGTTTTAAACACTGACTGTTGAGTAATCGATAATAGCTGATTATCTGAACTTGAAATCAAGGTGAACTGTGTATTGAAGATTCGCACTGCCTCTAATTATTGTAATATCCTATAGAATGTCTGAGTCAGAATGACTGAAAAGCGTATGTATTTGAAATTGATTACTTCTGATTAATATTGAGGAGTATTCTAAAAAACATTTCTTGTCAACTTTTTATATCACTTGCACCTCTTTGTGCTGTAGTCACAGTGTGACTACAACCATGTCCATCCCTGACATGAAACAAAATATTGTATTCACAGTTGTGGGAGTTTTTCTTAAGAGAAAACTAGCATTGTTTTATGGACAGGCTTAGATTCACAAATGCCTAATTTATGTACACAAAGTGGCAGTACTTTGTTTGCAGGTGATAGTAAAGGCTAACTTTTTGTTGGAATTAGATCTTGTAAAAGCTCTTCCTCTTTACAGCATATCTGGACACATTATTTTACTGTTTTTATATTCTTATACCAAAAACACAGAAAAAACCTACATTAACATAAGTATAAAAATATGCAGATACTGTGTATTGGGTATGTTTCAGTCTATGTTATTATTTAGAAATATTAATGCATTAAAATATTTTTAAATACATTTCTGAAGTTCTAACATTTCTACCTTGAAATATTTACAGTACATACAAAAACCTGTATCTGAAAAACTTAGCATTAAAGAAGATAATAAAGACAGCAAACTGTGGCATAACAATATCACTTTAGTCTAAATTGATGTCTGCTTATTATTTGCTTAGTAGTCTATGGTTCAGATGTTTTGGTGCTGCAGTGATCATAGCTGACTCTTTGATGTTATCTGAAATACCTAAATCTTTAAGAAAACAAGTTAACCCACATCTAGAGGTCATTCAAATGAAATGTAAACACTCGATTGAAAAATCTTTTCCTTCTTTTACCTTGCTGAGACAGTGGGCTTGTAACTGTAGTATAGAGTGGAAGGGAATCTTTGTTAGCCAAGATTCGTAATTTTTTAAGTGAAAATGCAAAGTGTAACTGGGAGTCAAGAAAAATACAATAGGAGAATTCCATTAGGAAACAGTCAGCCGCATTTTGCACTATTTGCAATTTTGGAAGGTTCAGGAAATCTTACTTTTTGAGATTCAAATATGTAAGCAACATATTTGTAAGAAATACTTCTAAAACTTCTTCACAAGGTGCAGGTAAAAAATGAATGTCATGATGGTTGAAATAAAAATTAAAGGTATGGATACAAATATGTTCTCTACTTTGTGCCTGTGATGGTCTCTGTCTTGTCTGACCACTGTGGGCTCCGGCTGAACTGAGGAGTATTGACCAATGACTAGTGTTAGTTGATTGATGTAATCACAGGAGAGGATGTCATGTTGGTTTTCCATGATCTGCTAGTTCCACTTACTGCTCCACCCAGCATAGAAACATTATTTTACACTGGTCTAGCCTCAACTGCTGTCCCAAACTTCATCACAGAGAAGGTAATTTTTTTTCAGTAGATTAGTGGGGATGGAGTTAGTTTGAAGATGCTCATTCCTTGTTTCATCACGATAAACAAAGTCATGTCTTGAGGTGCCTAGGGTGCAGTGAATAATTCATCCAGAGCCACACATCAAGTCAAACAGGAAATGGGGATCATGTAAAGCCAAAGGAGAAGAATTCCAGGTGTATGAGCTCTGCTTACTGATAACTTCCCTTGGTCTTATTATGACAGAAATAAGCGGAACTACTCTCATCGTTTTCTCAACAAAAAGCTGTATAGGTACCAAGCAGAAGTTTAGTCACATACTTGAAGAATTCATCCAGATAGCAGGAGGAAATAGTAAGTGAACTCTTCTAAATCTAGGATTAAACCCAAAGTTGCTAAAATCAAAAAAGGCATTAGGATTCCACTTATTAATGAAGTGCCTTAACTGAAAACTTCATGCAATTGTATGACGACTGGGTAGAATGAGAATATGAAGAGCCTTGTTCTGCTTTTTGGGGCATGATTTGGTAGTTGTTTGTTTTAGAGGAAAGTGATACATATCTTCAGGCAATTAAATAATGTTAATACATTCCATTTGTGGTCCCAAGCAACAGATTTAGTCTGCCATCCTATATGTTACCTGCTGTGTCCAAGACAAATGTTAACTAAAGCACGTCTCCATGTGCACATTAGGATGCTAACTGGTACAGGAAATGTTTAAGATCTTGTCAACACTTTGAAGTAACCAGTAGTGGAGGTAATTAATCCTGTCAAAGAACTACTTTGAAGGCCTAGTACTGTTTGAGGCCACTACCTGGAGAATCTGTATGTGGACTTACAGATTTCGAACTACTTGCCACGGCAAATAATTTTGCATTTATGATTTGTGGAGAAATGTTACATTTTTTTTCCATGGGGGGGGAGTCATTCTTTCTCAAGCAGACTCATCCTATGTGCTTCTGCTGAAGTACTAGACAAAAAATTAAATTGGAGCAACAGGTAGAAACTTATCTTTCAATCCAGTATACACACATTGCTTGTGCTTTGTGAATCGCTTTGGCTGCCTGTGTACCTCCTAAGGGAACTCCAATCCTGCAATTAGGAAACAAGTTTCAGTCCTCCTGTGGATGTTGGGATCTGAAGACAAATAGAAACTCAAACTGACCATGCCTTAGGTACAGACAAGTTAGTAAAAATATAAAGAAGGCTTTTATCTAGATGAAAATTTGAATTAAAATGTTACACGACTGTGTCCAGCAATGAGTTACAAACTCCTTTATGTGTTCTGCCAATAATCCAGGAAATGCTTGGAGCTTCCATGTGAAATTAGAAAACTAGTAATTTAATCAGAATTAAGAGAGTGAGAACATAATCTTTTTCAATCATCATTGTCAGTATTGCCTGTGAATATCTTAGCGTACAGTGTAAAGAACACAAGGTGTCCTCCAAATACAGATTTTATTACTAAAATTCTGAATGGACTTCAGAGATTTCTTCTTGGTTTTTTTTTCTAATTTGCTGCCACCCCAGTAAATGTGGTGGTAGCCAGAGAAATTCTGAACACGGTAGATGTCAGAACAGCTTGGCAAATAATATCTGTTTTGAGTTCATAAAACCCTGAAACATTGTGTTGGATGGTGGGTGTGTTTGCTCTGGCTGACCACCAGCATGCTCTGCTGTCTGCCTTGCATACCTGTCTAAAAAACTGCAAAGCAAACTTACATCTTAGTACTATTCCGTCTGTGATTTCTCAAAGTTGCACATATGGAAAATATGTAACATTTTCCTCCCCCCCACTGTTTCCATCAAACACACACACTAGTTACTTTGCTTTTCCCCCGACTTCCCTGGTGAGTGGGGAAATGTGCCTGTGTTACTTTTATACAGAAATGACTTCTTGCACAGAGGGGCTGACAATTCCAACTCTGTTTGACCTGATTTAAGTGATTGCTAAATTTTAGGGCTAAGACTGATAGGTTAACACTGTCTTTTCTTTGGAAAAGAACTATCAGCAAAGTTTAGTTCTTTAATGCAATATAATATTACTATGGGAAAGTAGGGAAATGTATAATGGTTTATGAATACATCACAGAATTCTTGCCTGAACTCTTCAAAGGGGCAAAAATACAACACATGGAAATTTCCTTAGGTTTTTTTAATATGTAGATTTTAATTAACTGCATAATTTCTAATGGTTTAGACAGTTACACTTTTGTGGATATAGCTGGATCACTTTAAGAAATCATTTGATCCTGTTTGTGGTTGGTCTGCAGTAGAACATAGTAATCACTGCCATAGCTGAGATGCCATTAAGGAATCACATGACTGTTTCTGTTCTGTTTCAGTGCAGAGTTAGCTGAGGGTTGCTGGGAAGACATCTAAACTTAGTATGTCAAGATTTAAGATACATCAGTGAACTGAGAACTCAGCTAGAAGATGATATTGAATTATTGGGTTTGTTAAATGCTTCTGAAAAATTAGGACAAAAAAAATCAAATTCATACAATTTCAGTCGCAATCCTTCTACTTGTTCTTAAGTTTTTGGGGTTTTTTTCTGGGTTTTTTTGGTGGCAATTTATTACTTTCTAACAAATTGATAGCGTTTGGGGTAGCCGGTGAGACAACACTGAGATATAAGTGCAGGCAGGTAACACTAAGTCTTATTTCTTTTACAAAACTATAAGCTATGCTGTGATACAACAAATAAATAATTACTAGCCCTCTGAATTCCTAGCAAAATCAGAACCATATCAACAAGACTCAGAGGGCCGTAAGATGGGAAGGAATGAAAAAAGTTTCTTCAGTTATTTCTGAATGTGTTTATAATTTCTTGGTTATGAAAATTCCAGCTATTGAAAACTGCCGTGTTTTCTCACTACAGTTTGAAAGGACACAATATATCCTAATATTCCTTCTGGACAGATTATTTTCCAGTAAGATTACATGAAGAGTTACCCTGTTAAGTACTTGCAGAATTGAATAACATTAGGTGAAGTTCGTGCTTTATTAGGTGGTATTAAAATCTGCATTTAGAGACTGTAATTGGCAATCTGTTAAGATCATGATACATAGAAAGAAATAATACTCTTTCAGCTTCTAATAAATATATTTACTCGTACATTCTCTGAGCTAAAAGGAGGCAATTTTGCTTTATACAAATCATATAGAGCATCATCAAGCTTGTTTTCTGTTTCTTTCTCCAAGCAGTGTACCTGTAACAGAAGTGCTAGCCAGACAGCCACATGGAAAGGAATTCATTATCATTTCATGAAGAGCTTCTGGAATTTGCCTTTAAGCTGGTTGTTTTTTTGGTCTTTCATTTGTTTGTTTGTTTGTTTGTTTTTAAAGACATTGCTATCTCAGTGCATTTTCTCCAAGTTAAAGTGAAGTTCTAAGAACCTTGGCATTCTTATCAAGATTTAGATAGTATTTCATGGCAAGTCAAGAATTTTATAATTTTAGCAGGCATGGAGATTTTTTCCTATGCTAAAATTTGTATGCTAAAATATTTCCAGTAAGCTATTATGTATGAAGTATTCCAAAGTTCTCATACAAGCTTTGCTGCTGTGATGCTGCCCTTTGGGTGAGACCTGCAGAACTCAGTTATTACTCACATTCTGTAATCTCTCTTCTTTATAGCATTTGTCCAAAAATGCATTGAGCTTGATTTTTTCTTTCATCAGTTTTGCTAACTTCAGCAGAATTAAATGAATGTAACAGATCTACCAACTTGCTCTAATTCTTAAAGTATAAAGAGAATGGACCCCAAATCAATTCCAAAGATACATGAATTATGATGAGTACTGGATTTTATTTTTTTCTTCTTTGATTATCTTGGCTCTTCTTCTGCTCTATCATCGCTTTATATAAGCAGAAATGCACTACAAACTTGAATGTCCTTCAGCAGTAGAGGAGAAATATCAGATGTGATGATAGGACTATTTTGCAGAAAGCTTCCTTATGTCATGTAAAAGACTTTTTCTGCTGTGTAATGGAAGAAATTACCCATGTAATTTCATGATGAACCCTTGTTCATCTCATACAAATTTAGATCATAACTCTTAGCAATACTGCTGTTCCCATGAATAAGATGGAGAATATTTATCAAACTTTTATAGGGACTTTATGTTTATGAACTGAGCCTTTGCAATATTTAATCACATCTGTTTACAACTCAGTTAAAAAATAGATTTATAGAATATGTTTCCATTTTGGAAAGGAGAAACTGAGGCAGAGGTTTTGCTCTTTTCTTAAGTTAGCAGGAGATAGCTTTGATGAAATCCATTCTCAGTCCCCATGACCCATCGACCATGATCTACAGTATCATTTCAAGAAAAGGTAGTCTTTAAAAGTGTACATTAATGAATTGCTGGTAGAGGTTAGGGGTTCTTTTTTTAATTAGAAAAAAAATCAGAGCTACAAAGGGGTCTGAAAGGGTAAATCCCAATAGATAAGATTAGCTGCCTATGTGCAAAGCTCAGTGAAGCGTATGTCAGCCCCTGTGGTATGAAAGTAAAGCAGTGAATGTGGTGAAATATTCTCTCATCTGTGTGTACTCCTTGTTGAGATCAAGAAGTACAGAGCTGTATAAACACAGTATTTTATTTTCAAAATATCAGGTGAAGTTTCTTCATTTTTATGGAACTATCTTAAAGTTTATCCAAGCATTCTAAAAGCATACTCTAAAGAACATTTATGGGAAGTTAGAGCACAGCAGTACAGTTGCCATTCCTTACTTTTGCTATTAAACTTGGAGGCTTCTTTTGAAAAAAGAAGGCCTTTTTTACTCTTATTCTATACTAAGTCTTAATGGACTAGCATGAGACTACTTAAAAAAAAAAGAAAGTCTGTCAAAACTGAGGCCATTGTAACTCCAGGAAACACCTTGAGGCCTGAAGCATGTAAACGTAATCTCTAGAACCTGAGGAATAATTAAATCCACCAATGCTCAAAGCCCAGTCTCCCCATGCATGAAGTAGTGCAACTGAGCTGGTGTATGCCCTTGTGTGATTTTACTGGGAGAGAGAGTTACACCAATACTTCAAGGTTTTCTTCGTTGGACGGTTTCTTCTCCTTTGCACTTCTCTGAACTTGCAGCAAATGTGGTGGTCTGTCTCTGAACTTCATTCCGTGTGTAGCATCATTACTAAATGATTTCAATTAAAGATTCAGCCATAACACATATTCAGAGTCTGAATGTCACCTCACCCTCTGTGTACGCTGCTGTGGCAGTGGGACCTCAAAGATCTTGTTTGAATTCACAAGGATTTGCTTATTTGCACAGAAATTGAACTTACAGTCTGCAAACTCTCCATCTTGTCTGTAGCTACTGTGCAGTCATTATTTTCTAAATATGTACATTTTTACATTTGCAAGCAGATAACATTATGACAGTTGCCTTTACATTTGTCTTAGGAAAAGCCATTGTGACATTCACTGTGTGAGGAAGTAATATGTATGTAAGCAATTCTTCTACACCAGTACACTAACCATAAAATCATAGAATGGCTTGGGTTGGAAGTGACCTTAAAGATCATTTTGTTCCAACGCCCCTGCCATGGACAGAAATACTTTTCACTAGACCAGGTTTCTCAGAGCTCCATCCAATTTGGCCCTGAACACTTCCAGGGATGGGGCATCCACAGGTTCTCTGGCCCACCTCTTCCAGTGCCTCACCATCCTCATAGTAAATATCTAAACTAATATCTGCACTAAACCTACTTTCTGTCAGTTTAAAGCCATTCCCTCTTGTCCTAACTCTCTCTGTATGCCCTTGTTAATAATCCCTTTCCATCTTTCTTACGAGGTTCCTTCAAGTACTGGAAAACTGCAATTAGATCACCCTAAAGCCTTCCCTATTCCAGGCGGAACAATTCCAATTCTCTCAGCCTTTCCTCATAGCAGAGCTGCTCCATCCCTCTGATCACCTTGGTGGCCTCCTCTGGACTCTCCAACAGCTCCATGTCCTTCCTGTGCTGGGACCCCAGAGCTGGAGGCAGCTCTGCAGGTGGGGTCTCACCAGAGCAGGGCAGAGGGGCAGAATCCCCTCCTCCCCTGCTGCCCACGGGGCTTTGGATGCAGCCCAGGACACACTTGGCTTTCTGGGCTGGGAGTGCCCATGGCCGGCTCATGTCCAGTTCTCACCCCCAGCACCCCCGAGTCCTTCTGGGCAGGGCTGCTCTTGATCTGTTCATCCCCAGCCTGGGTTGGCACCCGGGGTTGTCCTGACCCAGGTGCAGCACCAGCACCTGGCCTTGTTAAACCTCATGAGATTCCCATGGGCCACTTCTCGAGCTTGTCCAGTTCCCTCTGGATGGCATCCCATCCCTCAGGAGTGTCAGCTGCACCACTCAGCTTGCTGTCGTCTGCAGATCTGCTGAGGATGCACTCGATCCCTTCATCTGTGTCATTAATGAAGATATAAAATAACACTGATCGCAATATGGACCCCTGAAAGACATCACTTGTCACTGACAGCCATTAGGACTCTGAATTATTGACCACTGTAGCAGAGTAATTCAACAGTACCATATCAGGAATGCAAATATTTTGCCAGTATTTTAGTGGGAAAGCACCACTGAAACCGTTCAGGAAGGACGCTATTATTTGTTTTTATAATACAAAACAATGTTTACTAAGGAATATGCATGGGCTTGCTGGTACTGAACAGTTCCTTGGTTTTTCTTTTGCCAGTAGACAGGTTGCCACAATAGATGTAGGAAGTTGCATTTGAAGTGCTGTATCAGATAGGCCTGTTCATTTGAAATCTGAATTCCAAAATATTTTAGAGTTCTTAAAAAAATAAGAGACACCATTTAATTGTTTTCCAGGCTTAAGCATGATTAGCTGTGGCAAATCAGATTTATGGGGGGTTCAGGGTAAGATTATATTTCCTAGTTGTTTATTTCTGTTAAATCTGTTACGGTATCTAGTTCTTCCAAGTCAGAAAGGAGCTGAAGGCCACCTGGAATACTACTACATGTAAAAATCAGATAGTGGAATTAAACAATTTGCTAAATTTCTCCTTTATTGGTTTAATTGCTTGCTGGATTTACGTTCAGTTGGGGTAACAGGAGGCATTTAATTTAGATAAGACAACTAATATATATTTGAAAACAGATATTTATTGCTGAAAGACAGGGCGTAATAGCTTAAGCACAGAGCTAATTCATTTATCTGTGTAGCTCCCTGACTGGAGCTTGCATGTGCCTGACTAGCTCAGAGCACAAGCAGACACTGTGGGACTTGGCTGCCCTCACCTCTGCTATTTGTGAATTCCAGCATGAAAAAAAAAAATCTTATCTGTTTTCCTGTGCTGTAAGTGGCAAAACTGTTTGGCAAACCCAATTTTAAATTACATTGATTTTTCTAAAGAATACCTCCCTGCTAATCACAGCTTAATGATTGCTCTAAGAGAATTGCTGTTAACTTGTATAACTCATGACACTTTGCATATTGGCTCCAGATAGAAAGTGCTTTTCAAATTCCATTTGTGCTTTTGATTACAAGTCTTAACCTGTTTTGCTGTCTCTGTGGTTAATATTGTTTCATATAGATTCAGTTCTTGGTCTTGAAATGAAAAATAATTTTAAAATACGTATTTTGAATGTGATTCTAAAATGGCAGTTCTGTGTACAAGGGTAACTGAAAAACAAGTAAAAATCATACCTCTTATTTATATAAATTACTAGAAAACAAACATATTGAAAGATATCTATTGTTCATAATGCAAACAAAATGATCAATGAAAGAGAATCCTGAACCAAGAATATGTATCCATCAGGGTATTAAGTTCATAATTTATTGTTAAGAGGTTTTACAAGGGTTTATAGATCTGTCAGTAAACCGTTAGTATTTTCACTATTTTAGCTTTTAAATTATTCTTTCCTAGTGCAGTGGGCCTCAGATTACATCAATTTCTTAAGACTATATATGTTTCTGTGGTTAGAGGTTTCGTTTTGTTACAGGAGAGATTTGGTTATTATATTGCATTACTGCCTTCCATTGGAAAATTTAAGTCATCAAAACTGATGACTCTGAGTGTTGTTACATGTGCAGCTATTTTTTTTCTGCCTGAATATAATGCTTGAAATGCTAATTTTTGAGGAGCACTATATATTTCCTCAGAGGTTTATGGTTTCCATGGTATATTTTAGTGTTCTTGTTCTTTCCAAGCTCCCTCTTGCTTCCCAGTAGTGCTGTTGGTTTTGATTTGAGGGATAGCAAGGTGTTCACTTGACCACTTAGGGACGAATACAGTCAAATGCCACAGAAGACTTGCAATCAAGTCTTTGAACCTTACCAAGGTGGTATGTTAATGTTTTGTGGGGGTTTATACCTCTTCAGTGGGTGAAGCTCACTCACTCCCTCAAGTTGTAGACTCATAACCAATACATGGCAACTCCAATTAGCTCTGTTCAGGGCTGAGGAGCCTCTCAGACTGTAACAAGGTCTCCCAGGACCACTTACACCACAAATACTGTACTCATATTTTCTCATTAGTTCCTTTCAGTTGCCACAAATACAATTTTCCAATGTTTTCAGATTTAGATCAGAAATTTAATAGCTCTGTGTTTGTATACACACACATATAAAATACATATATATAAACACACACACACCTATATATATATATATATTTATATATATATACACGATTATTTTTCGTAACTCAGGGATATGTGTTATCTTTTCTTACAGGTAGAAGCTTGCCATTTACTTCATTAACATTAAGCTTTCATTCAGGTCAAAGAATGTAGGGATCAATTGGCTAGGAGAAGAAAATTACGGGGTTTCATATTGCTTGTTTTTTTCTGGTTTGTTGGAGTTTTATTATTATTTTTAAACTTTTATATTTTGGGAAGTCATAAACCTTGACTCTGAGAAAACATTGCACGTATTTGTATGTGGGAAGTTATCAAGAATATTGGCCTAAATTTGGAGATGTCAGTAGACATACCTGTGTTTCAGTCATGCAGTTTTGTTACTTTTGAAGAGACTTGTTGGCAGAGAAGCTTTATACCAGTAAATCTTTGTAGACCTAAGTAATTTTTCATGTCTACAAACCAGGTGGGAAGAGCAGTATAACAAGTATGTGTTAGTGGACAAATTTTTGTAGTTTCTGTAATCCAGATGGAGAGTTTTCTCCTGATAGCAATTGCTGAAAGTTGAGCAACATTATAGTTATATTGTTTTCACCTTGAGATTTTTTTCGTTTTTGAAGTTGAAAGACATCTTTAGAAATTTTAACAGTAAGAGACAATCTTAGGTTTATTAGTCTCTGAATATCATGATATTTGGGATGTTTTCAGTGTGGATATGTTCAGCGTCACAGTGCTCAGTTATCTCATGTCTAGTTATCTTACAGACTTCTGTGGTCTTATAACTCTATTTTGAACTAGTCGTATGTAGGTACATTTTTAGTTATATTCTTGATTTCTTCAATGTTGTTTGATTGGCTGCTTTATGTGAAACCAGTTTGTGCTTTTTGCCCTTTCCTGGCTTCTGATTGCACTGTAAATTTCACAGCATCTGATATTAATTTCTTACTTTTAGAATCAAATGCAATAAAACTGAATTGCCTAACAGTCTATCAGAGAACGGCATTCATAAAATATTGAGTAGATCTAGGGAAAGCTTGGTGTAAGCATTTATTGGATAATATTTTCAGGTTTAATAAATAAGCAGTGTCTTCCTAAAATTTTTCATGTTCTCTGTTTTGATATTTTAATGTGTTACATAGTTTTAAATGATATTCATTTGCAAAGTAAGAAGTGAAAAGATTTTTAACTTTGGCCAGCTCTAATCCAGATATGTGTATTAGCAGAGCTCTAACTCCAGTTGTATTTCTTTATTCCTTGGCACATTTTTTTTAATAAGTTATTTTGAATGTAAAAATCTCTCTTCTTTCTGGAAGATTGTTTATATTTTAATACATTTAATATAGCTGATAAAAGCCTGCTCAGTAACTTTGGGTCAAGGGATTTAAGAAGTTCTCTCAGCCTTGGCACAGAGCTGTTGCCACCATGTCCCTGACAGAGAGGGGTTAGTCCCTAAGTTTTATGGGGCTCAGTTTTCTGGTTTGCTCACTTCTGTAATTTGCCACAGCTTTAAATAATAACTTTTCTTCATTTATTTACCAGTATAATGCTGATTATTTTTTTTTAGGTTAGGCTTCTTTGTTGTCTAGTTCAGCAACATCATAAATACAAATACTTCCAAAGATAGATATGACAATAATCTGACATCATTTTGATGGATTATTACAACAGAATTAAGATGATCCTTGCTTTCTAGAAAAGGTTAATTTGATTTTGTTCTTTTAACCTTTTTCTTTGCTGTCATGTTTAACAAAGATTAAAAGGTAAAAGCAATAAATACACAACTACCCTTATTTTTCCTTATGTTGTAAAGAAGTCAGTTGTTACTAGCAATTATGTATTGTGTGACCCTCTGTAGAGCGGAGGGAAATGAGGCCATATAAAGTGTTTCTCCTGTCTCTGCAGATTGATTTACATGAGGATGATCTATAGGAAGGATAATAGAAACTAAAACTGGAATTAGATTGACTTATGCAAGGTATAGAAAGCACACAGAAGCACATAAATTCAGTATTCTAGCTATGTATAATTTTTTTTCCCTCCAAACTAGATGTGCCATTACCTCATTCTTTTAGATGTTAGGTGATTTTCATATTTTCAAAAAACAGAAAGAAAAGAGGGAGTCAAAGCACCATTTTTAAACTTTTTTTCTTTTTGGTTTTTTCCTTCAGTGTTTAATGAATATAGCTGAAGACTGTGAAGGTTTTCTTTTCCTAGTAGAAGAAAGTGAAGAGTATTTCATTTAGACTCCAAGATGTCATTGAGAACAGGACTGGAGTCACTCAAGCCACTTGGATAAACTTTAACCCTTAGAGCTGGCACTACCTGGAGGGATTAAAGGAGGCATTTATAAGGGCCACACAAGTCAAGTGCTTTTGCATTTGTGCAGATAGTATGAATTTGACCCTGACTGATTGAAAAGGTGTGCAACTGAAGTTGTAGAGAAAATTAGGTAGTCTTTAATGTCATCTTGACTGTCTGGTGGTGGTATTTCTAGACACCGATGGTTATACTTCAGTTTTATTAGATTAGTTGTCTTTCAGTGAGTAAAAATTAGCAAAAATAATTTGAAAACTTTTAGACTCATTAGATACAATTTTCAAAATATTTTTCTGGGTTCAGAATTTTTATCCAAGGTAAGAAGTGTTTCATAATAGGGTTGCTCTGCTAAATTATGCATTTGAGAATTAAGAAAAGCTTCTTTTAACCTTAGTGTCCATTGACTCTTCAATTATATCTTATTTGCTGAAATGCCTAATGAAAATACTGCTAATAAAATATATGATGATGATTTTCTGTTTACTCATATTACCAATAATAGCAATAAAATCTCATTATTAGGAAATATTTTTTTGGAATAAATAACAAAAAAAATTTTCTCATGGCCTAGTTATCTTAATAAGCCAGTTAACAAAGATGAGTATGTTCTTCAAAATCATGTCTTACAGGAAGAGAAGAAGTTTTCCATGTACATAGAGTGTGTTTAATGTGGTAACTCTTATCTTATTTTAGGAAAATGCGTAGTTCTGAGGTTACCTTGTATTAAAAAGCATAGTCCTGGTGTAGATATTTCTTTCTTTTCTTTTTGTATTCATGAGGTAAGGCAATCTTTACCTAATGACAAGAATTGCAAAAAACTTCTAAATATCAGG
This sequence comes from Corvus brachyrhynchos, assembly GCF_000691975.1. NCBI lineage: Eukaryota > Metazoa > Chordata > Aves > Passeriformes > Corvidae > Corvus > Corvus brachyrhynchos. The sequence goes on from NW_008239648.1 coordinate 433,504, forward strand.
CTCTCACAGTTTTCCAGGGTTGAATATTTATAATAGTGTTAAAGGAACTGTGATTAAGGTACTCCATCAGAAGTGTGCTGTTTATTAGTAGTGGAAGGAAGCAGAGAGAGAACAAATAGGTATGAAGGGCTGTTGTTCAGTTATTGTCTTATTGTAGGAATTAGGTGGTTGCTTCTAAAATCTAAAATTGCCAGCATGAACAGTTAAATCAGATTGGGAGATAATCTATTGGAGGTGGTAAGTGGAAGAAAAAGGTCCCTGAAGGTTTAGGTGTATCTTTCAAAAGTATGACAAATTCAGCAATACTTATTTTCTTAGAAATTGACAAGTAATTTAATTTTGTGTACTGTTCAAGGGTTGATTTAAGTGTCAGAGTAAGTGATTGGGTAATTGACCTGAAAATTAAAGTCGAATATATTGGATCAGAAGAAATTCTTAACAACTTATCCAATAAAATACACTTTAAAAAATGTATCTATGTAGAAAATAGCACAATGGTCATGCTAGCTGATCTAATGAACAACTGATCTACATTATAGATTGAAAATGTATTTTATGATTCTGTGATTTCTGAGTGATGTATTATAAACAATGCAGTTGGAAATACTGCACTGTAATATGGGTTTGGTCACAAGTGCATAATAAACTCCTATTTAATTTCATATGTTAAGTCGTATTAAGTTTTTTGCTTACAAAATTCAAGCAGCAAGACTAACATAAAAACCTCTGTGTTTCATTGCATATTCATCACAGTTATCATAAGGCAAATTAATGAGCTGTTTTCTCATCTATACAAGCTTCTCCAGTGATGTGTTGGAACACCATGATCGTGTAACATTTCATGACCTGATGAATGCTGACTCATGCAGTAATCACTGAAGAAATACAAACATGAATTTAAAATTACATTTTCTTATATTTTGTCCTCATTACAGTGCATTTATAGTTCTTCCCTAGAAGAAAGCTGTCAAAGCTTAAAATTTGCAACAGAAACTTTCCAAAGTAATAAAGAAATGGAAATCCACATTTGTGTAATTTTCCAAAGTGCTAGTCTGTATACATTTCAAGCAGCTCACATATTAGACTTAGGGGAATATCCATATAAAGGCATTCAATTTAAAATAATATTTTTCTCCAGTGTAAACATGTAGCTGTGTTCATTTTCAGTGAAATGTATGGAGCATTTGCAAAATGAAGAAACTGAGATACATTACATCTTACCTGTGGATTGTACTCTTGATATTTAAAAGTGATTTACTGTCTTATAACAGTAATTTTACTGTGTCTTCCAGATGTGTGGAGGTGATTGCCAGAGAAGGACGGAACCTGAAAGAACTGTATTTAGTATCCTGTAAGATCACAGACTATGGTATGTAATATATCTATATCTTTATTTTTGTGAAAATTGAACCAGAGTTCACAGGAACTGTTACAGAAAGTGTTGGAAATGTAGAGATAAAAATTTTCAAAACCTTAATCCATAAAAATAGGAAAATGTATAAAAAGTGTTTGATATGCTTAAAAATATCTGTGGTTAGAAGTATGAACGTCAGTGTATGTATTTGCTGCAAAGTATTCTTATAGAATTGGCAATTACTGGGCAGACTGGGTAGGGTCCCTTTTTAATAGTCCTGGAGACCAGGAAAACATTTGAGAGAAAAATCAAAAAAATATATGTGTTTCTAGATGCTGTAAAAGCATAACTAAGCAAGCAAGAATGTGGATTGGTCACCTGTTGTAAGCCATAAAATTTGAATGAGGTTGATGATCCTTTAAAAATGCTGTTATGATAAAATAGAGAGGAGCACCTTAGGAATTAAATGTCCTGTGTGATAGGCCTCATAGAAAGACATATTTTGTATTTAGAAGAGGAAAACTTCTAGGACTTGTTTGGAAAGGCTGCTTTGTTTTATCTTAGTTTTTTCAAATAAGATACTGACCTTAAATAAGACACTTATTTCTGCCATAAAGCCATGAGGTCAGATTCTCAAATGTCTGTCTCCCACTTACATGCCTAGATTTCAGCCATTCACTTTTTTTTTTTTTGTTTTCAAACTTTATACTCCCTAGCTTTTAATAAAGAATTACTCTGTCAAAGTGATGATCATTCCAGTGGTTGCAAACTCATTCTATTTTCGTTTTCACATTTTGCACTTCACTGGAGTTTGTGTTGTGCCTTCCAGGGTGTGTTGTTCTGTTACCTTTTGTCCACAGTATTAGAACATAAGCCCACCATACAGCTGTTGCAGCTGCAGAGCTTGGAGCATGGCAGAGGAGAGGGAACATGGGCCTTTACTGCCCATTCCTCTGGTCCGCACTTGTTTGTACTTCCATGGGCAGAACAGACGTTGCCAGAGTTAAAAACAGATTTTCTCAGCTTGACGCCACTTGTCCAAGATGAGTTTCTGAACTTGTGAAATGTCTCGTAGAAATTCAGGGAGGGGAATTGTTTGTAGAACACAAGGTGATAATAATGAAGGTGCTTCTTGTCACTGCCGAAGGGCGAGAGGTGCAGGACAGAGTCTGAAGGCAGACTTGTCCATTCTGTCTGTGTACTACAGACAGAATCTACAGGCCCTGCTCTTGTCCCTTCTGACTTTGACAACTCATGTGGAAAGGGTTATCACGGGCATAATGGAATCCATGTCTTGAGGATCAGTAATTTCTCAAACTGATTTCACCCTTCATTCAGTGCAGTTACTCTGAGGAAAACATGATTTTTCCCAAAAGTAGGGAAACAACTGAAATACTGAAGCAAAGAAACCTAAGATAGAGAAAACCTTGCTTATGAAAGATTGAAGAGAGAGAAAAGGAAGTGTCCGTAGCTAGATGAAAAGCATGTTTCAGAGAATGAATGAGCAGAGAATAAACACAGCATTTGGCTGATTTGCTCTGTCCAACCTGAGCTTCTCTTGACTTCTCTATACTAAGGCCCATCTGTCAATAATGCAGTCACTCAGCATCATTGTACTCAGTTACTGGGACTTTGAGAATATTTTCTATTGATAGTGTTGCTACTACATTTTACTATTTGCTTAAAAATTCGACTATTTTTGCTCTTAAAGATCCAGTAAAATAGCTGAGATACTGACTCGTTTTTTATACATTATTGACTTAATTGATTAGCATTATAATCTTCGGCATATCTCAGCATGCCAACTTGACAAATAAATTTTGCTTTTAACATCTGAGCTGAAAATGCAAAACAAATTGTAACAAAGTAGAATTTGGAAGCATAATTTATGGTTTCTAAGTAAAAATTTTTCCTTCAATTAAAAATGTGATAGCAAGTGAATGTTAATTAGGTTAACAAGAGTGTTGCAGGGTTGAACCAGGCATCACCCTTTTCTCATTTATTTTCTGGCAGTTCAGTTGAAGACTTTCTCTCATTTGTTTTTGTTGCTGGCAAGTTAAAAAGTGAGCCCCTTACAGTGCTGAGAGCTCTGTTTATTGTTGAACCTCCTTTATCAAAGAATCTGTCACTCTTCCCTGGGGGAGAAGAGCAGCCACTGCTCCTCAGAGGCTTTTGAAGCCCTCATGTCCTCAGTACCTTTGTATTTTGTCAGGTAGAGGAAATCAGCTGAGGAGCATGTGCTTGACTTCTCAGGGAATCTTTTAGGTGGTGTCCTGTGGTCTTACAAAGACTTAACAACTTCACACATGTAATTGTTCAGGCTCCACCAGGGAGTGTCTGAGGCTCTGTGAGGCTGTAACTGGGTGGGAGCACACAGTCCTGTGCAAGTGTGCTTTTTTTTTCATAATCCATTATGAAATATGAATAATAATTCAAGGGTGAAGCACAGAATTGTCCTTGCTTTAACAATTAAAATCTTGACACCAGGTTTGTATGGAGGCACGATTATGAAAACCCTCTTTGAAACTATTCAGTGGCAGGAATTTTGATGTCTGGGATCAAAGATCATGATTGCTTAGTAACTCAGCTGGGAAAAAAAAGTAAAATTGCTAATTTCCAGCAAAATTTTTAATCATGTGATACATTAATTCATCAATAATAACAACTTCAGTAAATAAAGAAAATAATTAAAGCAAAACCTGTTATTATTGTCCTGCAATTAACTCAATAAGGTATGTATGTGTGAGGTAATTTCATGTCCTTTAGAGAAGGATGTGAACTGTGATCTTTGTCATTTTATTAATTTTCTTCTTTTGTTTTTCTTATTTCTGCGTAGGCTAGGTAGTATACAAAACTACCAGGCATACATGTTTTTTATCTAATTAGTATTTTTAAAGCACACTAAAATACTCAGTTTTACTTGGAAGCATAAAAGATTAAATGAAACCCCCTACACTCTAATAATGATAGGCTGCATTCCTTTTTCTGACATTTTTCTGACCAGGAAAATATTCTTTATAGTATACACACAGATTAGGATTCAAACAGGAATTGAAATATGTGTACATACTGAGAGGTGTTAACTGATGAGAAAAAAAAAATATTCTCTATTTCATGTTGCATTACAAAATGAATAATTTTGTATTTTTGCATACAAAAAGTGTGCTTTGTTTATTTCTGAAATAAATTATGTTATTATAACCTTTTTTAGGTTGGTCCAGCATAATTTTCTCAAGATGTATTTTTAATTAATGATGTCTATTAGAGTGTAAGATGCTAGGATGCTGACAATTAGTTTAAAAGTTTCTTTACATCCAACACATTGTTAAATGCTAAATAATCACTAGAATGCATCTAGACTGACAGGGCAGACTGAATTAGTATAATCTTTGAGATAAACACCTGTTTGCCCAAGAACACAGACAGAGTGAAGTTAAAGCTAAACATTAGTTCCTCATACCGTTTCGCCCTTTTGTTAAGCAATCATGAATTAAGCATGGATTGTCAGTATTATCTTTGAATTTCCTGCCTTTTATTGATTTGTTTCACAACCTTAACTTTACTTAAATGTGGCGGGATTTGTATTTAAGCTTTTCCTAAGAACTGGTAAGGAAGCGGGACTTTCTCAGCTGTGGGGAGACTGTGTGTCAAATGAATTAGGTTGATGTGAAGATGTAGAGTGGTGAGCTAGGGCAGCAAGCACACACAGAATTGTGTAACTGTCTCTTTGATTTTATGCTTTAGTTCTGGGTTTTATTGATATCCTTAGTGCTGGGAATTTGTTTTAAGCAAATTATTACTTATCAAGTTTGTAATAGTGCAGAGTGCTATGCGCTCTGAAACACAAAAGTGAGATTTTGTGTTCAAAGATAAAAAGATTTGATGAAACTAGCCTGTGAAACAGGAGTAGATGTTTTAAGGGTCTGATCTTGCAGTAATGTTAAGTGTACATTTTCGCTAAGAATTACTTTACAACCACATTCTTTGCAGTAGTGAAACATAAAAGTCTTTAATGCTTTACTTCCACTTTAGAAAACAGTCAGACCAGTGTTTCCTCTGTAGGTGCAGAAAAGAATTTCAAGGCAAGCTTTGAATTGTAGGCTTCCACTAACAGAACATAGGGGGGCAAAAAACAAAGCCAAACACCACCACCCCAAAAAATAAACCCCTAAAGAAGTCAGTTCTGAAAAACGTTTGAAATAAAGTGTTCAAATTCAGCACTTTGTACAGCTGTGCCTTGAGAACAATCACTGAAGAACTTTCTGAAAAAACAAAGTGCCCAAATGGTCATTACTAGGAGTGCAGTTAGCAGAATGCGGGGAATAAATTGATCTCACAGTGTTTCCTGTCAAGTAACCTGCAGAAGATGACAGCTGTCTTCATAGTTCTCTTGTAGAATTTCCATTACCTAGTACTTCCGGATTTTGCGTAACTTAGAAAGTCTCTATTTCTGGCTGTAAAGTAATTGCACAAAGCTTTTCAGAAGAAATGCTTGTCACAAGGACCTGAGATGAACTGTGGTCTTTTGCTGATAACTTTAAGATTTTGAGTATTGAAAAAGAGCTCTCTAGCTATGTAGCCTTTTTCTTTTCTAAAATGGTTACTATTCCTTTCTCATACTGCCTGTTTTCAGCATTTAATGATGCATTTAGTGTCTCTGAGGACACATGGGGGTTTTTTTTAAAGGTTTTTCTTCTTCTGAGGGTGTTTGCTGAAGCAAAAAAATTAGTTTCAAGAAACTATAATGGAATTATATAGTTTTTACATTAAAATGTTACAGATAGGGCATAGCTATTACAAGTAGAAGTCTGGAGGAATAAGATAGCATTTATACTGAATCAAGTCCAATTGTCACAAGAAAAAAACATAACTGTAACTTGTGTTTATTCTTCATAGCTGGATTATGGATTCTTTTCTGAGAAGTGAGATACCACTAACAATGTTAAAATAGTTTCCCAAGATACTGTTAAACTCTAATGTTTAAATAGGATTAGGATACATAGGCTTTCTATTTTAAAATAGAATATTTTAATTATTAACGAATAGGGTTGTCCTACTGAGAGTTGCTTGTGTTTTCCTTCCAATATTTACCATCTGTCATGTAAATCATAAAGACTAAGCATACTGTGGGTATTTTCACGAAAGAGAATGTTTAGTGTCTGCTTCTCACTTGGATTAGCAAATCTCTCTAAGGCTTGATCTCACTAAAACTATTTCTTTCCTAATATTAGCCTTTTAAAATCTGTTTTTAAAACACCATGTCTTTTGCACAGTATAACTCAGAAGGCAAATACATTTTGGGGGGGATAAGTGCAGCATTTATGGATAGACAGAACGGAACAGGTGGTAAATAGATTTCTGAGTTTAAAATATTTCATCCTCACCCATTACTGGTTTGCAATCTCTCCCTCAATTTACATCATTTAAATAAATACAACTTTCATTGTTTCTTTCAAAATTGTTTGAAATTGCTGCTGTATTGAGTTCCAAGTTTCTCTTCTCTGAATCAATATTTCCCCCATTAGGTTTTCCTATCCTGTGTGTGGTGCTTTCTCTTTTGCACTCTTTTAATGATGCAATGAGAGCAAGCAGTAATCACACTGAAAATTATGTTTATGCCTGTAGAAAAATGTACAGATAATCTTTTAGGGACCAGGGCTTCTGTTACCTTCTTTAGTGGTGTTGTGTATGTCACGTATATATGTATGTTTATGTTCGTATAAAATGGTGGTAATATAGTATATGGTAGTATCTAACTACTTTATATATACGCATATATATTGCTTTCTTATAAAATTTTTCTCTTCCTTTTCACAAAAATATTTTCTCTCTAGTTTTTGTTCTGTTAGTTATTCAGAAACCTGAAATCACTGAAGTAAATCAGCAGGATTGTTGGTGTTTAGTGCCAAATTTCAAGGTTCTTTGCTTGGTTTTAGTATATGTTTTCTGTGCATAGGCTGCAACTTAAACTCCAGTAGACTGTAAGAATTAAAATACCTGAAGAGCAAGTAGGTGGCAAGCAATCTGTGCCCTGTTGTATGTATTAATGATACTTACTTCCTTTGACAAAATCTAGCAGCTGGTAAGGGGGTTTTGTTTGCTTTTGTATTAAAATGTTCACTCTTTCTGAATTCCAAAGCAAATATTTCCATAGAAACCCTGGTAATTATGAGGATCTGTGAAAGCTTATTCTAGCAATAGAGGTGAGTTTCAGAGTTTTACATAGTTTAACAAACCAACAATGCACATTATAACTTACTGTCTCTTCCTCCATTATGATGGCATTACTGTTTATGTTGGAGTGTGCAGGGTGAAGTTGGAGTCATTTCATGTATTTCAAAACTTCTGAAAATTTCCCTTCAGCTAGGAGGAAAAATTACAGTGTAGAGGTTTTGTTAGGACATTTTAAAACTTGTTTGGTTTTATATTTATTATTGTTGTTTTAATTTGGAGTAGTTGCTCTTATAGCATCTTGCAGGTATTGACACCTAATTTTGTTTCCATAAGGGATCCCATTGACATTGAAACCAAGAGACTTATTAATATGAGGAAAGAGCTCTATATTGATGTATTTTGGGATTGGAACCCTATCAGAAGAAATCTTTTTTATTTCTGTTATGAATGTTTAGGAATGTTCAGGAGTGAGTAGAAAACTTTAGTCACCTATCTGTGGAAATCATTAATAAGAAAAAGTCAAAATAAAACTTTATCAAAAGTAATCCCTGAAGCAGAAAAGAGCCCTTGAACAATCTTGTCAGCACGATATATAATTCATAACTATCAAAAACCCAAATTTTCTTTTTGTGTAAGTTTTATCAGTATTCCCAATGCCACAAAAATGGCATGCAGTTTTCTTTAGAAGTTGATTTGAGATACAACCGTGCATCTTGAAGACCCATACAGCGAGACAAATTACTGCAATAGTGTATTTCTCAAATAACAGACAGTCAAATCCTTTGTCCTATGGTACATAATAAAGGATTTTCTGTTTGAGCAATGAGATGAGACAAACTTTCAAACTATTTTTTGTCATACTGGAAGGTGGGTTGTCTCCCTTAACCTGTACCCTTAAAAATAATGCAGTATAATAGCCAGCTGGAGGAAGCTGGATGTAGATGCACTTTTAAATAGTCATGATCAACAGAGCAGAAGCCTATGATTTGTACACAGTTTGTTCCCAGTTGCTTGTTCTAAATGTGGAAAACAGAGATGTGTTGTACTTCAGGTTTGATTTGTCTTGTAGAGAGATCCACAGGTCCTGTTATTCTAATTTAAGTTTTTCTGTGGGAAACACAGTGCTTTATGTTGTTATTTCAATTATTTGGTGAGAAATTTGGCAGCAATTTATCAGTCATAATAGAAAATTTAATTTTGTGCTGTTTTATCACTTGAGAGAAGTGCTTAAGTTAATCTTCAGGAAAAATGCATCTTAGTTCTGAGTTCCAAGACACATATTTCTGATACAACAAAAATTGAAGTGGCCACAACCTCTGCATGTGCTGCCAGAAATACATTTTCAGGTTCTTGTTTAATCATTTGCTTTATTTACTGTGTTAGGAGACTGTAATATAAAACCAAACTTCCATTTAACTCAGAATCTGACTTCTGTTCTCTTGTGTTAGTTGTATTTTCCTTTTTTGTGTGACCAAAAGAAGTAACTTACAGCTTTATTCCTCCAGTGCCACACCACCCTGTGTGCTGGGTGCCTCTCCAGTGAGCTACCACACAGCAAAAGCAGTGTATCTAAACATTTGTCTTTGGAGCTCAAGACTGATTTAAAGTGCAAATAAATGATTACATTACATAATTGTGCAATTATGATGATATCATGAACATTGTTGCTTTTTATAAAATTTTGATTTTGCCCGTCCTAAGACTACCAACAAAATGTACTGTCATTTTATATTTTCATTTCAAACGCTGTCTGTTAATGTCACACTGCAAGGAAGAATACCAATTCTAATGGAACATTTGATTTGCAGTCAGAGGTAGATTTATTTAACAAAAACAATTGTGAAACTTTATTTAGTATGAATTTATTTCTGGCTTGGATAGAATAACTTAATTTAAATATTTAACACATGTAATGTTTTCTGATAAGCACCAATTGCAACTCACATTAACACTTCTGCTATAGTCCAGTTTTATATTTAGTTCATTGGACTTCTGAATTTGTTTAAAATTTGCCCCTAAACCACATTATTTGTTGAGTAGCAATTAACATTATACTTTAAAAAATCCATACATTTACTGCATTTAAATTTATCCCTATAAACCTAGTATTAGTCTCAGAGGGGATTATTTAACATTCCTTCTCATATTTCTAAATTTTAAAGCAGTATTTGTATTTTCTTAAGTGAGAGAAACAGAACTCAAAAAGAAGAAGAAAAAAAGAATGTACCAAGTCTTTTTCTATTTAATGGGTTATGATACAGAAGTCTTGTTGATATATGTAATCATACAAGTAAAGATTTGCACCATATTTTACAGTGACTGATAGTTTGCAGTTGCAATTTATTTCTCAACTTCTAGGAGCTAGTTTTATGATCCCCCTTTTTACTGCACTATAAAACATATTTTACAAATTACATTTTAAAGTTAGTGCATTTTTACAGTGTTGCCTAAATAAAAGTGAATGTTTTCTTCAGATGACGTCCAAAAGGGAGAAACAAGTTCACAGTTCTTAAACATGAAAACTGTTGTTTAAAGTTCTTAGCAAGTAATAAAGTTGTTTCATCATAATTGCTCAAACTAAGTCAAATCTTTAAAAACATTCATTTTTTGGTGGAAGAATTTCCTTTCAATATTCTATTTTATATGTTCCCTTGGTTTGTTGAATTCCTCTAATACTCAAATTACTCAAGGAAAGTCTAATTTTGAACAAAATCTGTCTGCCTGCCATAAAAAATTTAAATGAAGTGCTTTGTAGAGTAGTGTAGTTATTTTGAATGCTTAAGTTTTAAAAAAAATATTCTTTAGTGATTTCTGTAATGATTTCTGCTCACTAGAATAGAAAGGAAACTAAATTGCTAATACTACAGCACATGATAAATACTGGTTTAGGGCTTTATTTTTTTAATTTAAAAAATGAAATGTTTAGTGAAAACAGTTCAATGGTTAAGTGTTTTTAACAATTGGAAGGAGAACATGAAAAAAAACTATACCTTTACTACCTATCTGCCTTTTGACATATTACTGAGGTCTCACTATGAATGTGCATGAATAGATCTGTTATATGTAAGTATTGGATCTGTGGCCAAATACTAAAAAATCAAGTAGTAGGGACTGGATTATTTTTAATTCATATTGGTTTGAAACATGAATTACAACTCAAGAACAAAATACGTAATAATTAATACCATGGGTTTTTTACCAAGTTGTCTAAAAAGAGAGGATACCTCCAAAAAATATTTTAATTTAGTTAGTGAAATGTAATGAGTGGTACTGCCCCTCTACATTCCTTTAATTGTGATTCAGGGTTAGTTTTGTTATGACAAAAGCATTTCATTTTTACATCTGTAATGAATTATAGGAAGAAGTTCATGCTGTCTTTGTAAACTGTAAACTCTTCAGAGTGTAGTACAGAGTGTGGAAACTGTTCTGTCACCAATGGAGGGAATGTGATTCACTTTATAAGTAATCAAGTAATCACTGTGCTTTCAAAAATTAATAAATTGACATAAAAATTTTGTTTTGGTCAACTTCAAATATTTGAAGAGTTTTCTATAAAAAAAAAATTAGTCTCAAAGTAGCTTTTAAATTAGGTATTTTAGTTTCTCATAAGTCAAGTGGGATCATTTTAGCTTTTGAAATGCCAAGTATCTTTCCAGAACACTCAGACAGCAAGATTGCTTTATTTGCAGTTCTCTTTGGCTTGGTGCCATCATCCCTTAATTTCTGCTATACATACTGAAACATATTTCTTCTAATTACAAGATGCCTAATACAGAAGAGTAGGAAAGTATGTCCAAAAATGTAATATGCAAGATGGTTAGTATAGAGAGAAAGGAATAAATGTGGTTAGAGACGATTCTTGAGTAGTGTAAGAAGGCAAATTTAATATATCTGAAATTCTAAAAAATGTGCAGTTTGGGATATTCCATTCATTTTTACATACTTTGTAATACGCAAGTGAAATATATTCCATCATGTCAAACTGTTTAGATACTTCTAAAAAAAGTACAAATATGGGAATGTTTAAATGTTATTATCCAGGCATAATGATCCAGTGTACAGATTTATAAAACTTTTCAGTAACCTGACGACATTGTTAGTTGGGGATTTTTTTTGCGGAGGGTGGGGGCGGGGGGGGCACTCCAGGTCAATGTTTTGTTGGGGTTTTTCAAACTCTTTTTAATAGAATGTATGATATACATAATGCAACTCCATTATCTTTTAGGAACTCAGGAGCTCTCGAAACATGGAACTTTTGCTATGTATGGATATTCAAATAAAGATGAAATGGAAAAGAATTTTTTCATACTACTAAATTTTGAAAGCACTGAGATTATAGGTTGCATTTTGTGTAAATCATTTTAATTTGAAGATATAGTAAAATCATCTCTCTCTGCTTCAAGTAACAAATCAAGTATGTTCCTTGATTAAATCTCTAGGCCTACATCACTAATAATTGTCTAGTGTCAAATTTATGTTTAAAAATGTGTGTTCTCTTAAACAGCTAATTAGTTCATGCATCTTGTTTTATGAGTATGTGAATTAATGCACCTTAAACAGAAGTATTTTCTCAATTTAGTTGAAAAAAATTACTGTCCTGAAGTTTAGCAAGCAACCAGTAAACAAAAAATGCCAAGTATGAAATCATCATTGTTTATTGTTTGTAAGGGTTTCTCAAAGGTCTAGGTCTTGCATTAGAGCATTAACCATACTATTAATTTGATATAATCAATAAATCATAGAAATTTAGATTGAACGAGACCTGTCTGAGCCACTCAGTCCAGCCAGGCACCCAGGGTGGGGTTGTCACCAGCCCTTGATCAGGTCCACTCTGGCTCTCTGTGGCTCTCCCTGGATATTTCTTGATGACCTCCAGGAACAGAGGATCCACCATGTGTCTCTGGACATTTTATTAGTGCCTCATTTACACTGCTACAGACTTTTATTCTTAACTCTAATGCTCAACCTAAATCTCACAGGCTACACTGTGGTCATTGACCTTGTTATATCTTTTGGTGAGCTGTGAGTCAGCTTTTCATAACTATCAATACAATTCAGATCTTACCCCACAGTATTTGATTTGTGGGAAGAAGAAAATGTGTTATTTTTGCATGTGAAATGAACCTGAAACTTTATAAAAAAGGGTAATTAACAAGTGTTAACAAATAAGAATAACTTTATATTTCTTGGTTAGTCAACCAATGGCTCTTCCTATTAGGAGCTTTTTATGCTGCGTATTTATCACACTGAATTTTTCCTTAGGCCACAAGCACTTGTTTTACCATTACATTTTAACTTATTAACTTATTATTTAGAGAAAAAAACAAATGCCTTGTGAATTAATTATATTTGTTTTCTTTTTGCAGTTAACATTGAAATGTCATTAAAAATCAGTGACAGTGTTGCCTACAGCTTTGTTTTAAACCAATGGGGGATACTGGGGAAAAAAGTAAAACCCCTTTCTGGCTATTTGGATATTGCTACATTTTCATGTTGGTGAAACACAATTTCTTTAATTTTCATTTTGTCTTGAAAGCAGGCACAATGAAGAAAACTCCTTAATATTTGAGCAGCAATAAGTGCTCTAACATCCTAACCTGCCAGTTTAGCTGGTACCATCTCTGTTCTGGAAAGTGAATTCAAGGAAACCGTAGTGTTTAACTGTGGCTGCCTGGTAAAAGGACACATAGCATAATTACCAGTTGATGGTCTGGTGCACCAAATCCCAAATTACGTGTACTGTACATCTCCTATGCTTCTCTAACTTTTCATCTGAATCTCTGCTATTTCCCTAAAAGCATAGGTTTGTACCTTTTTTACCTGTGAAGTGTAAAATATCAGTGGAATGTAACCTTTATGGTTAGTCTACACCTGCCTCTTTTTCATTTCTTCCACCACCATAAAACTTTGTTATCTGACTTGGTGTACCAGTTTTTCTTATTGATGTCAAAGAGGGACAGAAGTACTCTAAGCAATTGGAAGCTATTTTCAGACCCTTGGGGTCATAACTAATGATGTCCTAAAGTGGCCCTGCTGTACCTACATTTTAGAGACTCAGACAGAAGAACACAGAACTGCTGATTGGAAACATGGTATCCTTCAGAATTTTGGATAGGCCAGGCAGAATGATGACACTATTAATGAAAAGGTATTTGGAGCTATGTTTTTCAGGAAAAATGAGCTCAGTAACATAATCAAAATTTCAATGCCTGTTCTTCGATTTGTGCATTTCAGTTACATCACTTTCATCAGTCAGAATTATGGTGGTGGGTGTGTTTTGTGTTGGATTTGGTGACACTGGAGCCTATGAGTAGTTCTTGGAGGCCATGCACTGTAATGACGCGTGGAGGACTTTGTTCTTTCCGTGCGCACGTGGGACTATTCCTGTATGTGCCAAGAAAGTGGAAAAACATGTTGATATGGAATTTTCAGTGAAAAAGACATGCTTTATTTAGGGGATACTTTTGGCAGCTGTGAAACAGTACCTACTTGATCAAAATCATGAAGTGTCCATTTTTTACCTGTAAATCCCTGAAGTGATACTTGTATATGTCACTGAAAGAAAACATAACACCCACAGATTTCACTTCGGCTACCAAGATGATCTCTTTTGTTTCTCTTTTGTAGTTTAAGTTTAAGCATATCGGTTCTTATTTTTCCTAGGTGTAGTTCAACAGTTCTATGTAAACAGAACTTGTTTTCTCTACCATGCTGTGTTCTTGTCATATAATTAAAGGAGGAGGATTAAGAAACCATTCTGATCAAACATAACTACTAAGAAAAATGAAGGAAAGAAGAAATGTATTTTGTCCTTTAATCGATAAATATACAAGTACACTTTAAAACTAATAGAGACTGCAAACTGAGAGAAACCTAATTCATTGTGGTCGCTATTCCCTCTGCAATCCATATTTTCTTTTAAGCTATGATTTATGACCAGTAAGGTTTTGCACAGGTTTTGTAAAAGAGACTGAAGATGCACTGGCTTTGTATCTGCACAAAATCTTTTTTGTGATCTTATGTAGAGGGGTTTGCCACCAGCCATGTGTTTGCATGTGTGTTTGGTTATCAAGGACTGCACATGCAGGTACAAACATGCACACAGGAAAAACACCTTGGATTATGTTTGTTTCTTATATAGTCGTAATTGAAAAATTGCCTTTAGAATACAGACATAGCACGCATCTTACAAGGGTGTCTTTAAGGGAAAGGAAAAAGGTTAGATAGCAGTTTAAATAATTTTTTTTACATATTTGACTTCTAATGCAGCTGAGCATTTCATAAGTCAGATACATTACTGGTAAATTCCACATGCATTCCTGTTATTTTTTAATCAAAATAAAAAGGTCAACAATGTAGTCTTTCTAGTAAAATAAAGTACAATTTGATTACTTTCTGCTAATGCACAATACCATTTAATTTGATTTTAGGAAGAGGAAGGTCTCTAATGGAAAGGAAATGGACTGTATAAATTAAGTGTACCCTCTTACATTTACCTCTGTTCATGCAATTGTAAATATTGCTGCTAGTGCCAAACAAAGAAATAACAATACTTGAATTGTAAACAATAGTGAGGACATATATATGAAATGCACAGGCACAAAACCTTTTTCAGATTTACAAAGTGCCTGAATCTTCTCACTGAGGTAGCTACCCACACTGTGGAATTGTAATAAATAAATAAAAATTAAAGGTCAGTCTGAAAGCTGTGGGGTCTGAAGATAGAACCTATCACACAAGAAGCTGGTTCCCCAGTTCATGGAGATATATTAATTGTATGGATCTTGTGGAAAGATTGATTGTTTCAGATAAAATACAGAAACTGTGTAATACTTTTTTAGCATGTGTACACAAAGCTCTTCCTTTAGGTGGGTGAAATTACCTATCCACACATCTCTGCTCTGTTCCTCGTGTAAGATGCTTATGATTCTCTAATCATCACAGTTGCAAGTTTGTGTATCGTCACTCATCTGATTACCAAAGATTCCAGTACTTGAGATTTTGAAGCACCTCGCAGTTTGCAGATAAAAAGTCCATAATCTTGAATCAAGATTTAACAAAGAAGCATTTGTGTAGTTCCTATGGGAAGTGGCTTAGAATTGCACACAAAAGTTAAGCTTATTACTGTACTTGATAATGGAGCTACTGACAGGTCTTTTGTTGAATGAGAGTTGGTGCACATCAGATTGTGAAAGATGGAAAGCCTTGTTGAGTTTGGTTGTTTTTTTTTCTTTTTTTGCTGACATAGACTTTAAATCTTGAAGATCTGATGATATCACATAGGGAATAAAAGCAGCTTTAGATGTATGGGAATAAAAGCAAAAGAATTCAAAATAAAACCAATCAGTCACAGCAATAACGTGCAGCTATGGTTTAGGGAAAAAATCCTTGGATTTTTTGCTGTCAGCTGGAACCTTGATCGGTTTAGGAGCTCAGAAAATGTTTTCTCTCTTCTTTTCAAAGTTTTGATTGATTATGTAAAACATTTTCAGATTCTGTGATGCTGAAGACAGAGTTTATAGTACCTTTCCACTCTCTTGGTAGTCTCGAGGCAACCTTGATCTGTTTTGGAGACAGCAGCCTTCACTGTTATGTTCCAGAATGCTTGGAGAAAAAAAAGAAAAATTCAAGTGTTAACTCTGATTGTTGCAAATTTTGGATGTGTATTGCTGAATTTCAGTCACTTTGTATGAGCAGTGCTACTGTAGATGCCTTCTTACCTACACCTGGCCTCTTTTCTCTTTCCTAATGTTTTCATAACTGCAGTACAGGTATTTTCAATCTCTTCCAATGTTAATAGATAAACCACTTTTTCTCAGAGAGCCCAAGCAAGACAGCATGCTCACCTAGTAATAGGTACTGATGGCGCTTGGGAATAAAGGAGAAGAGGGGTCCAGGGGTTTGATCACTCCCCCAGTTTGACTGGCTTACATGGAGTTAGGATGTCATTTCAGCAAGAGGAATGTAGGCTGTGACATGGGGAGCTCTGAGGTCAGGCATTCAAAAATTTGCCGAATAGGGCACCCCTGGGCTAGAAAGTACTCACAGATTAAAGCATAGGTAATTTTATCTCAGAAAAGGAGAAACAACAGATATGGATTTTAGAGTGGAAGGAATATAATGCTCTGAGCTGGGAGAGGATCTTCAGAGGAGTTTGGGGTTGCTCAGGCCACCCATTTGCTTGGGGAAAAGAATACACACAGCAGGCACGTACCCTTATCCTTCTTGTTCCCTTTGCAGTAATGTTCATTCCCAACCCATTCAGCTTCTCTGTTCCTACCAGTAACATTGTATGAAAGAGTGCTTTTGTAAACACATCCTCTTGCCTCCAAATTTAAACATTTAAATCAACTTTATCTCTATTACAATAAATTCTTTCTTTTACAGATGAAGACTGAGTACTAGAAGATGGCATCGATTTGTGACAATGAATCATATATTCCAAAGCTTTCCTTTTCATTACATGCTTTAGGTGATCATTGTTTCTAGTCAGCTAGGAAAAAGGTTTCAGAGTCAGATCTATGTTAAGAAGTCCTGGACTCTCTTGCAAATACTGCCAGGAGGCTAATTGTCATGAAGTGGTGGGATATTGGAGTCAGAAATTTACACAAAGGCACTTTTCTTTAATATTTTTCGTTCTTCATGGCTATTGTAAATTCAACCATTTACATTCACATTGTCTTTAGCTACACTTGCCCTTTAGATTTGCTCAGAATTGGTGCCACTTATCTTTATCAGTGATCTGGACAAGGGGATCAAACACCCGCTCAGTCAGAGTGTTGATCTGTTGGAGGGCAGGAAGGCTCTGCACAGGGATCAGAACAGCCTAGACCCATGGTCCAAGGCCAGAGGAGTGAGGTTTAACAAGGCCAAGTGTCGGGTCCTGCCCTTGGGTCACAACAACCCCATACGGTGCTACAGGCTGGGGCAGCCAGAAAGCTGTCTTGTGGAAAACCTGGGGGTGTTGGTCAACAGCAGCTGAATACGAGCCAGCTGTGCCCAGGTGGCCAAGAGGCCAAGGGCACCTGGCCTGTGTCAGCAATAGTGGGGCAGCAGGAGCAGGGCAGTGACCGTCCCCCTGTGCTGGGCACTGCTGAGGTCACACCTCGAGTGCTGTGTCCAGTTCTGGGCCCCTCAATTCAGGAAGGACTTTGAGGGGCTGGAGCATGTCCAGAGAAGGGAACAGAGCTAGGGAAACGTCTGGAGCAGAAATCTGATGAGGAGCAGCTGAGAGAGCTGGGGGCATTCAGCCTGGAGAAAGAGGGTGGGGGGGAAGTTACTGCTCTCTAAAAGAGAAGGGGTTGTAACAGGTGAGGGTCAGGCTCTTCTCCCTGGGAACAAGTGACAGAAGAACAGGAAACAGTGTTGAGTTGAGCCACAAGAGGTTTAGATTTGATCCTAGGAAGAATTTCTTCACCAGAAGTGTTGTCATGCACTGGAACAGCCTGTCCAGAGCAGTGGTGGTATTTAAAAGACACATAGGAGTGGCACTCAGGGACATGGATTAGTGGTGGACCTCACAGCGATGGGTTAATGTTTGGACTTTCCAACCTAAATGATTCTATAATCTTAATAGGTAATTTTGTGTGTCCAAATATGAAGAATTTCTAGTGTGTTTATATTCTGAGATTGGGAGCTTTAATAAAACATCAATTTTTATTTTCCATTTACAGTGGAATCAAACATCAGCTTTACCACACATGCTTGTTTAGCAAATACATAGAAGAGTAAGAATTTCTGCTTCTCTTAGTTGGTTTTGTTGTTGTTTCCACATTATGGTTTCTGTAGTTTGCCATTGTTACCTGCATATTTACTGGAAATTGTCTCAGCTTTTGTAGATTTAATCCTCTTGTTCTTCAGATATGCCCCGTGCTCTTGGTTTTAATTTATTCTGAAGAAAAACAAATCCCTATTCAAAAGTGGCTTCTTTATGATGGGGAAAAAAACTTAAAAAGCTAAGTTCTTCTTTCCAGCTCCAAGTATATGTCTAATTTAGCTTTCAGTACTTGGTACTCATATTTACCTTTTCCAAGTGCCTGTTTTCCATCTTGGTTCTTTGAGTAAAAACAAGCAAAATCATTTCAGCTGTGGTAATGAGGACAGAATGCATCTGAACTCGGCGTTTGCTTCTGTTTGCAAGCAACAAAAGAATAACAGGTGTGGAGATCTAGCTTAAATATTTACATGTGAATTTAGTGACTACAAAATTGGTAATCTGATTAAAATTAGAATGCAGCACTTATGGGTTCTGTACAAACTCTTGGGCATCCAACTTTTAAGCAGATTTCAGAAATATTGTATGGGTCATACAGTATTTAAAAGCTGTTTTCGTGAGCATCTTGTGAGTATCATGGTTGTCAATTTAAAAGTGGAATTAGCTAGCAGACATTTTAAAACACTTCTGTCTATCCAAACAGTGTTTGAGTACCAAGAGACCAGTATTGATTGACAAAATATTTGTTGCTCTGTCTAGAATCTTTGGCACCAATTCATTGTTCTTACTGAAGAAAGCATAGGCTTAAATTACATAAAACTAAGTTAGGTGGGGAAAATAACTTCATTTGTGGTAGGGATACCTAATATACTTGGAGCTATTTTATATAATTATGAAAGTATGGATTGTTCTTATATAGTATAAGTAGTCAGAGTGACATTTTAAAGGAGAAATGAAGATTAAAAATAAAAAATTAATATAAAAATTATGTGATCCAGAAACCTCACAAATTGATCTGTTTCTCTAATACTTAAAATAGAGAACAAAAAGCTCCTTTCTAATTTGATTCATGAGCAAGGGAAAACGTTTTTTAGGAAGATGTGAAATACTAGGAAAAACTTTCTGTTGAAAGGACTCCGGGAAATAATTCCCTGGGTATCAAGGTCCAGGAGACATCTTTTCTGTCCTCTAGGCACAGGTAAGCCTCCAACTGCCTGTCAGCAAATAAACAGGGAAAATTATGCACAAAATACATGTCTGCTTTAGATTCCAAATTAGGCAAGCTGACCTGCAGTCACCACTTCAGAAAGAAAAATGGACACAGCCTAATGTAAGAAGCTTTGCAAATGCATTAGTCAGAGAGAAGTCACCAGGAAAGGACTGAAAAATAGGAGCAGCAGAGAGAGGGATTTATTTTTTCTGCTTTGTTGAAATTGGCTTCCTGAAGTTTTGGGTTTGGATATCATAGATGACTAGAATCATTTGAAGCTTATCAAATCCCTCTCAGCCAGCAAAATAAGTAAGCATTAGGACATATGATAAAAAGAAGCAGACAGTTTTCATGAGAAAAACCATGGTGTTTTGGATGTGAAAAACTCCATTTTCATAGTTGCAGACATTGGCTTCGCTATGCAAGCACAAAGGCAGTCATTCATCCTGCCTAAGTGTTTCTCTATTGTCTTGAAAACTGACATCTGATATTTCATGCAAAGTTCTGCATTAATTATCAGTCCAAGATGCCTCCTTTTTGTAACTATTTAGCTTCCTGCAGACTTATGACAAAATCAATGATGAAATGAGTTCTTGTGATATTTACACTTGAAAGGTAAGATTGCTTTAAGTGATGGGATTGGAAGAACCTGAAAATTCAACTTCTTCAGATTTTTATATCTTCTTCTATATTGGAGTGGTAGCACAGTTTTGAAGTCCCTCTGCCTTGGAATAAAAATCCAAGCCTACCTGCCATGATTTCATGGTTGTCTCTGTAAAGTAAAACATTTTTATGTTTCTAGTCTTTTATTTTTGCACAGAGTGTTTTTTTGTCAGGTTGTTGTTTCTGCTCACTATTGCTGCATGTTTGATTCCCGCTCAGCCACTCTTCATGTGGGTACTGCCATTTCCTAGATTGCTCATTTATTGCCTCTGGTAAGAAGGAGAAATTATGCATGTTTTGAGATGCAAAATAATTGTCTACTAAAGGAGCTTATGAAAGATAAAATTCAGTTTGCTGTCTCTGTTGAGAGTGATTTTTGGCTTTTTATACCAGAGTAGGTCAGAAGAAGTGTGTGATCTAGTCCTGTGCAGAAATAATAGCAGAAGTTGAGAGAAAAGTTTTGAAAAAGAAAGAGGTATTTAAAGAATGATGGAGGAGGGAAGGGAGGAGGAGGAGGCAATATAGAATATATTACATGATTGAAAAAATTAAATAGTGCTGTAACATCTGGATTTGATGGAGGGATCACTTGGGGAATAAGGAGTTGTCTGGATGGTTGCACTTAAAGGGTTTGTGGTCAATGGTTCAATATCCAGGTGGAGACCTGGTGGTCATCAGGGGCTGTTGCTGGGACCAGCACTGTTAAACATCTTTGTCAGTGTCATGGACAGTGGGATCAGAGCACCCTCTGCAAGTTTACTGATGACACCAAGCTATGTGGTGTAGTGGACTCGTTGGAGGGAGGGGATGTCACCCAGAGGCACCTCGACAGGCCTGAG
>NW_008239648.1:454497-525813 GCF_000691975.1 Corvus brachyrhynchos
AGGGCCAAGTGCAAGGTCCTGCACGTGGGTCAGGGCAATCCCAAGTACAAACACAGGTTGGGCAGAGAATGGATTGAGAGCAGATCTGGGAAGAAGGACTTGGGGGTGCTGGTGAAGCTCAATATGAATGGGGCAGCTGGGCTCACAGCTCAACTGGACGGCATCCAAAGCCCCGTGGGCAGCAGGGGAGGGAGGGGATTCTGCCCCTCTGCCCCGCTCTGGTGAGACCCCACCTGCAGAGCTGCCTCCAGCTCTGGGACCCCCCAAACTGAGAAAGACAGGGACTTGTTGGAGCACGTCTAGAAGAAGCCGTGAAGGTGTTCAGTCTGAACGCCTCTCCTATGTGTCTCCTCCTAAGAGTGCTGGGGTTGTTCAGTTTTATAGAAGCCTTTCATTACCTAAAGGGAGGCTACAAGGCAGCAACAGCAGGAGTTTTGCAAGGGTGTGTAATGATAGAACAAGGAGTAATGGCTTTAAAGTGAACAAGAACAGATTTAAGATTATGTATTAGGAAGAAATTCTTTACTGGAAGAGTGGTGAGGCTGTGGCACAGGTCAGCCAGAGAAGTTGTGGCTTCCCCATCCTTGGAAATTTTCAGGGCCAGGTTGGACAAGGCTTTGAGCAATCTGGTCTAGTGGAAGATGTCCCTGTCCCTGGGAGCAGTGTGTGAATGATTTGATATTTAAGGTCCCTTCCGAACCAAGCCATTCTGTGATTCCATGATCTACCTTCACTGCTTTTGAATTTTCTTTCCATTCATGTTACCTGCTAGGAAAAGCAGATTCCAAAATTGACTGCTGTCACTTTTCATTTTATTGTACTTTTCCCTGGCTGAAAGAAAGAGAATAGAAGTTTGGTGTTTGGTGTTATTTATATCTCTTGTAACTTACATAATGGAAAGTATATGTCCTCTGGTGTTACTAGTACTTTCCATGTGCTTATTCAAGGAGCTTTAAATGCTTTATGTTCTCTATGTGTGGGACAAGACTGGTTATGCAGACTTGGAGATGCAGGATAATTGTCTACTCAAGGAGTTAATGAAGTATAAAGTACAATTACTAAATTCATACCCTGAATGATTTTGAGGGTATGAATTTAGTTATCGTAAATAGCTTTCCTAGCTTGGCAAACCAGAAGAATTGTAGAGCTTTCCTGCACCTTCTGGATCAATACTATATCATGGACCATGTTCAAAGAAACAGTCTGACCTTCTTTGTATGTAATGAAACAATTTAATATCGTCTCTTAGTCGTAGCACATAATGAGTCTTCTGTAAGTTGGAATTGTTGTGTTTTTTAAAGGAATGTTTTTGGTTTATGTTTCTGTTTTATGCAAAGACTGGAAGAGAGGATACAAAAGGATACAGTTGATTGAGAATGAAGCATTTTTCTAAGTTTTTTATTTCAATTGCCTAAAAGAATTTTTTTAAGCATTATTTTATATTTGTTGGGCTTTTTTTCTGCGATCAGATTTCACAGCATATGCTAGGGTAAAGGGTAAACAAAGCTTTAAAATGGAATTGTGACTTAACTGGTCAGCAGTGTTTTGATTTCATCACTTTAATATCTTATAGTCTCTGAGGAATACAGATGTATTAAATTGAAAAATAGGATGATGATTTTATCAAATAAGCAGTCTGGTAATTGTGATGAGATACTTCAATGAATGGAACGTTTTTCCAGACGTGCAGTGATTCTTCAGCAGATTTCTACCTTATGATTTAGGGAAGTAGAAAAGTGTTTGTTGAACTAGCAAGGAAAAAGACCAATTTCTAGTATTGCAGGAAACATTTTTCTTACAAATAAATGTTCTATACTGAGGTAGCAATTTATCTGGCATTGAAGACAACAAGCTGTTTTCAGGATTTTTTAGCAGTTGAAAAAAATATTAAAGCTAAATGTCTTCATGCACCGTGTTCACAACCCAACGTTAACAGTCCTACTTTGTTTACTTCAGACAAAATTCAGGAGAGCATCCTTGGTCAGGAAAATAGCAAAGTAGCAGCTGCTATAAAAAGACATAGGTTTACATGCAATTTAACTGCTCTCTGAAATTAAAGCTTCTATTTGCTACATGTAAGAATATTACTAGTTATGTGTGGTGCTTCTTTATTTATTGGTGGTATTTGTTAATAGCCCTAAAGTAAGTATATCTGAACAAGTTATGTTCAAAGCTCCAGATGATTTGTCTCCTCATGACATTTCTTCACATTATAAATTTTGTTATTATAAAATGCAGCCCAAACACAGGGCAGGTAATAGAAGCATTTAGTTCTTGGGCCAGAAAGCAAAGAAATGTGGTGTGTGGACTAGAGCAACTATTGACATGTATGTTTTCAAGTAATGATGTAATCTGAGGTACAAGAAAACAGAGTTAATAAGCAAAGATAAAAACATAGACACCTGTGCTTAGATGTCTTGAACTCAGTAGAAGACACATTAGTTTTCTATCTTGATTTTTATTTCATTGAATATTGGTTTTGATGTGTGACAGGTTGGGTTTTTTTAGAGTGGAGGATATTTTCAACAAGTGATAGAGTTCAGTGCAGATCTTACCAAATATTGCCTATAAATTTTCATAATTTCTATTCATAATTTTTATAGGTAGGTATTTTATTGTGGCAGTCATAACTGGAATACAGCTTTGCAAAAATGTCGAGGTAACATCATGCTTTACAAATAATGTCTAACAGCATTGTTAGAATAAAAATATGTATGGACTAGGTAATTCTGTCCCCTCCTACCCATGCAAGCATGCACACTGCATGCAGTCACCTCATGGCTTGCTTTCTACAGCATCTTAAAATTTGTTTTTACAGCTATGTCCTTGAATATTTTGTCCTGTGTACGCATGCACACATACATACAAACATACCTCTACCCATGAATCCTCATGCAAGCTAAAATTCTCCTTTTTTGTCTGTATGTATCATCTTTAACCAAGACAACCAACCCATCCCACCAATCATTTCCATTTATTCTGGTTGTGTCCCATGCAGACCATCTATTTAAGTTGCTCTATTCCTCCATTTGAGAGATATTTTTTATTTTCTCCTGTAGGATATATTGGAAAATATCGAAATCAGTGTTGTGAATACTACTTACATTGGTTTCTTCCTACGGGGAAAAGATTAAGAGACTATGCTAGAAGAACTAGGAAGCAAGAGAAATACCTGAATAAGCAGCTTATGAGCAAACAAGTACAATGCACAAGTTAACTGTACACAAGTAGCTGCTTGGCACCAGAAGTTATTGTAAAAGTATATCTAGGGGTTCTGTAGGCAGCATCCTTTCTATTCTGATTCTAGTAGATTTTGCATGTTGTAGCTTTGCATTTTGATGTATACATTTGACCAGCTCTACCAGTAACTTTGCATGTACTGCTGATATTATTGCTGTAAGTGGTATAGGTTATAATGATACAGCCTGTCCATACTTATCCTCAATGCAGTTCATATTGTTGGGGTTTTCTTTTATGGAAATAGGACTGATGTGCACATACAGTGTATATATATAATAACTTAGAAGCTGGAGAAATAACTTTTCACTTTAACCTTGCTAGCAGTCTGCTTTTTTGAAGCAAAGAAATAATGTATAATACCAATTGATTGTCTATAAACCTGAAGAAGTTGACGGTATGTCAATAAAAGATAACACATTAAGTAGTGCTGTTTACCACATCAGTGTGTTATTGGTAATGTGAGAAGGAAAAAAGCTCCAGAGACCAAAACTGTGATGTTTGCTAGGACAGTCTGAAACTTATCAAGGAATGACATGACTTCAGAGCAGTCAGACTGTTCTCCAAGGTAACCCAAGAATAGCTACACCGTCTGTACCTCATGTACTGGATTTTTAGTTTTCTCTTGAGACAGCTGGCAGTGTGCCACTACAGCCTGATGCCGAAAGCAAATGGCTCATCATCCCTAAACACCCTTACATATCAGCTACAGAGGTGTGTAGCAATCTTTCAAAAACAGAAATCTGATCACAAGACTGAAACATCTTTTTTTCAATTAGTTTGGTCACTGAAGTTTATCAGTCATCTTTATGCTGTCACAAGAATTTGTGATAAACCTGTTTCACATGGATAGACCTAGTTTCATGTGAATCTGGGGTGCAATGGTTTATTTTTTAGTCATTTCCTTTTTGACACTTTTGATTTAAAGTTGCCCATGTGGTTAACAAGAAACCTGACATTTGCAAAACTGCTTGAGAAGGAATTGGTTTGTACCCCTGCTGTAATGACACAGTGAGTTATAATATTCTTCATGTTAATTTGTTCTGGTTCCATAATAAAGTTAATTTGTTCTACTTCCATGGTTGATTATCTTTCTAGGATGAAGGAGGAAGGGCAGTATAGTGAGAGAGAAGTTACAACTTTTCATGTCCTGGTTTAAACCCTCTATGTATTATATACTGTCATTGTCTCACAAAAAACCTAACAGTAGTTGTATAATCTTCGATATATCACACTGAATATTTAGGATTAATTTAACCAGTGCTTACTGAAGTGGAAATGTTACTTTGGTTTTTTAGTATGTTAGCATCCTAGTACTTTTTTCCCGCATCTTGTTCTGTAAAAATTAACTCCACTTTTAATGAAGATGCAGTATTTTCATATGATTCTAACTGTTGCATGTATAACCTGTTTTGCAAGGGACGTGTGCTAACTAGGCCAGCTGAGCCAGAAGTGTTAACGTGACCTTTTTATTGTGTATTAATTCACCAAGATTTGAGTTTCAAACAAAGAACCCTCAATTGATTTAATCCCATGATATATAAATGCCAGAATTCAAGATAAGTTCTTAGGTGTCCTAAGGCTGTGATAGTAAACTGTAGCAGTAGGCATCTTGTTTGAATTGTTTCAGTTTGTCTCCTTTTTGATTCTTTCACTAACGTTTAATGTTATAAGTTATTGGAATCTTTTGTAGACTTTAATTTTCTTTCCCATGAATATTCTTACAACTGAGGTAAATATGTATGGTCCCGGCTACTTAAGGAATGTCTATATCCCAAAATGTCAAAAATTGCAGATTTTTTAGCAATAGTTGGACTTCTATCTGATGATGCTCAATTTCTGGAGAATCCCCCTCTAGGTGTGGAGCCTCAGCTTAGCTTCAGTCCTGTATTTGAATGCTTTAATCTCCTTACATCAAAAACAGGGAGAAAATTGTTATGCAAGGAAAATGGAAAGAATGTCACCATCAAGATGGCGGTAGTTCTTGAAAAATGTGTGTTCCTGTAAGGATTTGTGCCTGACAGCTTAATGATTAGGTCAGGAGCTAGTAGTTCTTTAGAGGAGTTTTAAAATTCATCCTTCTCACATTAATACTGCTTGTTACTAAATCTCATGATGTTCTAGATGCTTATTATTTAAAAGCTAACATTCAAAAATTACACATGTAATAATTTATGCCTGATGCAAGTAGAAAGTGAAGACATCTTATAATGGAAATGTGACAGAACTTTAACTGGAAAGGCTGTGCAGGGCATTAGTATAATTCATCACCCGTTCGGTATAGGCTGTTTTCTAGAAATCCATTAAATTTGATAGGAAGATAGATTGTGGTCTATTTCTGAATGACTTTATAATCTGTACACATGGCAATTAAGATCAACTCACAGAAGTGTTGTCTGTGGGGTCTATCAGTTGGCTAGCAATTTGAAATAAACTGAGATGGGTGGAACCTAGTGATTTCAAAAGACCTTCTGGTTGTAGAAATACATACAGCATGCAGCAAATATTTCTCTGAACTTTGGATTTATGTTAAAACATTTATC
Organism: Corvus brachyrhynchos; assembly: GCF_000691975.1. Lineage (NCBI taxonomy): Eukaryota > Metazoa > Chordata > Aves > Passeriformes > Corvidae > Corvus > Corvus brachyrhynchos. The sequence continues at coordinate 460,278 of NW_008239648.1, forward strand.
ATTTCATTAGAACATACTAAAATTCATAGCAATATTTCTGATGCTTAAATGTGAACTGAGGGGCTTTAGAGCTGTAAAATCAAACATACATTTACAGAAACATAAACAAAAAAGCTGCTGTTTAACTAATGGTACCTCCACTGTGAGATCCTTGTATTATTGTCTCTCAGATGGACACAAATGGCATAAAATATAATGTTGTCATCGTATTCTGCTTTCTTTAGTGTGGCTTGACAAACATGCGGTAGAGCATATGTCAGACCACAGTATGGCTGAGCAATGACTCTGCAATTGTTTTGCATTAAAGCAAATCCACACAAATTTGTGCATTAAACATGCCACTGCTTTCTTGTTTTTGTAAGTGTTAGTGTCTTACATAAATTCAGGCATCAAATGCATTGAGAATTACTTAAGGAAATAGATAAAATAAGTGTGGGGGTGAATTTGTGTGTATTGGATATGCGCTCTGTAGCCAGCCATCAAAAGATGAAAGTGTTGCTTTGTATTACATTTTATTTACATTCTTCACAAATTTTTAGTGGACTGCTCAGTTAGTTAAGCTTCTTTTGTTTTAAAAAAAAAATCCAGCAGCTGAAAAGTGTAGTCTCCTGTAATACTCTTTCTGGCACATGTCATGGGAAAATAAATAAGCCTGGTATCATGCCCTAAAGTTTTATTAACACTATTTCGAATCTGAAAGAGAAGCTTCAAATAATATCTTCCTTTGTAATCTGTAGTTTGAATACAGCAGACATTTATTATTATATTGTTTCAGTTTTTGTTACTTCCAGCAAGTCCCTATCATGAACTAGGACCTGGAGATAGAGCAGCATATAGCTATTGCCGTCTTACGTTTAGGGACATGAAGTGAAAGTGCTGAGGATCAGGTACTATCATGTGGTTCTGGGGTTAGGAAGTGTGGCCAAGAAGTATCAATGTGTTTGCATGCAAAGGTGTTCCAAATTGCTTCCCAGCCTTCATGAGGACAAGGTTTTTATTCCTCCTCGGTCGAGATTCAACTGTTCCTCAGCTTAGTAGCCAGGTAAGTATGTAAAAACACTATGAGAGAGTTAAAGATGTGGGACAAGCCTATGTGTGTAATTGGTCACTCCCTTTGTTAAAACAAGGTTGTATCCTCTATCACTAGAAATTCACTTAAACAAGTATATGACTTAGCATAAACATAGCTTATTTTTTTATGTTTTTAAGTTAGAACATGGCACGTGTCATATTTTCTAAGTTCTTATACCTGTGATTTGTATTACACACCATTTGCCTAGAAATTAGGAATACAATTTAAATCTGTGAAAGCAACATTTCATTTTTGGTGCTGTTGGTTAAATAAAACTACTGTGAATGCATGGAATGCATAAAAGTGCTTATCAAAACATGGATCACGCTAACAGTCCAAACACACTGAAATTCTTTAATCTCTAGCTAGGGCAGCATTCACAGTTCACTGCCTACCCATTGCCACAGGTACTAAAAGATGAATGAATACCAAATAGTAGGACTTAAAACATGGCAAAACAGATCTTAAACTCTTATTTACTTTCTAAAATATTTTCCATTGCCTTTGAGTAAGTACAGGAAGGAATATGCAATATGAGGAAAGGGGAGAGTTTCTTTATTCCCTCCTGTTTCCATCATATTTTCCTATTGCAAATGTTAATAAGGTGGTGCATGACATTCCTTAGCTATTCAAGAGTGGCACAGAGCATTTATTTTTATACATGGAGGGGCTTTTCTCATGAGGAAGTTGTTAAGTAAAAAGTAGAAGTGTATTTGTGTGCTCTTGAAACATGTCTGGGCTGTAACTGTGGTGCTGTACATACCAGAACATTACAGCAGTTATAGATGCTTAAGATAGCATCTATCTACCTTCCCTTTTCTTTCTGGCAGAAATACATACTCTGGTGTTTGTTGGGGAGCTTCTCTTTCTTTCTCCACGGGCATATTTAAATGCAGATATTTAAATACCTCTCCTATTTACATCATTTTTCTTATGCTTTTTAACTAAATATATGATAAAGAGCATTCTGTATTTTACCTTGAAATATTTCTGAAAAAATACCATTCAGTGTTTAGGGAGTGCTTACCCTGAGAATGTTGCTTACTAAACCCATTGTCGATGTAGGTACGATAGGTGACTGATTACAGCCAGACTTTTAATTAAGGAATCCAGGATTGTTTTCACAGATAAAAGCCTCATCTTTAAACTGCTTCCTGTGAAGACATGGAGGCTGTGGCTTGCCTGATCATCAGTTTAGGGATATGCAAAAGTTGGCAGACCGCAGTGTGCATCCTGATGCCTTAGGTTTTAACTTTTATATTTTTCAAATTCTGTACTGCCTAGTGTGTAACTCTGAAGTTTCTTGTAGCCTGTTAACTTCTGCTCTCTCATGCTAGGTAGACATAAAAAAGCCTCTCCAGGCCTGCTCTCCAAGGACACTCTGACTGTCCTAGGCCCAAAAAGTATAAACCAAAAGCCTCTAAAGGGGTGGAAAACTGGGGGAAATTACATCATTAACTGAAGCTTTAATTGGAGAATTAACCCTGATATGCAAATGAACCAAACTTACAAAAGTGTAAAGAGCTCGTGACCTGGGGTCCATCTTGGGGTCCTCTGGCTCCCCAGGGTGTACCCTTGAAGGCCTTTCAAATAAATACCTACCTTTATTCCCTTATTCTTGTCTAGTCTTTGTTTTTAGGTAGCCTCTCAAGGCATCAATCCCACTTGACAATTCAGAAAGATCTGACTTCTGAGGCTTAAAAAATACCTGACTTTTGACATTCAAGTGCAGTGTTACATTTTGGAAAGTCCTGGTACAATATGGGAGAGGCTATTGAAGGTCTTTATAACCTACATTCCTCGTGTTTGTTTCTTGGCATTCACATATTACTCATTTACTAAATAGCAATTCAATATTATGATATTTTCTGGGCAGTATGTGGCTTTTTCTACCATTTTTCAAGGCCCCAGTACTACTACGGAATTTTCTACAGTATGCAGGTATTACAGCATTAAGCATTTCACAGTATTTGGTCAGTTATTTCTAATCTAATGAGCTAGTACCTACCAGCTTTGTGACAAAAGTGGCATTGAGATGAATGTAACCCCTTCTTTAGGGCACCCCTCTGTAGGTCTCAGCAGGGACCTTATCCTCCTGTGGCCTGCAGAGCCTAGTTACAATTTTTGTAGAATACCACTGGTGTTTTTGCTCTTCCTCTGAGAATCTCTTGGCTACCAAGATGTATTTGAGTCCTGCTTGGTCTTCTTAGACCTGCTTGCAGTGCCACTCAACTAAGAAAAAGGCCCTTTTCCTTACATTTTTTGTTCTGTTAGATTTTGGTAAAGGCTCCAGAGTAAATGCCAATTATCAATTCAATTTAATGCGCTAGATTGCATAATACAGCTGTTTATACCAAGATTATGTACCATCTATCTAATGAGAGATCCGTCTAATAAGAGAATATTTCACTTTTGTTACGTGGCACTACCTATTTTGAATCCATTTTGACTATAGTCAGCAAGAGGACTGGAAAGTAGTGAAGACTAATTCCTGGTGTCGTTAGCAGGCAAAAATGTTGTTTGTGGCTGGTTACCAACCTTGCAAGTCAGCATGTCAATAGAGTTAACTAATCTTGAGATTTCAGAGACATGTTTTGCAAAGTGCCTGGTGATCATCAAACACCCTTAACGGTGAAGACCTGGACTGGGTAGTAACACTGTGAAAAGGGAGAACTTCCTTCTTCTCTTCATATTTGCACAGAATTTCTAATGCTACAATTTGGCTTTAGTCTCAGTATCTGCCATTTATAAGTTTGCTACAAGGTGCTAAAAAGACAAGAAGGTGAGGGCATGAGGAGAAGTGGAAACTCTCTAATGGGGTGGAGTGCACTGCTGGCAGCCTCGTCATTACTCTGTCAAAGCCTTTGATTTTTTAAAACAGTGATATAACATATATGTCGTTAGTAGTGACGCACCTTTAGCTTCTAAACTGAATGTGTGCCATTTAGGTTTATTTCTAATGCTTGTTACTAGAGTTAATAGGTAAATGTTATTTTAAAAGATGCTCCTAAAATTTAGTTAGTATCTCAAAGCTGTTTTAATCATGTTTATAAATGCTAAAATGTTATGAATCAAACAATTGAATGAATCATTCCATCATTGTATAATTAAGACTGACTAAAAGTAAAATTATATTTTAATGGCCCTCTTCTTTTCCCATCGAGGCCAATGGCTAGAGTCCCATTGACGTCAGAAAGTGCCGGATTAGGCCTTAATATGATCTGCCTTTTTTGTGAGTAACCTCAGTATGAAATGCTTTGTCTTTTTTTTAAAGGATAAATGTTCAGCTGACTGTTTAGTCACTTGTTCAAATCTTGGAGATTGAAAAAATGTTTCTGAGCTAACATGAATATTTTTCTCAAAATCTAGCCGATCTTATAATTGTTTTTTCAACCCTGAAAATAGATCATTAAAATATTGATCCTGTGGCTTGAGGTTTGTATGTTTAACTCTGTTACTAAAACAATAACTTCTGTAGCCTGTTTCGAATTATGTAGTGGGAACAGCATTAAAATTACCTGGCTCACTTTGAGGCGCATCTACCTCTGATTCTGTTCGGTGGCACATGGCAGTGTGATGCTTAGTGCCATTGCAAAGCAACAGCTACTTTGGGCTCAGCTCAGCTCTTTTAATTGTTGATACAAGTTTGGATTGCCAAAACTGAAATCTCAGTAGTGTAACAAGTTGATAACCACAGCAGGGTGAAATTTGTCTCAAGGACATCAAGAACATAGGTCAAAGGACCGTGGTAAACTGAGAAGAGTAATGGAATTGCTCTGGAGGGTCACAATCCTTCTGACTTTTAACACATGCTCTATGGCCTTGATTATGAATTAATTGATATTTTTTCAACTCCTGACACAGAAAAGACAAAAATAGGGGTTTTTTTATTTAATGAAGTGAAAGAAAACAAAGTCTGTTAGATGCTGTGGTGGTGTTGTACATCAGTTCCTCTAGGTATTTGTATGAAAACCAGAAAAAGGGAGGCTTCTGCCTCATATCCCAAAGCTGGATTTCTCACTCCTTTTTAAAGATTAATCACTATTTTTCACAGCTAACTAAACACATTCTTAGTGTGTAAGCATTTTATACAAATCAGATCCCACTAGGGAGAATTGAGAAAGATCATAAGTTGAATATTGTATGTATGGTAGTGTTCAAGTTATTATCTGAGAGTGTAAGAAGTTCTGTTTTGAATTCTTGGCCAGAGTCAGGTGGACTTCAAAGTTGTGTTTTCTGTATTGTGGTGATTTCTTGAATTGCAGAATTAAGAGAGACAAGGAAAAGAAGAAATAATAGAAACCACCGGTTGCTTTTCTGACAACTCCATGTATACAAAAAGCCAACAAAAATTACTGACATTTTCACAAATGCTTTAGGACGGCTGGAACTGTTTTTTCAAAAAGGTGTTCTGTTTGTCAGAAAGTTTGTCTCATATCTAAATAGAAGTATTTATCTCTAACAAATCTTTTAATCTAAACACTGCAGCTGTAGCATAATTAAAATGTAAATAGGTATCTTCAGCAAAATATTACTTTGCAGTATTGGGAACTAAAACAAAAAAAAATAGGGGTACTTTTTTTTCTCTTTTTTTTTAAAGCTCTGTGTCTGTGAGAGATTCCTTAAAATGAAACAAGGAAAAGTGCTGGGACATTTTTCCCATAAAGTATAAAATTAGTGCATAAAATAGTTCATATGTTTGTGTTAATGAGTTTACATTTGAGATCAAAACATATGTTACAAGTAGCTCTTTTTTTTCAGAGCTCAGTAATACGGCCAGTAAACTCATAGCCATAAGAAGTGTAGCTTAGAGGGAAGAGTGGTTAAGACAAGTGGAATAAGAATTACTTGTTCAGTTCATTATTCAATGTGCCTCTTATAGCAGACTGAAAACAAAACCAGGTATAAATCAAAATTCATCTTTTCCAGTTCAGAATGAAAAAGAAAAGAAATTTGAAAGAGCGGAATCTTGTAATTGTAATTTATTATTATTCTGTATTGTCTCCTCTGTTTCAGTGGAATCAAAGTTTTAATAACACTGGTAAAGGTATCCATAAAAGCTCTTAAGCCTAGGTAATTTGTTTCATCTGACTAACACGTTTTACATATTGTGCATTTAATAATGAGTAAAGTAGCTAGGCCAATAATAAACCAGAACAATATAGACAAAAAAGAACACTGATTTAAGGTCATTGTGTCAAACACAGCAAAATACTCTGTTTATAGCATGTCAGGAATGGCTTTACAATTAGCACTAATTACTGAGAAAAAAATCAAAACATCAGCTTTAAGGAAGGACACTTTTCAGTGCAAGATCAAAGCCATGTCTCTACAGAATAGCAAAGCTGTTTAATTGCACTGAAGTGCTAATTGGATTTTGAGGTGCTTTCATGTGTTTCCCCCAATTAGCCAGTCATCCCTGACCAAATCCACCTAAGAAGAGATTATGAGTTTTAAAACTCTTGTCTGCACAGTTGCAACTGGGGCTACCTGTGTAAAAGCAGTAGTGCCTTATTTTTGTGTAAATTGAGGTCTTTCAGGTCATGTTACTAGGCTTGCAGGGATGAATAAGTAAGGAGCAAAGCAACCCCACACTGTGTGGTAAACAATTACTTAGATATTCTGTCGTCTTCATATCAGTGCAAGAAAACAGAAAAGCTACAGCTAACCCCCTTTTTTGTTACTTAGTTCATCAGTACACTGTGTTTAAAGAGAGCTTTTGATGCCTGAGGAAAGACTTGTCTTCACAGGTTTTATCTGTGCTCTGCATTTCTGTTAATTAGAAAGAATGATTTAGTTTAAATATTTTTTTAGGGAAAATATGCAGTCTTTTCCTAACTTTTTAAATAATTTAATTTGTGGTTTTCGTATTTGTAGAATTTACTGCAATAATTTTTTTCACTAACCTTATTTATGAGTTTAATTAACATCCTCCACATTTATAAAAGGACAAAAATTCAAGGGAGTGCTGACAGTTGATAAGACCTATACAGTTTCAGAAAAAGCTATTGTTTGTCAGTAGTTGAACTATGTCAGATACTCATAAACCATCATCTCTCAAGGCAAAATGCAGATACACTCTTTTTCTAACAGGATTTTTTTCTGCATTTTTAAGAGTCGTACATCTTCCCCCTCCAAATGCTTAGACAGCTTGCTGTCATACAGTCATAACTGTAGTGGGATCCTGAGGAAGCAGGTACTTTTCATCCTGATGGAAGAGAGGCATAGAGCAGAGCTGCCTACATAGGGATGTAGTGAAGCCCTACAAGAATGTCTTCGTGCATCCTTCAAGAACTCTGAAGTCCCATCAGAAACTGCTTGCAAATGTCCTATTGAGATTTTCCCTAATAGAGCAAAAGGACTTGTGTAAAGGAGACTCCACCCAGGTGACCAAGCTCCTGTCATGCGCTGTGGTGGTGGGATTCATCACGGGGCCACTCTGCAAGTTACCTGACCTGAATTCTGAGCATTCACACTCTAAAGCCCTACTCCTGTAGTCACAGCACTGTGACTGGTCCTGTCTTCCTCCCTCTGCCACAGAGCCCCTGGAGGAGTCCACTGGGTTTTGTACTTCCTTAGAACGAGTTTTTCTCATCAGTTAATTAATCATAGTAGATTAATCAAGCAAACTTGGACCCTTTGTGCAGTGGAGTAATTTTGGGAAGGTAGGGTGAGGAGATCAGTAGTCTGGAGCATCCTTTAGATGCAGGAAGGAACTTGGGTGCAAACCAGCTGGATGCTTGCAACATCTGCATTTTGAGACCCTGTACAGAAAGGACCAAAGATTGATGGAATCAGAAGAGTGAGTGGGAACCATCATGATTCTGTGACATGTGGATAAGAGCAAAATATTTGAGTTTGGTGACAAGTGTCCTAGTTCCTTCATAAGTTTGTACCTTTTGCAGTGCAATTTATAACATTTAAACATGCAGTTTATATTGAACATGCACTGATACACTATCATATGAAGGCAGAGTTTTTCTCTCAAACTATGATTATTATTATTGCTGTTGGTTACATGGTAATTTTTAGGGTTTACTATTCTGATAGTTCTTTGAAATTGAAGGACTCTGTACAGCAAACATCCTGTACACTTGACATTTTATTGTGATTAAGATCTTTCACACCAGGCTCCCATATTTTAAGAGGCAACTAAAGCAGCAGGTCTGTGATGATGATTTCAAGATACTTTTTTTCTTTCACACCTTTGCAATAGAAAATAGTTTTGATTTGTCATTTGAATATTTGCTTGACTTTAAGGGAACATACAGTTCCCTTGAAACCATTTACTTTAGTTCTTGAGTTGAGTCTGAATTTAAGAAACACTTACTGTTTTTATAAATTGTTAACTTCACCTTGTAGCCACAATGTAGCTTCATTGGTTCTTGACTGTTAGAAGACACTCAACAGAGAACATCACTGGAATGAATTTTGTAGGGCTTGCATGCAGAACACATACTTGCACATGAAGAGTTCTTTAGTTGTAGTTAATTTTTATTGCTCTCAGACAAAAGCTACCATGCTAATTAAAAATGAGAATTTCAGGTCCTTAAGTACATAATTTGCTTACCAGACTAATAGGCTAATAAATCTTGCATCTAAGAATAACTAGGATCACATGCTTCACGAGAATATAAAAAGGAAATAACATCTGTAGAGGAAGACTATTTCTAACCCCAGCCTGCTACCAGTCAGGCTATTTTCTAACAAATTATGACATGATGAAGTAAATGCTATACTGTAATGTTACATTGTTCAATTGTTTACACAAGAATTTTTAATTTTGTGTTATTTACACATTTTGTATTTATAATGAAATTTAAATAATGTCACTGCTTACTCTCTTGAAAGTACTTAACAAAGTATTTAGAGTATGCACTGTAGCTGTGTAAATGGTACTGTTACTAAATTTATAATTTTATTACTTTTTTATTTTATCAGCCTACAGTTGCTGTTACCTTACATTAACAGGAAGCTGTGTTAGAATTATAGTCTTAGTTTTAGTACACTGTTCATTACTAATTGTAGGAGTACTTTCTGTGCTTTTTCCTAATTCAGTCAAAAATTCTTTTAGCTTTAAGACAAAATATGCTCCAAGTATATGCATATCTGAATCTTACAGTATAACCTGTACCCATGCCACATGCTGTACGGATATTTTTATCCTTTTTAAAGGATTTGCGCAAAGATCAAGTATCATGAAAATGGTAATTACACTATAAGCTTTCAAGAAAAAGTTTATCCCATTGTGCTTTTATTTGCTGTTGAATTGTTCCTCTTCAATAAACAGGTCTTATATTGACTCAGCTGTTGGCCATTTCTCAGTTGAGACTGGCAACAATTAAGGAACTGTGATTTAGTGAGTTAGGTTTATTTGTTAAATAACTTAGATGAAGAGTTGAAAAGTCTCAGCACTAAGAAGAGAGAATTTAAAATGCAGCTGGGACAGTAGACATACATTTTATATTTAATGCTTATTCTCTCTTTCACATGTAAACAGTTAGTGTTTTGTTATTCCAGAATACATGCTTTGCACCATAGCTTTTATGTCTACTAATGTATTGGAGTTTATTCACTGTTAGTGCCTGAGTTCAGTCAGAAACTGTGTCCTTGTATGACCTTGGTCATTGGCATTTTCATCCTTCTTTGGTGTTCAAAAACATATTTTTAAAGGAAACTTGAAAAGCACCAGCTTAACAGGAGCTGTAGTGTTTGGGAAAAATTCTTTCTAAAGTCTATGAAAAAAAGTTAGGTCAATTTGCATTAAAAAACTGAAGTATTCCACTTCTTTATGCTTTTCTCTTTCTCAAATGATCTGCTTTTTCACAGTGTCTGTGTGAACATCATTACCATATTGCTCTCAACACTTCAGATCCTGCCAGGGTGTGAGCATAGAGACATACAATGGAGGATAAGGGTGCTTTGCAACTCATAGGAGCAGCCTTTGTTTGAAAGGCCCCAAGGATGAGCATCTTCTTTTTTGTTTTAAGTTCCATGAGGTCATGGTCCTTTTCAGTTTTCACCTCTCCATCCTATGTGCTGAAGGACTGGAAGTGATTGAAAGGCCAGGCTGTTCTAAGCATTCCTTACACAGTTTTTTTATTTTGAAGAAATTAAAGTTAGCGATCACGTTTTTTACATAAATACTCACATACATACATATGTATGTATCTATGTATGTGTATATATATACACATAAAAATAATTATATTTAGTGTATTTTGAATCTGAGTGTCTACTAGAGCCATCAAATGGTTCACATTGGAAGGGACCTTGAAGACCACCCTCTCACCATGGGGCACTTTTGACTTGACCAGGTTGTTCAGAGCCCCATCCAACCTGGACTTGAACACTGGCAGGGGTGAGGCATCCACAGCTTCTCCGGGCATCCTGTTCTAGTGCCTCACAACCCCTTATGACTCTTGAAGAGTATCTTTGTAAGAGTAGTTAGAGAGGAAACTTAAAAGTACAGATCTGAATATTATCTTCAGAAAATTAAGCTCACTTTCAACGAAAGCCACAGATGATACTCTATCACTATGAGGCAATTTTTCTGTTTAAAGTAATAAATTACAGTTTTCTGACAAGTTGGAGCATTTTTCATGGAGAAGGGCTGTTGGTGACACTTTCTAAAGTGCTGCAACATTTTACTAATTTAAAAAAGTCTGCCTCAGATCGATTGCGACCTTATCAATAGGATGGTCTCATTCATCTCCTAGGCCGGCTGCTGTCGCGTTGCACACTAATGGCTTTCAACTGCAGTTACTCCTTTTAGGAGATTCAACACGTTTTAATGCTTTCAAATGAGCTTTAGAGGAGGTGAAGTACTATTAGTGGCTTGTTTCAAGACAATGCCTTTCACTATTACATTCCTCAATTGTATCATACGAAAATGTAACTTACTAAATTGTAAATTACATGACAGTAAGTGTTTTCTTAGGGATGGGTAAGAAACATATGGTAAATTTCTACCTCTTTTCTATTCAATAAGTAATACTATCAATAACGTAGTTCAAATTGTTTTCTAGTTGTAGGGGATAGTGTGTTCCATAGCTGTGACTGTTTGGCACTCTTCATTAGATACCTGTTTTGAATTCCTTTGCAATTTGTCCACACTTTTGGGAATAATTTCTCCATGCGAGATATATGTTTCAGTTTAACCTTCTGAAAGATATTTGTTCAAGCAGTTCAGCAGTTTTCAAGAATTGTTAGGTTGTTTTGTCCACATGAACTATTAATAAAATAATTTCATTGATTAGCTGTCATGACTTTGAAATTAAATAAAGTTTGAAGTCAGGGTCATACTAGTGTAATTACTCTCCTTGTACAAATTCATCCACATATGCCTAAATCGTAGTAAAATATGTTTGCATATATTCAGAGAGTACTTGTCAGAGGTTGGCAGTGCTTGGTTTATAGTGGGTACTATGTATCCCTTTCTTCATCTAAATTGTCTGGAAAAAGGGCACAGGCCTTTCGGGACTCTCAGCTGCTATTGGCAACTATAAAGTAACCAGCCATTTGTCCAGTGGGGGAAGCCAGCAAAGAAAATACTTCCGGTGCACCATGCACTCCTCCATCCAGCACTCTGGATCCTGGCAAGCCAAAATGAAGGAAATTGTTAGGAATGAGGAGGAATGATCAGAGACATTCAAAGTGGAGGTCAAGGGAGAAGGCATGCAGGCAAATTCACGGAGAAAAGTAAAAAGTTGTTGCTGGAAACAGAGGAGGAGGATAAAATCAAAGTGAAGGATGTTAGAGCTACAAAGAAGAAGGCAACAGTTCGAAAAGTTTGAAAGAAGAACGGGCAGAAAATGTTGGGAAATAAGAATCAGGAGTTAGTCAATGAAATAGGGAAAAAACACAAGGTAGAAACATCAAGAAAACAGCAGGGGGGAGAGGATGAATAAGTTTATGCTCACTAGAGCATATTCCTCCAGAGTCCAGAGATTTTGTATCAGCTTAATGTCAAGGAGGAGAAACAGGATGTTGCATGTTTATATGACAGCCATTGATGGTAGTTGTGGATTTTTAAATTTTATAGTTCTACAAATCACAAAAAAAAAAAAAAAAAAAAAAAAAAAAAAAGAAACATAGCAAAAAAAGGGTATTTAACATTAAGATTCCAAGTGTTTATTAGAATCAATGCACTGGTGAAGAAAGTTCTGAATTATTAGTTGCCTGGTTATTTTGTGTACATTGCATGATAGGTTTTATATATCTGTTGCATAATGCTTTCCATTCTCTCCTTTAAACAGGATGAATTGTGTACTGGGGACACATTAGGGCTGCAATGAGGCTGTTGTCTGTAGTACATCTGCTTCTTTTATTGCGGAAGTTGGAAAATATGTAGTGGATGAATTGGAGACTGTAGAAGAAAGCATAGTGTCATGATAAGACAGCCAAATGCTCTGCCAGAGAGCTGAATTGCTGCATGCCTCTGCCAGAGGCTTCCTGTGTGGTGCTGGACAAGGAATCTAGATTTTTACAGGCCCCTCTGTGTCCCAGTGTATCGACCTACTGTTTTTAGGGTGCATAGGTGAAGTCAGAATGTTCTCATGAGGTATGGTGAAAACTTCTGTTGCCAGGCACTTCAGCATTATTTGATAGTTTCAACCCTCTGGCCATTTCTGGCTTTAATCTGCATCTCAGTTCCTATGTGTAAAATTGTGATGATAATACAATTCAATCTAGCTTGAAGTATAGTTATGGACATACCGTCAGATCATAGTTTTTGTAAAGAACAAAGGCACAGTAGCTGTGTCACCATGTCCCTAGGTTGTAAGCATAAAAGCATATGGTGTGCAAAAATAAGAGTACATTTTGAGGTTAGTAAGAAATGTTAAATTGATTCTCATTCAGTGGCAAGCAATCTATTCTGCACATTCAGTGTGACAGGGGTTTGTTGGGATCTCATGCTTAATTACCATTCTGTCATCATCACATGGAGGCATGAAGGATGAAATTAATCAGCTAACCTAAGTACTAGTTTTGTCTAACTTTTGTGTGTTTGGATTTACAGTGTTCCATGTCACTCTGTGTTTGCTTGCACATTTCCATCTGTTTTGGCTCTCGTACATATGTACTTATCTTTTAGGTTTTCAACAAATTTCAGATAAGTCTCAGATGTTTTAAGTTCCAATAAATTTCATTAAAACAATCTCCTGGGTGAAAGGTAGAAACACCAGTAGTTGCCCCAATTAGCAAAGTGTCTAAAATGGCATATGTCAATTTTTATTAGATGTTCAAAGATCCTGGTAAAAATAGCTACTATGAATGCTCTAATTGTTAAGAGTGAATGCTGTATTACGTGTCAGAGTACCTCATCCTCAGTAAGCATTTCTCTTCTGGTTGAGTTCCTTACTCATTGATGACTTTTCCTTCCTATGTTCGTTCTTTTCATAGATAAAATATTAGAAGTTTTTCTTTAAAGTCTTAGCATAATGCAATTAAAAAATCAGCAACAGCGTAAATCCTTTGGAAACCAGGCTTCATTAATTAATAAGATACTATAGCTAGTTCTTTGATTTTATTTTCTTTTTTTCTTTTTTCATTTAATTAATGTGATTTTAAAATAATTTGGGAAGTATTATGAAACTCTTGTGGTAGCAGGTTGGGCCCATGCAGGAGCTTGTGGTTCTGTAGTGCACACAGTGATCTAAGGCCAATAGATCATGCACATCCGTCTGCAGAGTAGGATTCCTGAGGGCTGGGTCTGAGCCCACCACCAAACCCTGTCCAGTCTCTCACCGTGTCTGATAATGCATTTTGTGCCTTTTTCCTTCTAAAACCTGTACTGCTGACAAGGTTTCTGTTTCCCATACTCTGTAGAGAGCTGGATTCTGGCGCTTCATAGGAGTGTGTTTGGCAGAGTATAATAAAAAAATACACAAACTTGCAGCGTCTGAAAGCATTTATTTTTGTTTATTGAAACAGTTCATTGAATTTGTTACTCTCTGTGTAAGATATGCCTTCACTACCTGTGGTAATGCTGTTACCATGATGCTGCTGTCCCCATTCATACTGATCTGCACAAGAGCAGTCTTTAATCTGCGGTGTTACTGCGCTGTTTATCACAGCACCATGAGTGACTGTAAAATCTCTAGCAGCAAACTGGGGAATCCAACTTACACTAGGCATTGTTTAAAAACAGAACAAAAGACTCCCTGTGGTCCTTACCCTTCAGAGCTTGTGCTCCATGTATAGAACTGGAGGCCAGAGGTAAATAAAATGAAACTGGAAAATACAAAGGATCAATGAAGCAGTTGCAGTCAACATGAAAGACAGCAGTCTCAGCATGACAGCAATGGTAATTTTTGAGAGTCTGTGATACTTATCATATTTAAACTCACAAAAGTTACTAGAGTCTGGAGGATCAGAGATTTTAAGAGAAGTCTGACATTTTTATTGCATGGGTCGCATGCAGTTTTTTTAGGCTGGTGCATATTTAGTTATTTGAGAATCATGCTCTTGGTTGAGATTTTTCATCATGTTCAGTTTAAAGAGCCTTTTTTTTTTTTTTTTTAAGCTAATCCTTATGCTTTAAAATATTTAAATCGTCCAGTTCCAATCTGTCTTAAAATTTTATCTGTTTCTGGTAAAAAAATCTGTTTGGGTTCAACAGACAGTGGAAATACTGAAGAGAAATAAACAACTTCAGAACTCTTCCCTGTAATAAAACCCTAATTATTGATGTTTCAGATACTCTTTTAAATCTGAGTGTGCCTGAATGTATGGAAACATATACTGGATACAAGAAATCTTTCTTACATTAGATCTTTCTTACAGGATTGTTGGGGAAAAAATCAGTATAAGGAAAATAATGGCTTTTTTTTTGATTCTCAAAGAACATGAAAGAAATATAATGACTGAGAAGGTGGAAAGATGCAAAGATGATACCCTCAGTCTCATAGCTAGAGAAGATAGTGTGTGAGATTGAAAGCAAAATGAGATAAAATTGATCAGTGAATCTCGAAATCAAACAGAAACATGAATTGACATACATTATTTTTGGGACAGAAAAATAAGTTGACAAAAATATGTGACCAGAGTCTGGATAATTTTCTGGAATATACTGTCAGTACACAGAATAAGAAAAATGCACACTTGCATAATTCAGCCAATTTTAATCTTGATTTTCATATTAATTTTTCATTTTAGAATTACATAAATAATTATAAACAGTGGAGGTGCCTTGCAAAAGAATGCTTATTTATTTACTTCCATATAAACGTAATGTCATCACTGTGGGTGATCAGCATCATTGAAAATAGAGGTGGCAGCCTTCGCAAAAGTGCGTTGCTGGATCTGGAAAACAGGATTGAGAAAGTGAGTGAGAATTCTCAAACACATTGCCCTGAGCCAGCAGTAAAGTTTATTTTATGCCAGTGACCTCTGACTTGAAGCAGGGGTTGTCTGGTATGACTGTACCATCTGTGTGCTGCTTGCAACAAGGTCCTATTGGCTTCCTCTGCTCTTAAATATGACCTCGGAGCCAGTCAGTTCTTCAAATATGTATGTTTGCTATAAATAGAAAATGCAGCAGTTTTGAAACTCATCATTATGATTCAAACATTGCCTGTATGAATTTATGACATCTGGAATTACAGCATGTTAATCAACTAGCATGGCTTTATGTACATGTGATGGTTGTCACAGATTATGACTCATGAATCACTATTGCATGAAATATGGCTTACAGTTACTCATTACTAAAATCCTAATAATTTTCCAAGTGTTGTATGTATTTATGTGTGTACAATACAACATTATTTTTAAACTATAAAACTACCTGTACCTTCATAAGATTCTTGGCACAATACTTCTATGCTAAATATCTCAAATTTAAGGAAAAACATTTGTTAAATGAGAAAGGCCCAATGTAGTGTCTGAGGACAGCACCAAGAGAATTCTTGAGAGTGAACTAACTGCAAAACTGGCAAACAGATTTGTACATCTAGGAAATGCTAAGCATCTTGGATAAATTATATTTCTAGCATGATGGAAATGAAGGTGAAGGACATACATATATATAAATGTGTATGTGCATGTGTGTGTCTGTATATTCATATAAGTAACATATATACATAAAGTTCTCAAAATGATAGTTTTGTTTTTGACAATGTTTGATGGTGGTAATTTCTATTGAGGAAATATATAGCAATATCTCAGAACTAGGGAAAAGGGCAACTTTTATGGCAATCATCTTTATACTGTCTTAGAGCCCTGTGCAGTTTTATACTAATAAATAGCTTCAACCATATAGGAATACCAGATGAACTTAAGATATTTATGTGTCTTTCTTTGTACAAATATGGTATATTCCGGAAGATGATTGAGATTTGTGTTCACACCCATCTCCCAAAATGATGCTTTCTTATTTTTTACCAAACTTGATCAATTACTTCATGCCAAAGGGAGTTACCTACCACCCCATGTGAAAAGATGCAAAATGGATCTTTGATGTGGTGTAGGTGCAGGCCTATTATGAGTAGTAGGAAGCTGTGTCACAGTTGGTGGGACCATAGAACAGCATTAAAATAGTGATGTTATCCACTGTGTTTCTTTATGCATACCTGCTTTTTCTTCTAGCTCAGGAAGCCATTTAGGTGGAAAGACAAGGAAACATTAACCCATTCTTCTGCATTTTGCTGTTATGTGAACATTAGAAGGGTAAAAATCACTTAGCTTGAATATTGAAATTATTTTAAGATAGAAAATACCTGTTTCTGTGTACTTTACTGCAGAGCCATTGTTTACTCTGGTAAAAAGACCAAGTTATTTAAAACAGGATATACATCCTCTGCAAGCTGATACTTTATGAGACGTGAAAAAATACCACTCTTTTGTACATCACTTCAAAGATGTAGAAAAGAAACTTTCAGATTAGTTATGTTTTTCTGTTCCGTTTAATATTTCTATGTTACAGTACATGGATTTTTCTGAGGAGCACTGCTAATGAAGCATGGTTTCCTCTGGATTTGCATTTATGGGCTCAGGTTGAGCTCCTGATGTCACACTGCAATTGTTTCCTCCATGTGAGCATTGATGGATCCTCAGAAGAGAGTTCTCTAAAACCTCGTGAGAAATTGGCAACTTTGATACTCCTCCTGTGCCGCACTTGACTGGAATCAAACAACGGGTCGTGTTGAAATGGGGCATTGGGCTTTTCAGATTTTGTTGTTGTGTGGAGGTCAGGAGAAGGGAAATGTGGGCACACTGACACAGGCAGGAACTGAATGTGCTTTGTTTACCCTGCGTTCTCTTGGGGCACCAGGTCAAAGACCCAGTGCCGGTTGTTGGCAGGTCTGGTGTTAGTCCTCCTGCCCCAAGTGACTGTGCTGACAGTATGTGTAGGTGCACTATACAAAATGATGAAGCCTGGAATTTACAACAGAAAATTTCCTGCAGTGACATGATTAAATATGGAAATTAGTGTGTCATGGCAGTCTTTATAAGCTGTAATCTGTTCTTTTGTTCTAGTAAATTAATTCTGTAGTCAGCTCTGCAAGTCAATTTACTTCTAGTTTTCAAAGATCCCATTTTGGCATTTACATTGTGTTACACAGCTGTTAAGGAGAAAGAACAATAATCAGAATTAAAAGCACTGAAACTTTAAATATTTTTTTTTAATTCAGGATTGAGATATTCAGTAACAGTGAAGGTTAGTATGTTCGATTTGTTTTGTATGTTGGACTGTAAGAATATAAAACAGATGGCAGAAAAGGCTGTTAGTAACTGTGATACTCCGTAATTTCTCTCCTAGTAAATTCCAAGTTTGTTGTTTTTTCTGTGCTAATTATTTCTGAAATAAGTATTTCAGTTACATATCAGGAGACATGTGGTGCAAATTGATCTCAGGCTATAAGTAAATTCAAAATCAGAGGTTAACACATTGTTGTACCCAATCTTCTTTATGGCTATATTTTTTAGATAGAAATATTTTTCAATCTTATTTTAGTAAAATAATGAGTTATTATAAATGAGATTGGTAGTAATATTTTATCATTTATCCTTTCTGGTTCTCAAAACAAATAAAGCAGATGTCTGAAATCATAACATATTGTGTTAATATACTTTAGGGCTTTTCTGTGTAGTGATGAATTAGTATATATAAACACACATGAATGTGGGAACTATAACTCAAATTAAATTCATCGTCTGCTGCTGGCATAAACCAAGGGCAGAAGAAGAGAAATAAAATGATGTTTGATATAGTGTTGGCTTATATAAATTTAATTTCTATATTTAGAGTTTAATTTTGCAGATTTCTTGCTATAAGTAGTCCCACTGAAGTATGCTATGTTCATTATGCAGAAAGATGCACATGATATAAAGTAACTGAAGGTTTTGTAGTTATTTAGATGTAGAACCTCTGCATGTGTGTTAATTGTGTTTACAATCACAACCTTAATTGGAAACCTATATTTCTTTTTGAAGGGAGTGGATAAAAGTATAGAGGAAGACATCAGTTACGAGGCAAAGTTACCTTGTCCCTTAATACCCTGCACTTTTATTACAATTTTCACCTTGTGTGACCACTAGAAAGGAAAGAGCATACACTACCTGATAGCTAGATAGCTCTCTGTTTAGGAGGATTGGTATTTTAGCCTGATGTGTTTTACTTGGATAAACAACAGTATAAATCAACTGAAAAATAGCTAGATGACTTTTTTTAATCCACATTTTGATAGAGTTTTTTTAGTAATGCATAATAATTAGTTTATAAGGATTATGTATTTTTAAGTAAGCATGCAACTGCAAAAACTTAGGTTACTCAGATTAAATATTTTGTGAATTGAATACTAAATAACCTTCAGATAAACAGATTTTCTTTGTTCTCTGTGGGAACAAATCAAGCAAGAAATAGTGACATAATACTGAAACAGCACAAAAAATACAATTGTTTATCAACAGAAAAAGTCATGCTGTGAAAATGTGGCAGTAAAGTGGCAGTAAAGAGCTGCTGATTAGACTCTTTCACTGGACAATTTTAATTTTTATTTTTATTTCAAAACCAATGAATCAAAGTGTTTAGAAAGATCTTACAAAGTCAATAGCAGCCTAATTAGTTTTTTCCTTATGTGAATCTGTGATACTTACCATGCCTAGACTAGCAAAAGTTACTAGAGGATAAGAGATCTTAACAGAACTCTGCCATTTTTATTATGAGTTTGTTTTGGGTTTGGTTACCTGTTATAATTTGAGACATGGGGAAAAAAATGTGATATGAAAAAGACCATAAGCTTATTTTACTTTTCCACAAGGACATACTTTTTCCTCAGTCACATGGAAGTTCCTCTGCAATTGGATTTCAAGATGAGGGATTGAGTCTTAGGGCTCAGAAACAGCTCATCCCCATGACATCTGTTTCCTCTGGAATTTTATAAGTTAATGCACTCTGCCATTAGTAGCCAGCACAGTGTCTTCTTCTCTACCCACAGTGTGTCTCAGTCTCTAGAAAGAGACAGAGCTACGGAGAGGTAGGAGTGAGTAAGATAACATGCAAATTTTACTCCATCACATTCAACTGAGTACAATTGTATTGTATTCATTGTGTTCTCTTTTCGAGTCTGTGTGTGAGGGTTGCATGGATTCCCTGGCCAAAATGTGAGCCTGCTCTTGTGGCCAACACTCCTGAGTGCTGTAAGCAGACAGATGTGAAGGGGAGGGAGAGTGGGTGGGGAGTACAATCCTCATCCAGCCTGGTCCTGGACAGTACAGTTTTCCAGTTTTTTGTGGCTTGAGCCTGGCCCAACAGGCAGGATGGATGTTTAGACTCCCCAAGTACTCCAGAGCAATGCTGTGGCTGCACCAAGATGCAACGTACTGAATGTTCTTTTATCTGCTTTGTATTACATTAATAAATACTCACTGCTCTTCCTAGGAATAGAGGAGGAAAGTGTGCATAGTCAACACTGAAGTCAAGAAGTGTTTCTCATTTTTTAAAACACATTGCTGAAAACAGTAAAGAGTATGGAAGCACTTCCAACTGTAGCACTGTAGTTCAATATAACATTAATTATTGTTGTGCTGCTTAATGCCCATAGGTATTTCAAATGCACAGTAAGAACAACAGTAAAAATACAAGGAAGTCTTCAAATTATGCAGGTTTAAAAGTGAAACATATGGCTATTTCCTAGAAGATATGTTGCTAGTAATGTAGCATATGGGTGTCCATATGGAAAGGATTGCACTGCCAGTACTGTAGAGATTAAACTAATATATCACTACTAAGGAGATAGAAAAATGTGCCTTAGTCACTTGCTGATTATTAATGTTGGTAATGCAATTTTTTGTTTTGTTTATTTTTTCAAAGCTGCAGGGTAGACAGATTGATTATTTGTAAAGGCATAGCTTATCAAATTGTAAAACATAGCTATAGAGTATTTGAATAAATTCATAAGCTGTATCTAATCCAACTTACTGCATTTATATAGCAGTGTATTTACTGTACTCTGCATCAAAAACCAAATCTGTTTACATTCATTAAAATAAAACGATTCATGCTACAGTGACTCAGTTATACTCCAAAGCTATGTTTCTTAAGCCACTCGTGAAGTTCTTTCATTTATTCTGTCCTTTCACTGAGAGGGATCTAATGGGGCATTTGTCTACTCCCCCATTTTCATACCTGGCAAATAACCAATCCTCTCATCCTCAAATGTTTTTCTCCACCTTATTTATTTCCTTCTTAGTTCAGACTCAGACTGTTACTTGTTTTCTTGCTATTTTCTGTTAGTAGCATCTGAAGTGGAAGAGTTTTCCTTGGTGTGGACTTGGGCCATTAGGAGAAGAAATCCAGGCTGCCCTGACACTGCACTCTGCCAGGAACATAAGCACTTCCCAGCAGTATCTGCTCCATCTTTGAGTTAAAAAATTCCTGAAGGCTTAAATTTGTATTGTCATTGTTATGTTATATTTGATCCATCACAGACAGTAGGTGCTTCAGAAAGACGTGGTGGTCAGGTACAACAAATTCTTACTCATGCCTAGGATGGATCTTCTCCACTATAAACACTTCACTCAGTGATTAGCTTGCAGCAGGGCTGATTTAGAGATAATTCATGTTCACATCTACTTTTATTATAACGAACCAGCGATGTTAGTGATGATCACAAAATCAAGTTTGCTGGTAGAACTTAGTAGCACTTTCATCAAAGATCTGTATCAGATATTTTTATTAGTGTTTTTAAGGTTTTCAGTAATGGAAGTAATTTTAAAGTATAGCCATTTGAGGAAAAAACATTCGTAGGATTTAAGGTGTGCTTGAAGGTGTTCCTGCATGTGAGGCTAATAAAAAGTGTCCTATTCCAGTCTGATGGTGTTAGTTTGTGCCCAGTACAGAACACCCAAGTGCCAAGCATTGTGTAGTGTGTGTTTCTTTTTTTTAAAGCTGTGTAAATGGGTTATGTATTCATCAGAGGTTTGTATCTGCAGCAACTTTCTGGACAATAGCAACATGTAGCAATTAAAACAGTTATGTTTTGGTGGCATGATAGCAAAACACTAGTCATGCGAAGTTTGCTCTCTGTGCTTGTCTTGCAGTGATTCATACAAATTCTACACTAAGATGAATGGCAGTATGAAATATAGCAATATTTATAATAAAGCAAAGATTTATTTCCTAAAAAAGGGTAAAAATATGCTGGCAGACGTTGAGTTTGAAGTGATCAAAACTCTTTAAATGACAATAATGTAAGGGACAGAGTAAAAACAATTCTATGAAAGAATCTTAAGTTATGATTCTCCTTTGCTCCTTTTATAAAAACTCTATCTTAAGTGTTTAAACCTGCAAGCTTTTTATTGCATATTGATTCATATGTATTGCAAGCGTCATGTTGTAGTCATGTGGATTTTGTTTAAAGTAAACAAAATAAATTATGCTCATAAAAATTACACTTTAAAAGTATGGCATGACTATGTTACGACCATTCCCATATGTTACAACTATATGCAAATAACAGCAATTTTCATAGAAAATATGTAAGTAATTGTTCAATTTGCTTGTGTTTGCCTTCTATATTTAGTCAGATAGTGTGGGGTTCACCTCACCTTGTGCTAGCCATGAGTACGTCATCTGTACCTCTTCAGCTGGTGAGGAGCAGGCCCTGTGTCCACAAGGATGATTCATCTTTTTCAAGCATCTCCAGAAGTACCTCTCCACTGAGCTGACTTCAGAGCTTAGTTAAACAAACAGCAAAGATCAGACTTCTCACTTTACATGGATAAAATTAGATGAGATTAATCCATCCTTAACTTTGTTCTGAATTTTATTACTATGTCTTTAAAGAGAGAACACAGCTTTATGTTGGCACACAGTTCATAAGACATTTAAGTGTGAAAAACACCTGGTGACATCATAAGCATATAAAGTCCTTTCTTTCAAGCTTAGTAATATCAATAGTATTTGAGATTAGACTTAACCTTGTGCTTAATTGCCTGATAATTTGGAAACAGTTTACCAGAGTTAGCAAAGAATTCTGGGGCAATTAGCTAAAGATAGAGTTGCTTGATGAAATACAACTTAAAATACCCAGCCCCTCCTTGAAATCACATTTTGAAATTGCTTCTGTATCCTAGTAAATCATCTAATCAACATACACTGCTGTATTTTCAGAGACGTCTGTTTTAAAGCACTGAAATTCAGCAATTTAGAATTTTCTGTAAGAAATTTTAACTGCATTTGTTTCTTTCATTCTCCTCAAAGTTGAGAGGCAATACAAGATCTAGTTCAGTTGGCAACACATTATTAAATGTCTCTGCAGTCTCTAATTTAGTTGTGCATTTGCTATATGTCTTGGTGGGAAAGATAATTTTGGATACTAAAAGTTAGACCAGAAGAAACGAAGCAATTAGTAATGGTGATGATCTCAGGTGTCAAGGGAGGGATTCAGACATATATCCCACACAGAACATCTTAGCTGATTCATCTAGTTAGGATTGGGGTCAGGAAGGGAAAAATGTATTTAATCAGTTTTTTAGCCAGAATCATGAAAATGGACTCAGAATGCCAGTAAACTTCAGAAAGGAGAGAAGAATATCTGCAAAATCAGAAAGAGAAGGCAGAAAGTAGTCTAGTGGAAGTGTCACATACAACTGTGCCAGCTGCAGTGAGTTTAGATTAGTGTCTGCATCAGGATTAATGGGAATGAAAGCCTCTCTGCTGTAGCTGCTCTCTGTATTCTAGTAGCTGTAAATTCTTTTAAAATCTTGAGCTAACAGAGTTGAGAATCATAAAGTCAAAAAAGAATGTGCTTTTGTGTAGATGCCTTGAGTGGCTGTAGCTGCTGTGATCATCACAGATTCTGCTCACATGCCGAGGAGGGGGAGCAGGTGTGTATGTGTTAGCACAGACAGAGTAGGACACTGTCACCTCTGGACTGCACTTGCTCCCCAACCAGGAGCTGTGGAGGGCTTGCCCTGCACCTCTCTGCAGATCCACGCCTCTCCAGACTGCCAAGGATGAGCTGGTATGAAAGTTTGCTTAAAAGAGTGCAGTGGTTACGGTTTTGATGGGCAGGAGAAAATTGATCTTGATTCCTTTTGCCACTGGTCATCCCTCTTGTGAGGCTCACTTTAAAATAGATGTGATGAGGCTACCACACATACATACCAGCAAATTCCAAGACTGACTGAATTGATATGAAAGAGGGAAACCCTTTTTGAATACTGCACCAGTATTTTTCTTTTGTTTTTAATGCCTTAAACAGATATGCAAGTTTTCATTTTGAGAGCAGACTTTTTAAAATGCCATGCTGGAATGGTACTTCTGTTATATTTAATTTTATACCCAGACCAGGTTTCCTCAATCCTTAACTATGCATTTGGGATTTTGTTTTGGCTTTTTTTTTTTTTTCTCCTTTTTCTGCTGGTCCTGCAAAATCTTCTGGCATCTGAAATTGGTCTTGATGCTGCTGTGCCTCCTCCCAAACGCTGGTTACATAGCCTATGTACCCTTTGTTAGCAGAGGTTGTTGTACCCTTTGTTACCTAGGTTGAAGCCAGAATAAATTCCAGTTTGCTGCTTTGCTTCTCTGCCTTGGGGATTTAAATCTTGTCCATATGAGACGTTACACTGTTTTAATTAAAATTTTTTTAAGTCAATATAGTTAAATCTGTTCAAACTCCTTATACAGAAGCACTTAAACCTGCTTAACCTTTGCTAGAATTGGTTCAGCTAACATTGATAAATTGCTGAAGTAAGCTAAATTAATTTAAGTGAGGTCTTAGCTGGGATAAGTGCATTTACATTAGATGTTTGCACCAGTTTAACTGGATTTAAAATCAATCCGTTTAGTTAAGTCAATGCATTTTTCCTTGCATAGGCATGACCTTAGTTATGTGCAGCATGGGTCTTGCAAAAAAGAAAAAATCCAACTTTCTGAAATGCATATTTTGGTTTAGTAAATTGGTTGAACGTTTGAGTACATAGTTGGGCTTATGACAGGTTTTGATATCTTTAAATCATGTTTAAGATTCATTTTTTGTCCTACTCAGGATGGTTTTGTTTCAGGGACAGGAAGCTAGTCACCTTTTTGGTACTGAGAGGTCTGGAATCTCTGCCAGCTGACTTTGTAACTTCTCAGTGTTTCAACCATGATAAGGTGAACAAAACAACAAATAAGTGGTCACTTAACTAATTTGTTTAGAATCGGAAATATACTTCTGGAATGATTTCACCAAAGGAATCTGTGTAAATTATGAAATAAATCCTCAGTGTTCTTTAACTGTTATCAGTAGGTTTACTGATAGCAGTAATGTAATGCATATAATATGAAATCCTTGATCTTTTTAAATATAAATTCTGGAAGCTGATCCAAAGAAAATGATCTCTGAAATTATTGTTGAAAATTTTTCAACATTTCAATATTTCTTTAGTCTGGCTCAGTATGAATTCTTTTAGAACTTGGTAAGTAGAGCCAAAAGCTCTAATGTCCTTCCATGTGCAAAAATAAATCTGAGATATCTGAGGAATAAAATCTGATGTCATATGTGAATTTTTTTCCTTTGTGAGATGTGTTAACTAAGTGTTGCTGTATACCTTGCAACAGTTAGGATTTTTTTTTACTGTGCTTGGGTTGAGTTCACACTCTTTGGACTGGACAAAGAAAAAATGAAATAGAATTTTTTTTTTTTTTTTTTAAAGTACTTTGGGTAATAGCTGGGGAAACTGTATTCAGCTTTATTTTGTAATCCAAAAGTCAAACAGTGTACAGTAAGCAGGGAAATTAATTTTTACTTTCTTATCTTCTATCCCCTAAGACTCAATTAACAAGCATCTAGCTGTGGGTTTTTTTGCCAGGGAGTGAAGTACTTTTGATCTTTCAGGTCAGAGGCTTGACTGCTTTCATTTTGCATGCCAGAAAATTAAATTTAAATTGTGGCTTTAACAACGATGTTTATATCCCTTGCATAATATGATTACATATGTTCCTGATCATCCACCTATATACTTGTCAGTATTCATGAACAAAGCTAGTCCTAGGCACCTGTGATTCCCCAGATGAAAAGGCAATAGATCCTCTGTGTCCGCTTTTAAAATACATAGGAATATGCATGCTGTGTTTATTAAAAATGGTTTATCTCACTGAAGTTGTCATAGTTTGCACAATAAAACTTTAATCTCATTATGTTTTGTTTAAAAAAAGAAAAAAAAATGGCCAGTGATCCTTTGTTAGACAAAGGTTCCCAGGGGAAAGTAATGGTAATTATGGAGTAGTACAGCTCTTTGGAGACATCATTTCCAGAGGACCTTATGCAAGGGGATTAGAATTTCACGTTTTGTTTTCTCATCTCGTGAACTACCACCTGCAGAAATGAAACAAGACTTCAAATATTCTTTTATCAGGATAAACACCAATCTCTTGATCACCTTAGAAATAGTATATTATTTTCCTGAGATAAAGGGGTTTTTTTCTTTATTTTTATAGATTTCAAAATAGATCTGTAATGCTGTCATACTGTAAGTCTTATGCGAAATTATTATCTTCTCTCAAATGTCTATTAGTGTAATTAAGTTTCCATTCTATAATTCTTCTTAATGGGCTCTGGATACTCTGCGGTACATGCTGGGTACTGGGCTTTTGCCCAGTAAAGCTTGAAATATGAGCTATTACACGAATGATCCATCTCTCTTTGTGTTCAGCAGATGCACTTTGTCAGGATTTCTGTTTCTGTATCAAAGTTCATGATGAGGAGTCTGCAGTACTTGTAATGCATTTGTGCTGAATTCTGCACTCTGAGTTCTTTTGGTGCTACCATGCTGAAATAGCCTTGAAAATGTTCCGGTGAAATCTTGCAGCTGCACATATATTCACAGCATGATTGAGAGAAAAATTAAAGCATGAGAGATCTGGGCTCATCCAATTTGATCACAGACATGCAGTTAGCATCTGATTCTTAACTTCTAGTGTAGTTTGTTGTGAAGGTTTGAGGAACAGTTTGAGGTTGTGGCACACTTTGGCATGTTTGTCATAGATATTTTCCCAGCTGTTTAAATCAGCCTCTTCCAAATACTCATTGTATACGTGTGGATGTTCACATACAGCTCAGGACTCTTACTGTCTGCCTGTCTTATATCTACTTGCACTTAATAGTCATTTCAACATTTTGGTTTTTTGTTTACTATGTACTTAGAGGCAACTTGAAGGCAGACCATTTAGCTATGCAT
Organism: Corvus brachyrhynchos; assembly: GCF_000691975.1. Classification (NCBI taxonomy): domain Eukaryota; kingdom Metazoa; phylum Chordata; class Aves; order Passeriformes; family Corvidae; genus Corvus; species Corvus brachyrhynchos. The sequence goes on from NW_008239648.1 coordinate 487,021, forward strand.
GTGCTTGAAACTGTTAAAGATGCTGGTAGTTAATGTGTTGTTTTGGTAAGAACTCCCAGGACATTAAGTATTATAAATACACAAAATTGAGGTATGTAAGAGTTAGCAGTAATAAATGTTTCACATACAATCCCTGAGTCCCTTTCTTTCCAAAAAATGAAATAGAAAAATTACATGCTTGAGTACAAAGTACCCAAACTGGTTGTTGTGTCTTCTAAGTCCTCAGAGTGCTCAATCTTGATAATAGGGCTTCTTTTTACTATTGATATGGCAAAACTCAGGGACCATATACAGACAGAGAGAGGGGAGGAGATTTTCCCTTTCACTGACAATATTTTTTCCCTCTATTAAATGACCTGTGGATTTATAAACCATAAAAGACTGCATTTGGCAAAACAAGGTTTGAATTGTATCTAAAGATATGCTATATATACAGTATGTAATTGTAAATATTTGCCAAATAAACTATCTTTTTAGAGAAATTAGTATGCAACTAACTAAAATGTAAAAGCACTCATCTTAGAACTAGGAATATATTGATCTCTGTTCTTTCTGTAAGAAGTAATTCTAGATCTACAGTAAGACTGCTAAAGGAAAGAGATCCTTTTTCTGAAAACATGGGCTGTCTATCCTGCTGCTGTCAACTTTTTTTAATGTCTCTGACCAAAAAAACTGCAATGATTTTTTAAGGCTTTTGACCTAAGTTCATTTTTAAAAATTAACATTTACTGAAGGAATAAAATTGCTCTTCATGTAAAGGCAGTGCCTGTGTCTACAGGCAAAATGCAATTTTATTTCTGTTGTTTAGAAAAGAGATCTCTAGTGAAAATTAAACCAACTTCCTGCTTGACATATCAAATCATAAACTAAAACTGTTTTACATAAATACAGCATTAAAAAGTTTTAGAGCTCTGAGTGGAACGGATTGCTACTGTATACTGACTTCACTGCAAAACTAGTCAAAGGTTCACTGAAAAGCTGGTCAAAGGATTCAGTTTCATTTCCCTTTTTAATCTCGGTAAAAGCTATTCCTGAGAGCTTGAACATGCACCATAGGCATCCTATTTTCCCATTATTCGCCTCTACATGCTTCTTCTCTTCATGAGACTTTATGATACAACCAGGTTTCCTACACCAGTGGTCAAAGAGAAACAATATATTCTCACACTGATTATTATTTAGAATCTCTTTTGTTATGGATGAGAGTATGTCCAAAGGCTGCTTTTCCCAGGACAACGCTAATGTTTTCAAATGGCCCCTGCAGGCAACCGGAACTTCAGATCTCTGAGAGTGACACATGCAGCCCTGAAATACTTTCTTTTCTGCACTTAAATGCCAAAGAAGGTCAGGAAAAAAAAGCTAGGTGGAAAAAGTGTAATTCATGCTGTTGCGTGGGAAGAGTGGTAGTGCTTGCAGAACAACTGCTCAGCTTTGAATTAAAAAAAGGTGTTTTATGATTCCTCTTTTCCCTTTCTGGAACTCTGCAGCAAAACTTGGAGTGGAATACATTGATTCAAAAGATGCAGAAATTATTAAAGAAAGACATGAAAAGCAATGAACAGTTTATAATAATGCCCTATAATTAATGTAATTCAATTTGATTTTATGTTTGTATTGCATATAGAGAAAGCAGCATGTCAAAAGACTAGATAAACTAGGGAAAAGACATCAGGAAATCCATGCTTTGTTCCTATCCCTGTCACAGATTTCATTAAGTTTTGGAAATTACACTTAATTTGGCTTGGTTTTTTTCTTATCTGAAAAAAACACCTTTTTTGAAATGGCTTTTAGATGGTATATTTTACCTGTGATACTAATGCTATGGGCCAACATTTAATCAAGAACATTTTACTCTAATTACATGATTACATTGGAATAGTGCTTCACAACCCTTACCATCACTGAAATCTCATTTTGGTGCATCATGAGGAAGTGTTCCGAGGTAGTCAAATGCTTTGTCAGTGCAGCACAGCACATATCTGCAGAATCCTGTCAGCTGCCTTAGTGCAAACATTATATTTAGATATGGGTTCACTTCTTTCTGTTTTCTGTGAGGGAATTGATAGAGTGAAAAAAAATGCCAGAAACAAGAGTAGTGGAAATTTGTTATGGGATTAGTTATGTGCATGAAGACTTTCAAGTCTGCTAGGTTCTCAGACTTTTTATATTTTATCATTAAAAATAGGGACACATTTTTTCATATAAAGAGTATCAGCAATGGCTCCCAGCTTTAGGGACAATATGTGGTTCCAGATGCATTTCATGTATTGCAGGAAGACTCTTGTCTAAGCTCCTTAGCTAACCTTGAAAAACAATGAGGATTTTGAAGAGGGGTCAAAACAAATGCACTATACAAAACCATGAGGATTTGGTCTTTTGGTAATGGGGAAAATCAGCTTCAAAATTACATTTGTTATTTCTCTTTTTTAATATTTTCAGATAGTAGCTGTATTTGCCGGTATAGCCAGTATGTATTAGTATTTCAAATACTCAGATTAAGTTAATGTTCTTTCCCAAATTGAAAGATAGTTTTTAAATTGTGTAAAATCCCATTTAGTTTGTCCTCTTAGAAGAAAAAAAAAAATCAATGAATAACACAAATTAGCCAGATGTGGGTTTTTCTATTGTTCCTGGAAGCAGACTTTCAAAATCTTTCTAGTCAAAATAAAGAGGACCTGATCCCATTCTTTTCCAAAAAAATCAGTGGCAACTTTATAGCTGACTTTATAGCTGACTGTTGGAGAGGTATTGACCCTGAACACAGCACTATTTTTGTAAAGTGATTTTCAGAACTCCACGCAATAGTTCATCAATTGAGGAAAAAGCCTATAATCAAAACCTATGCACATACACAAGAGGGAAATCAGCTTCATCCTGATTCTTTGACATTTTCTTGCTTTTGAGCAGATATAAATAAAAATGTGTGTGTCAGCTTTTTGGTAGTTACCCTGCAATCAGCTGGCCTAAAGAGACATTTCACAAGTTACATTTTTCATCCTTTTTTTTTCATTGAACATTACACTTGATCTTTTCCTTTTACTTTGTTCCTGTCTTTATCTACACATATTCATAAAATAAGAATGAAAGAGCAAAAACACAATTAACAAAGAGACAAGTTAACAAAAGAAGCTGTTGAAATTGATTGTAAATTATTATACTTATTTATCTATTACTAATGCAACTATTTGACAATAATCTTCCAAGTTTGCAACTAGAGCAGTCAGATCAAAAAAGGATAAAAGAAAAAGAAAATATTATTTAATTAGATCATGATTTTTCTAATCTGTGAAAGCTACTTTATAAAGGACATACCCATTCCCTCACAATTTCATTTAAATAGCTTACTTTCATTTAATATATGTGTATTTTACATTCAGATTTTAGTTCTCTAATAAGGAGAAATCTTATTTCAGTAGTATTCTGAATTACAGGAAAAAACTGCATTGGAAAAAACAATCATTGAAAAAACTGCATGTCTCATTTACAGTCAGAAAAATAGTACTACTAAGGAAAAAATCAATATAATACTTCTTAATAGATTTGAAAATAAATTATGTGTTTCACCATCTTATTCTCCAGTTATAGATATACTAAAGCTTTTTAATTTTAAAATGCAACATGAAATCTAAGATTTTAGTTTTGTATATAGGAAGGTCATGAAAAGCAGTGCATTCCAGGAAGAAATAAGCAAATTGTGCCCTTGTAATAGTTCACATCTAAAATTAGTTTTAAACAAGCTACTATTTTTCAGAAATATTCTCCATTAGCTGCTCTGTTGGTCAGCTTCCCAGTCTTGATTCACCCAATTTGCCAGATTTCCAAGAGTCTGTATGTAATCTGTTCTACTGCAAGGTGTAAGGATAAACTCTTTCTTGTCCAAGAAGCTTTTTTGCAATTATCTCCTCTGTCCTTTTGGAGATCACTTCAATGAAACTGGCTCTGAGCAGTGTGTACATACCTGTTAAACCTTTACACATGGCAAAGCATTATTCAAAGTTATGGTGTCTGACTTTAAACTGTCCTGAAAACTGCATCACACTTTTCAAGAAATCTATAAAGTTATCCCAGATTTTATGTTCTGTAACATTTTTTTTCAGTTCCATTATTTGCTTGTCACAGTCCTCCTCAAGTTATTTTCCCAAGCTTTCAAATTTTCCTGGTTTAGGATTCTGTAGTGATCAGATAACGTCTTTTAATGGCAGTGGTTGTTGAGGAAAAGAAATGTTGGTGTATATATATATACACACATACATATGTGTATGTGTATATATATATAAATACTACTTGTCAGTAATGAGAAATATTCTATTATGTGTCACGGGAATGCAGAAAACCTTACGAGACAGTGCTTCAGAGAAACAGAGTATTTAGTGTAATTTAGTGGAGCCACAAAATGGTCCAGGTTGTTGGTCATGAAAATTAGCATAGTGCCATTGAAGTGAATGAAACTTCAGATTATGACAGGTTAGATCCTCCTGAATGACTGATAATGCCTATTATATATTCTTTTGCTGCCATACTAAGTAACTGTTTTCAGTGCATCTGGGAATGGACTACAGGTGTGACTGAGAACAAAAATGTTTAACAGATATGAAAAATTTCTCATGTTTTCCTTGAAGCAAACTTCTCTTTCATTAAAACTTTTCCTACCAGCCTCTAATGTTGAATGTAACTATTCTTAGAGATTATTTTGTAGAATATAATTTCTTTTTCCTTGGGAATAACCTTCATTTGTTGCTGACAGCTGAAGCCATTGTCTGTCTACATGCATAGATTTTCTTTTAGAAAATTTAATTTAAAATATCAATGCTAGAAGAATTCTGATTTTTGTGTCCCAAAGATAATGCTTAGAACAGAATGGCTTTACACACAAATGCAAAATACTTACACACTAGGATTTTTCTAGGAGTTCTTGAATCCCAGGGGAACATTGAAACTAAACTGTCAGTTCCACTTGACCACATCCATGATTTTTGCTGCTGTAGGCCTTTAACCAAATGGAACTGGCCACTTTTATCTCTGTAAAGTTGCATGAAGAGAACAGCATTCTGTGAAATTATCTTATCTGAAAGGGTCCTTAATGTGCTTATTGAACACTGTAATTCCTTGATAATATATTATTGATATATATGTATTGATATATATATATATATTGATATATACATTACAGCATCAATTTCTTGATGATATAATACGCAAACTGAGAGTGGCTGCATGTTGTTTAGCTGACAAGTTGTTGCAGTGGGAATTGTACTTGTGGCACCATCACTGCAGTGACCAGCATCTCACTTCTGTGTCACATCTGGTGTATGGTAGTTCAATCTGAGCTGTTAATTTACTTCAGAACTAAAGTATTTCCCACATGGCAGAGGAGTGTCAGTTTTTTAAAGAAAAGTTTATTTTGCATTTATTAAATACAAGGGGGGAAAAAAAGGAAACAAATCTTGTTACTGTTTTTGTTATGAAACATCATCTCATTGAGGTGAAAAGTGATAAAATCATATTAAATGCTTTTTTATTAAGTGCTTTTTGCACTGACTTGTTACTCCCTAGTATTTGGTCTAACTAGTTCAGGGACAAATATATTTAAAAAAACAGACAACTATGACAAACATGATTATCTATGTTCACTGGTAGATTTTGATGTCCTAGCATTATTGTTAACGCACTTTTGCTATGATCATGTGTGAAGCTCAGGTAAGTGTAGCTCACATAGCTGAAATACTCCGATCGGTGAATATTCAGCTGAAACATTCAGCTCACTAGCTGAAATACTTCAGAGGTCAAAATGGATACATTAGTCTATACAGTTTACAGTCCCTGTAGAACCAGTTTGCAAATGGTTGCAGAGGTGAAATAGGCCTTACATCTGAACTTTCTGAATCTATTGGCAGTGACTGTATATTCTAGGGAGATGAGCATCATCTAAGTACTTACTAAAAATACAGAAAAGTGGTAAATAATGTGAAACCTGTGCTCAGGCCCTGTGGACTGGGAGCCTGAAGTATTGCAGATTGCTACAGTCTGGAAAAAAAATTCCTTTTGTTTGTTCTGACACAAGGAAGCCATACAGTTCCTAGTGAGTCTGTGCAACTATTTCCACAGCTTTAAAGTTGCAGCAAAATTTTCTAGCACTGACAGATTATGCTTTTGAGGTCTGTTACACATTAAGACATTATGAACATCAAATATGCCTCAGCAGCAGGTTAATTGCCCTGTTATTTGTTTCAGGTAACTGGGATGTTTGTGTAGCATTGGTCTGAACTGGTGAGCAGTTCACTTGATTTAGAGTTAGTTATTCTGTGCGTATAATTTCTGAAAATTATCTCTGAATTCTTGCAATGTAGAATATCTATTCTTTTAAGATATTGTTAAACACTACTCATTAAAGACATTTTTAACTACACGAGTATTTGCTAAAATTGAGCAGCAGACCCATTAACATAAGACATAAATAGCTGAAGTTTCTTTGCTCCTGAAAGTATTTGGCATCTTTGAGATATTTAGAGGAAACAACAGGTCACAGACCTAAATCGAGGTGGTTTTTGTGATGTCCAGATATTGGTTAACATAGTAAAGTAACTCTTCTTCTGGAGCTATGCAGTCCATTCTTCAAGGTCTTTCATTGGCCTTTAGTTAGTGAGAGAGATGCTTACATTTTGGTTTATAATGGAATCCAAATAATCAAAGTCATGTTTACACTTTTCATTGAGATCAAAATAGAAATTTCTTTCTAATCCAGGTGTATAATAGAGATATGGAAGAGGGCTGCGTACATAACTACTGAATTAGACTACATAAAAGTGATATTTTTCAAAAAAAGCAATTAGTTTAGAAGAAGCACCAAGACAATTGATTTTATAGCAGGTTATGCTTAATATTTGCTAGTAAAGCATTCTGTATATGAAAATTTTTCTGCTTTGAAATGATTAAATCGAAGTGAACAGGCAGTAATTATGTTTGGTGAGGAGGCTTCAGATTTTTTCCCAGCTTTGGTCTCCACCCTGTTAACTGGTGTCGTCATCTATTGAACTGAGAGTATATTAAGGCAATGTGTCCTTCTTGAAGCTGTCCTAACCTGGTGTAAAATTCTGAATGAATTACTGCTGGCTGCTCCACTGGATTCTTCCCAAAACCTTTTGATATATGCTCCAGAACCTGCTCTGATTTCTAGTTAGTTTTTAACTTCATTCAAGATGTTGACTTTACTGTAAGACATATGAATTTTTTGCATAAAATTTCTCTGGGCATGTCCAGGCCTATAAGTTAATTTTAGTTCAACAGCTAACTTCCAACAACCAGAATAGACAAAGATATTACAGTATCTCATTTGAAAAGACTGATGATTTCATTCAGTGTCTCAGGATCAGGATCCTAGACTTTAATCTCCCAATGAACCATTGAATGTCTGTCTTTGTAAATGTAAAGTTCACATTTTTATCTGTCTATTAAATCTTTTCAAAGAAGGAGTGGGTGTCTGTGGAAGGCATGGGGACAGGAAGTGTTTTTCTTTTAAATTTTTAGAAATTTTCAGCCAACTGTTGAAGCAAATGACTCTTTGGGTCCATTTTTAATCTTCTTAAGATGTCCATGCAGGTTTCATTTGTACATTTACACGTGTGCATTTAGAAATGCCTGCTTTTGTTTAAAATTAAGCATTTTATATGTATAATGTTGTGTATTTTCTGCTTTAAATGTGACAATATTCACTTTTCTTTTAAATTTCTTTTCTTTTTTACCCCAGTGTAAAATATACATCAGTGTAGCAATTGATTCACATTAGTAGTGTTCAGCCTTCCTTTATCTGTGGATCTCTGCAAATTTTATAATGGAAATATGGGTGTTCTACAAATATGTGTAGATCACTGTATACCATATTTGAGTCTTCCGTGAAGCAGAAGTATTGCAAATTCCTGCAGTACACAAAAAACTATTTGAAAATTACTGCATCATAATAACAAAAAGCTAATCTATGTTCTTTCTCTCTTGGGCAAGTAATGCAGTCATAAATTGAGTGGTATTATAGAAATATGGAATAATTTTTTGCTGCATTTGGAAAAAAAAGAAAACTTTGCATTATAAGCATTTTTTTAGCAGATTTACAGTGTAATTCTGTTGAAACTCTCAATCATCTTGCCTCTACTATTTTCTGTAGGTGTTATGATGTTACTTACGGCTATTAGAAAGATAAAGGGAAATTTTACCTAGTATAATTCAGATTTCTGTTTCTCATTTACCATGTCCAAAATTGCAACCAAGATCTAATTTGGTACTCAACAAGATATATATTTGAACATGACTGGATGAATTAAACAACAGTCTGTTGCTTATTGTACTATTTATCAACCCTTGCCGGGGCCATCTGTTTATGACATAGTTATGACTTGTCTCCTAATTCATCTGCCATTCTCAAAACTTTCGGTATAATTTTTGCCAAGAAAACAAAATCTATTTTGGTCTTCTTAACTTCTACAGGTAGAAATCGGAGAAAAGGTTACTTTTATTTATATAGACATTCCAGAAAGTGACTATTTATTTTAAAAAATATTATTTGTATGGAAAATAAAATGAATTCTTATACAAAAAGGGACTATGTCTTAGTGATGTAGCTGTAATTACAGTTTAAGACTAAACCCCTAACTTGAGATCTTAATGGGAGGTTTTCATTAAAGGAATTTGAAATACATTAATAGTACATGATAATGCCATTCTCCACTATAATCAGTCAGAAAAACACTCAGTTTCAAAAAACCCAAGAAGACACATGAGCTTGGGCTTCTTTCACTGAAACTGTTACTTGAAAGTTAAGTGTCTTCTTCCTAGCGTGCACTAAAGTTTGGAAGACTGAAGAAGAGGTCTTGCAGTTCAGGGATTTAATTTCTTGGAATTTCAGTCTTCTTAGAGTCTTTGGGAATGGCTTTGTCATAAAGTCTGTGGAACCTGGAAAACAAAATAGTAGAAAAACTGTGAGGTCTCCAAACCTGCAGCTACCTTTGTTCTTTTCTCTTTCCTTACCTTCATTGTCATGGATTTGCCATCCCTTGGATAGGAATAAGCCAGTAACAAGAGAGTAAGAGGTCCACAGCTTTCTGCTTACAGCATTTTGATGGCAAAAAATGTTAATGGGTAAACGAAGGTTATCAGCCATAGTGGAGGTAGTGTCTCCCACCACTAGTGAAAGTTATGGGTGATGTTCATGTATGAAACTTTTTCTGTCTGTTAATAATTTTTTCCTTTTTCCCCTCCATGATAAGGCTTGCTTTAATTCAGTTTCCTAAATTTTTCACACTGCCATGTTGTTGAGTGCAATGAGAGAGGATTATGGCCTTTGTTCAGGTTACAGCTCTTAGAATTACTTCACACAGCTCTGAAATACTAGCTTACCAACAGCTACTTGTTTTTACTCATTTCCTGGATGATTCTGGAACTTGACAAATCTGTGGACATAACTTGTTTGCCAAAGTAAATTAAAGCGTAGGTGTATGAATAATTTCTAATTATCCTAATTTTAGTGTCATTTACATTGGAAATAAATCAGTAGTTAATTGTATAAACTCATTTTTCTTTTGGGTTTGAATCCGTGTTGAATTTTACTGTTCCGTTTACAGAGGAGTCATTTAGTTTTCATGATTACTTAATAGAGTAGGAGTTATGGTGCTCTTGAGAACAACTCTGAGCAACAAATGGGCTGAAAGAAACGAGGCAAGTAACAGACAGAACTGACAGAAAATATTTTAAGTGGGGGGCTTCAGAAGTCTGGAAGAAGAGTTACCACACATAGACTTAACAGAAGATTCAGTTATCTGGCAGTGTCCTGACTAATGTCCTAGCCAATAATTGATTTTACTGGGTTCTAGGCAGCATCATATTTTTTTTGTACAACCAAAAAAGTTTTAACTACAAGGGATAGAGGTTTACAGCCGTAAGCACAGAGTTCTGGCACAAGTACAGTTTTGGATGAAAAGAAATTTAAACTTTTTTTTTTTTTTTAAACAATTACTGTCATTATGATTGAAGACAGACATACTGAGGCAAAAAGCAATAACAACAAAATGTGGTGGAAGTCCATTTCAGCTTTGGGGATGTATTGTCTGCAATATAATAGAACAAAAGACATCCAGAATAAAAGCAGTGCTCATAGCTGAGGAAAACAAATATATTGATCTATTGCAAGGATCAAAATTATTTTTTTACACTACATGCACAAAGGTGTGTTCACTGTTGAAATTTATCTATAGCACCACTGTTGATATTTCTGAGTAATGTTCATGGAATCTTGAGGCTAGCAGGGAGAGGGGAAAAAAATACTTCCTTGGCAAAAGTTTGTCTTCTTTTTCTCCTCTTACTGTTGAAGAAAAACGGAACTGTTTAGTTTAAATGCCATCATACTGACCTTTTGGTTTTGTCTCATTCATGCCTGGTCTAGTTTTGGTGTGCATACAATTCAACTAAACAGTAGTAGTGGAATTTTAGCAGCATAGAAATTAATTACGAGTTTGGAAATAACTCAATAACGTATTTCCCACATTGCCTTTATTTATGGATGCAGTTGGAATTTTGTGATCCACACTGTTTAACAAGGACTGGGACCCTGTCAACTGTACACCAAGTCATTTGTAATGAATGTAAAGGAGTACAGACCCTGTAAAAGCTGTCAGAAAACAAGGCAAATAGGAGTGAATTTATCTGCTGAGATCGTGTATCTAGAAATTTCAGTTAGTAGCAGTTCAGTTAGTTTTGCTTTCATGGTCACCACTATGCTAACACAACTGCTTACCCTTCTGGATTATGAAACAGAAAATGATTCACCGCATTTTCTTCCTCATAAAATTCTAAAATTCATGCTGCTCAAAAGTATAAATACTATTGAAAGTAATTATTCTTCCGGCAGAAAGGAGCAAATTTGTTTCTTCAGCCTGTGTGACTGCTTACGCATCAAGAAAAGACTTTGAAACTGCTGCAGATGTGCTACAGATAAATGTTTGCCACTCTCTTAACAAGATTCTGTGTATCCCATCTTCATTTGGATAGTGTTTGACCATTTGGATCCTTTCCATAAGCTAAAATTTGCTTAATTTTTTACCTGATAATAGAACAGACTGCTTTAGCACTCCCAGAAAGATTGCTTTTACAGAAAATAAGGCACGATTTTGCTTTATTTTTTACAGAAAAAAAAAAGCACTCATTTATCTGAGTGATACCACTGCTGAAGGGAAGGAATTTTTCTGTGGCAAAGCAAAGAGTTTTCTGAAAGACTCAGGTGTTGATCAAATAGGTTTTTCATCAGACTGTTTCAACTGCATATTTTAAGCTTTATTAATGAGTAAAGGTACCAGAACCTGGAACTTCCAGTGGCTGTCTGGCTTAAAATGTGTTTGTATGTGACTGTCACTATCATTAGTAAGATGACTTTCACTTAAGTTTACAAGCATGAGTTCATTAAGTGTATGTAGATGAAGATATGTAGTGTCATTTGAACAATTACGAGTAATTCATATCCACAATTTAACAAGGGCCTTCTTCTTCCTCACAAGAATAGTCATAAACATTGCTTATCATTTATGGCAAATATGTATTTAATATTATTTTTAGACTGGCATAGAGAAAATTTAATTCTTTGTGTATCAAAAATTGTTATTGCCATGTAAGCACAAACTGTAATGAAAATAAACGGCTGGCACACAAATAGACCTTATTATAGAACTGTGTAGCTTCCAATGTACAACTTTGGTTGACCTCATACTTGGGCTACTGGTTATATCCCAATTGGCAAACAAGCAGTGTCTTCTTCGGTATTAAGGCATTCTGCTTTTCGGAAAAATAAGTACGTGATTCAAAATTGGAGAATATTTTTATCTTGTAAATGAATATTGTCTGTATGCATGCCAATTCTTTATCTAGCCCATTAAAACCTTCATTATTACTTCATTATTTCAATTTTTAGTTTTCTTTTGAACAGGGTGTCCTGAATGAAGTTATTAGGTAAGCTATTGCATTCTTGCATAACCATATAAAAGGGAAAAACTTCCGTGTTTATGAAGGTGTTTATGTTAAGGAGCCAAAAGAAAAATTAAAGCCCACTAAGCAACTTAGATAAGCATTTACTTTAGCATTTTTAGTCTGTTGAAACCATATTTATATTTTAAATTTGGCATTTTCTTAATGTAGTACTAATAATTAGACATGCTCTACTTGGCGTAAACGCTCCTGTATTTTCTGATCCAGTTAGATTTTGTTGGAGAGAAAAGGTTCTACTGTGCTAAACTGCTTTCCTCTAGAGTTCCCAAAAAAATGGCCTTTATTTTTAAGGGGATCGATTAGATGCCTGAATGTGAAGTACACTAGAGAAATACTTAATAAAACAAGTATTTTTCAAGCCCTTAGGAGCTAGCATTTTTTGTTTGCATTTCATCATGCTAATTACTGTTTAAAGAGTTCCTTAGGTGAATACACTTGACTCATTTTATGAAGTTTCATTCTATTCATTATACAGGACAGCTAATTAATGCTGGAAATGTTATTATTCTAAGAGAGATTGTGTAACCATTCAGCTACAAACATCTTGGAGATGCACTCTAGGTGTCAATATTTGACTCTTTACTCTTTAAGGAATTACAGATAATTTATGGGTTTTTTCATCAAAACTCAGCTTTAGCTTTCATAGAAGAATACACATAACTTATTTCGGATATTAAACAAGAAGGATCTTCAAAACGAGTTCTCTGAAAGTAGTTCCTTCATTATTTTTCAAGCAAACTTGTGATGATTCACAATATGGAACCATTTCAAATTACCTTCATTTCTCCCTCTCAGCTGTGCTCACTCTCAGCATCCAGTTGTATTGATTTATATGAAAAACCTAAGTTTCATTAGTCATAATGAAGTTAATGGCAAGTTACATCACTTTTCTTGGACTGCATTTTCCAAAGCAGAACAATATAACTGCATTGGAACGTATTAAATGTTACATTAACAGACACAAAATCCTGTGTTAAAGTTAATTTATGTTGAGCTGTGGAGTGATACACGCTGACAAAAACAGAAAAAATGCAAAATTGAGGCTGATAATCTGTCCGTCCCTGATTATATAGATTTGTTGCAGCACATGCTGTATGTAACTTCATGCTGAGATCTGAGACCTGAGCAACAATTGCCACAATAGGAAACAGTCAGAGCAGTCTGTCAGCCACTGCATCAAACCTTATTGTCCTTTTTGGATACCTTTTAGATCTCTAAAGATACTTTCAGTAATATACTTACACTCAGCAATTTTAAGAAAAGCATTATATCAATTCCAGGCTTCAGTGAAGTAAAATAAATACATACAGATTATTTATAAAAGCATGTGTTTCAATCTTACTTTATTTTATTTTACTTTAAAAATCACATCAAGTTACATCTTGACAATGGCTTAAACTGTACTTTGGCAAATACATAGGTGATTCTACTAGGGATCACATCTGGAAGGGTCATCTGGACCTTGCATTAGCCCTCTTCATGCCTTCTGTGGGTGTCCGGTCTTCTCTGCTTGTGAAGATTCATTTCTCCCTGAAAAAATATCGTGCTTGCACTTCTGCTGATCACTGCAAGGCCTTTAACAGCAAATGCTATTCCCAGGGCTGTCTTAAACACTCATCTACAAATGTACTCAGGCGTAATTAGATAAGAAGTCTGCACAAGCTTAAGGTTGTAAAATAAATACTATCACTGCCTGTGCTCATATCACCCTGGCTATATCCTAGCTTCATACCCTCTCCTGCTCAACTAGGTTTTCTCCCTCAACAGTGGAAACAGAAACATTGTTACCATATACTTGAACTGAATGTATTGCTCCTAAACTAATTACCTTGGCTGATAACTGTCTTCAAAATGTTGTTGCTGGAAGAACTGTGCTGTCCCATAGCTGTAGCTGTCCATATGCTGTTTTGAATCACAGAATTGATTGAATTGGAATTGGAAAAAACCTTCAAGATCATTACCCCAACCATTACTGCCAAGTCCACCACTAATCCAAGTCCCTGAGTGCCACATCTACATGTCTTTCAAATACCTCCAGGAATGGTGACTCCACCACTGCCCTGGGCAGCCTTTCCCAGTGGCTGATAACACTTTCAGTGAAGAAATTTTTCCCGGGATCAAATCTAAACTTTCCCTGGCTCAACTTGAGGCCACTTCCTCTCATCCTGTTGTTACTTGGGGAAAGAGGCCAGTCCCCACCTGGCTTCAAACTCTTCTCAGGGAATTGTAGAGAGCAATAAAGCCTCCCCTGAGCCACCTTTTCTCCAGGCTGAGCACCCCCAGCTCCCTCCGCTGCTCCCCATCAGACTTGTGCTTCAGACCCTGCCCCAGCTCCAGTGCACTTCTCTGGGCATGGTCCAGTACCTCAATGTCCTTCTTGTAGTGAGGGGCCCAAAACTGAACACTGGATTTGAGGTGATGCCTGACCAGCTCTACATCTGCAGTGAAACTTTCTAAATATTGCAGTCAGAGTTAGTTACGTAAGTAAAAACTGTTGTTGATGTAAGAGGGCAAAACTATTGTATGAAGGCATTCTAAGCAAAATTAAAGTATCTTAAAAGCAAGAAACAGTTGAAAGAGCAGTGATGGTGCACATGGATTATTTTGTCTGAATCTTGTTTTTTCAGACTCCTTTCTTAATGCTCTGGAAATGCCATAATAGTACATCAATCACATCACTAGGTAATGTCTATTGTTGCTGCTATTTTTCAGATTGCTTTTCTAATACAAGCTTAAGCATTTCTTCAGTATGTTATAGACCTAATTTTGAGTTTTCTACCACCATCTGAAGTTGAATAGTTTCTTTGTTTTCTTTATGGACTTCTTGGCTTTTCTCTCTTTGAAATAATAGCTTTCAAACTGTGGTCCTCAAGAATGTGGGAAGTAGCTGTTGGACTGGTATTAAACACACAGGTCTTTTGCAGAGAAATTTGACAATCAGGATGTGTGATGCTTTATCAGATATATTGAGGTTTTGCATTGGTTTGTTTGTTCACGTTTTTAGCAGCTCACTGCACAGCCAAAGTGTTACAGATGTGCACATGGAAAGCATAGCACTATGTTCAATTACAACACTATTATTATTATTATTATTATTATTATTATTATTATTTACTTAGGAAAAAGAAACTAAGAAATAGTTAAAGTGGAAACATAATGTGTCAGAGAAAGAAATTCCAGAGCTATAAAGAGTTTTAATAAAGATGTTAATATTCTACCTGATCAAATAGTCATGTATTTGGGTGGACTGTACAGATATGTCTATGTGTATATGTGTAGGAATCTTTTCTTGTTTCACTTTTTAAATTTCCGTTCTCCTGTCTGCTCTTCTCTTCTTTCAAAATGTGTTATATTTCATAAGATCACTCACTTTCTGTTCTGCCTAGCCCTTTCAAACATAGCTGCCTTTTTATAACATAATCCATAGTGTCTTGAAGTGCACAGCAATTATTTTCATTCTGTTCAGTGCTGTTCTGTCAGGCCCCTGCTCTGAGTTCCCAGGCATACCACTGTACATAATTACACAACAACTCTAACCGTACTGCATGAATCCCAGTTTTCCAGTCTTCACTTACCATATTGTAAGAAGATTGAGTAAGGAGAGGGAGTATGAATTGGCTGGGTTAGAAAAATAAATATGTGATTCTTCTGAATTCTTATGTGGTTCTTATGAACCTGTACTCCTAAAGTAGAGAACAGTAAATACTGTATCAATATCTTAAAAAGGCATTGGGTTTGTTTCTGGGAGTTTAAAAGTACTGCATGCTTGTCGAAGTGCATGAACAGCCTGTCTGGTGTAACTCCTCATGCTCTGTGGTATATTTGGATTTACTGCCTGTTAGATTTTGTGAAAGTATTGTCTTTTACTTTTTGTGTGTTCAGGTGAACAGTCAAATATCTAACATCTTGTTGGGTACTGAACAGTTATATATCAGGAGTTATACAATGAAATTCTAAACTTTCAGTAGCCATTTTCTCCCACTTTCAGATTGTGTACATAAAATTCTATTTTTGTAAGCAGTTTTTATCTTCTAATAAGTATTTATTTGGCTCTTTTGTGTCAATTCGATTCAATTTTATGTACTAAAATTGTATCTATTGTATTCTACTTGCTGCTAGGCTTATCAAAACTTAGGAGTTGTTACACTGAATCATGATTTAAGTAGTTATTGTTCTACCATCAAACAGTGTGAAATTCTTTAGTGCGTGACAGAAGTAACATGCTGTCATGCATTTATTAGATGTTCTTCATCCTTCAGTCTTTTAATCTTTTTGATGTGTACTCTTTCAAATTGATTAATTTATGACTCGTCTTTAAAAGAGCAAAATGCATAATTCTGTTGTTCTTGATCTTAGGACCTGTGTTTTCAACATTTTCTCTCTTTGGCAGAATGAGTATAGACCTCTGTCACAGATGTCATCCTTTGTCTCAGCAAGTATTTGCAGACCATCAAGCAGGCTTTTCACAGTCAGTATTTATTAATCAGAAGAATACAGTAGCTAGATTCCTTAGAAGAGAAGGACAAAGCTAAATGTACAAAAGGGTGTGTTCCCACATCATTTAGGATTACTTTCTGTTGTTCTCCAAAGAGGTGCACTCTAATCTTGCCTGATCCCACAATTGAACAGGCTAAACCGTTAAATTCCCTCTCTGGGAAAGCATCTTCTGACTCTTCCCCCTCTCTAGCAAGCCCGTGTGACTAAGAGCTAAGTAAAATTCTTTTTTGACAGCCAGCATCTCAGCGTTCTGATTTTTATTTCTTCTGTGAAATTTGGACTTGACAAACTTAACTTGTTGACCAGAATAGACTGTTTATAAGTGATTGTAGTATTTTTAATTATATACATGTACATATTATATATGTACAATTATAGACATATTATTATCTAATAGCCTAAAATCGTATACCAATAAATATATCTTTACTAAGTGATACGAAGTGATTTTTCTAGTTTCTGCCAGTTTATCATCTTAAACTGTTCCAGCAAAACATTAAGTGATCTTTACATCTGTCCATGTTTATGTTCTGCCTTCTGTGACTGTCTCTATAGCTCCTGAAGTGCACTAAGGTATAGCTTTTTGAAAGCATTCACAGAAGTTCAGGAGCAGTGCATAAATCACTTACCCAAACAATGCAGGATTTCAAAACAGATTGTTTCTTTCCGACCTCTGTAGGTTAATGCATTGCATGTACCTCAGATCATTCAGGTTTACAGATCTGGGTTTTCACTGTCCTTCACTAGTGACTGTCATATCTGAATGCTACTAATGTTCTGCATACAATAGCAGTTGGAGTTACAGCTCTCAGAGGTTAGGTACGTGTTGTTTAAATAAGCCCAAGCTACATTATTAGTTTTGAAAGGCAGTATTTAAATTTCCTTGTCCTGATTAAAAGGGTTAATCTAATTTTTGGGGTCTTTGTTAACCTGACCAAAAAAGAAAAAGTTTACGTCTGTGGACTGGAAGAGAAGGAAGTCATTTCAAGAGTCTATATCACCTCTTCTCAATACTCTCCTGATGTAAATAAAAAGAAATTATTTACATATCCCTGTCCACAGAGTCAGTTCTCTCATGACAGAAAGGCAATCAGATTGACAGGACTTGGTTTGCACTTGCTACATCAGTGCTGCCTGTTCCCAGTCATCTTTCTGTCCTTATGACGTGGCTTCAGGGAAAATTGGCTCCACGATTTTCTTGGGGATTGAAGCCAAGCTTACTGCCTTCCACTGGTAATCAGACTATGTCTATGACAATGATGGAAATTACTTCAGTGCAAAATAACGCAAAAAAAAAAAAAGAGTTTTGTTTTAGTGTCCCCAGGAAAGTGAAAATTGAGCTGGTTTATAGCAGCTTGGTCCACAGGGGCTATTTTATCTTAAAACCTTGGGGTTAAAAGCAGCAGCTCTTACCACTTTTGCAATCCATTTCTGAAATGGTTATTTTTTAATATTTTTATGAGAGGTCTACAGTCAGGACAGAAGTAAATATGCTGCATGCCTTTCAGTTTGTAGTACTTTTTGCATCCTTGTACTGAAGATTTGAGGGAGGATGCTTTGTTTTCATTTGTTTTTTGCTGTTGGTATGCATTGAGTAAAAGATACTGGAATGGCTGAAAAGTCACAGAGCTCATGTTCTGCATTAATAGATTTTATTTAGACTTCAGATGTATTTATGATTAATTCATTGTTGTCAGTGTTGGATTTTTTCTTGAGAGACCTGTATAAAACACAACAAACCATTTTCTGTGACTGTCCATAGGTTAGCTTTGTTCTTAGTATGGACTTTTGGGGAAACAGGTGCTTAACAGTTGTAACATTAAAGATAGTTTTGAAAGATCACTCTTTTCTATAATATCAATTTAATTTCTAGTTTAGGGCAAAGCTTTGCTTACATTGTAGGACAAGTAGGTTTTTTACTAACCTTTGTACAAATGTTTATGATTTTTACATAGTTTCAGTCTCACCAAATAGCCAAGATAAAGAAGTAAAGCAAGCAATAAGATTAATTTTACTTGCGAAGTCATAGCCTCTAACTGCCTTGTGTTTCAAGGAGTTTTATCTGTAGGATAAAAGTTGGTTTAGTAATTGCCCTTTGTATCAGTTAATAAAGATGGCATTGAGTGCAGCAATGCATACTGCACCAACTTAATGGTAACCATACACCATAATCAGACTATAGCCAGTTAAGTATATACCAATGACTTTTATGACTCTCAGAGTAATTTTTTTTACACTTTTTCTTTGTAAGAGGTGTCTCTGTCATCTTTCCTCTCACAGGAGGTCTTTTCAGTCCTTGGGACTTTCTTGCCTTTGGGGATTTTCCTTACAGTTCTTTAGGTAACAAATACTTTAAACAATGAGATTTTACTTTCCAAAACTTAAACCAGATTTTATTTTCAAAACTTAAGCCAGAAATACATAAATTTATGTGTTACCACTTTCAAACAGCTTTTGTTTGTAAAACTTACAGTAGTATCACTAGTTGAGTCATTTTCCACCATACTCCCAAAGTAAGGTCAAAATATTATTTCAGAGAGAAAAGATTTAACCAGATTTCCTAAACTCTTGGAGAATAAAAGAGTTGCTCAAGGGGTACAGTCTGTCTCCTTATCATTTCCTTGAGGCATCTGGTTAGATTGGTTTCCGGTTGTGGTCATGCCACTCTATCTTTCTGCATTTTATTTCAGTCCCATACTTCATTCTCAAGAAAAGTTGCCCAAGCCACTTATGCACAAAGTTTCAACAGTAAATTTATTGCTGGAGACCTCAAGCAGCCTGAGGCAGATGAAGACAGTAGGGAACAAACTAAATACACCAAGTGTGTTAAAATGCAGGCTTGCCATGCTGAGAGGTGATACAGCATTCCCCTGGGAAAACTTTTCAAGTTGGGCAACTTTGTTTCTAAACTTCTTTAGCATTTACAGAAGACGAAGTATTTACTTGTTTCCATACCTTTCTGGGTACTGTGTTTTGTGAGCACTTGCTGTAAATATTAAAATACCACTAGTGTAAAGTATTTTTTAAATGAACACTGACCAATCTCCCTTTTACATCACTTCCGTACCATAGGGAAAGGACTTGCTTGCTCCCCTATATGTCTACTACGTGGATGTACTGTATGGGAATTTAGTTAGGGAATAAAGATTGGCATTTGATTGTGAGAACAGTGAAGTTCAGGGCTATGTCCTCTATTTATGTTTTTACTTTAATTTCAAGGGAACTGCAATGAAAACCAGGAATGTACTTAAGTGCATGACTGTAAATGGAATTGGATGAGTTTCCTGATAGAAGTCCAGTTCTTGTACAAATTCTGTCTCTCTTGCTTTGCTATTTCCTGGTGGCACTGAAATGTAGCTGTTATGAGAGGTCTTGATTATAAAGGAATTAAAAACCATGTCATACTACCTGTCAGCTGGATGTGCAAAAACCTGAGCAGAATTAGTTTTTACTAGGGAACCAGCACAACCTGTAGTTTAGGGCTGCAGTGCTTGATGCATGATTTATGTCAGGACATGATGAACAAACATTTATTTAGTCATCAAAATAACCTTACATATTTGAAACAGAAATAAATGAATTGCATAAAAAGTTGTATCATGCAGTGAGTCTTTCGTTTGAGGCAGAAGCAGTATGAATTGTGGGCTATGATTCCTCTGCTGGGTGAGCAAGGTAGCAGACAACTCAAACAGTGATTTCTTCAACTGCTGTGCGTGGTTGCAGCAGCTAAACACCTTTTGACACGTGGAAATTGAATTAGGCATGTACTGCCTCTCTGCACATTACAGATTAGCTAAACTGCAGGACTTGCGTAGTTTGCGTGGCAGACAACCAGCAACATCATCATTGCAGGGGCAAAGCGAGCTCTGTTAGTATTGTGGGCAAAATTATCGAGCTTTTTTTTATGGCATCAAGATTTGCTCTGAAGAATAAAATTCTCTTGCCCTAATTTAAGTTTTTATAGGCATGCATTTGTAAAGAAAAGCATTTTCTATGTATAAGCAATACTTAACCAGTTGTATACTGTAGAGGATGTTACCAACATTTGTAAGTTAAAGTTTCCATTTGTAGATATAATAATATATTAAAATCAGTTGGCAATGTATTGTCTATATTCAGCTGTATTTTTACAATTGTCAAGCGTTTGTGTCTAATTGCATCTGTGCATTCAGATGTTTATAATTTACCTGCATGATTTTCATCTATCTCTTTTGTTTCTAATTCAATAGAACAACATAAATAAGAGATAGAAAAGACTGTTTAAGTTGCCTTTTTTTGGTCTGTCTTGTACAACATTCTCTTCTCTCTCCAGAGCTTTGTCCACTCGTATTTTAAATAACTCAGGCAAATGAGAGTAACTCCATAATACCAACAACAGCAGAGAAATATTTCAAAGTCCACTAAGCTGAACTGTTACACCAGTGTTTTTAGCACCTGAATGTGTCCGTTTCTTTGCTAATTTTATTTTTATTATGTCTGCTTATTGGTATTTTAACTCTCATAAACTTCTAAAGTTTTTTTATAAGTTAGGCTCCCCAGGAGTTAGTAGATAACTGTCAAAGCCACCTTAATGGTTTTTGGCTGTATAATAAATTTGAAGATAATACCATCTATTATTTTATATAATTTATTTATATTTTTATGTAGGCATTAATAGATAAGTATTAATTCTATGTATGTATTTCATCATGTATACATATAAAAATGAAAATATAATGGAAAGTTCTGTAAGAAGACTATTGCTTGGTAATCCTTGGTTAACTGATTGATTTCTTCTCTGTGTAAAACCCTTAGAGAGATTGGAAATTTGAAATTCTAATTTTGCACATTTAAGTGCTTTTGACATTAATGAAAAAAAAAATGCAAAAATGTTTTTTGCGTGAATGCATACATATGTATAATGCCGTGGTGTAAGGATGATATCAATCATAATTAATTTTTAAAAGCACTTCTGTCCAGTCCTCACCGAAGGCTGACCAAATGCAGTGGCTTGTACATTTGCATGTTAGGTAATATTAGGAAGAAAACAGCAACATAGTTAAGCCTCACAGAGGTTTATTTTCAGTTAAATTGAAATAGGATTTATTGATTAAGGAAGCACTCTACAATGTAGTGGGTGCATGTCAGTAAAAAATATTTTTAATTGGACAGAATTGTGTTCAATACACCAGATTTCCAAACAGTTGAATTTGGTAATATTACGCAAAACCTGGGGTATTTGTTTCCAGGCATAAAAATAACTTCAAATTAAATTAAGAGTAGGCCAAATATCAGTTACTTATACCAAAGGTATGTATGTTATTTTTTCTGTTGTAGCAACCTTAAACTTCATGACAACACCCACATAGCAGCCACTGGTTTCACAGGTTATGCACAGCTGAACAGAGACCTTTCCTCTGACAGATATTGCTGTCTGTAGTAGCAGATGCATTTACCAGTGTCAGTTTAATTTAATCAGTTTAAAATAAAGTGAGGCTGAATTACAATTTGCTCTTAGTGGTAGTGCACTAAGGATGGAATTTGTCTGGTTTTCTCAGCTATTCCAGCTGGTCATGTAAAAGATGCTACCCTTTGCTACAAACCTGGTCCTTTCAACTTCTCAGCTACCACAAAGTATGACTACAACCAGAAAACAGTTTTGCTTGATGCAGCTCAAGGCTGTAGCAGTGATTTTCCAATTCCAGTTGGAGACATTACACTTTATCTTCTGCAGAGTAGGAGCTGTACAGTTGATTTCCATTCCACAAACCTAGCACTGGAAAAAGAAATATGATATCTTGCTTTTGCCAAAATATATGGGAGTATAAAAAGGAAAAAAAAGAATTGGATGCCTTGTTAAATGTTCAAAAAAAAGAGAGGTTCATATGGCAAAGCCAACATCTTCGAACTACATGGAGGATTTTTGTGTATCCTTCTCTACTTCAGTGTGTCAGGTTCTTCCCCTTGATCGCTGACCATGTTTTTAAGCTTGGCTATCATTAGTGTTGAAACACATTTCTGACTATTCACTGCTGATTGTGTTGCAGAATCCAAACTTACTTTTGTAAGTGTTTTGCTGCATGTTTCCTTGTTAAATTACTGCCACGCTTTTGAAGAATCGTAGTGTATTCTGATTATTGTGGGCAAATGCAGAGAGGAAGAAAAGCTGTTGAGCAATGCAAACATTTTCTTAGCTGAAACTTGTGGCTTAAAGTATTTTGCTCATACAAGCAGGAGAAGTGTGTGTACTCAGTAAAAGAACTTGGGGATGCAATAGCCAAGCTCCTCTCTGCACTGTGTAATCCTTCACTTAAACCTGCCTGACTACCACAGGATTGCTTTGCAGAAGTATTTAAAAAAGGTGTTTCAGGGAAGATCAGAAAAATATTAACTGGTAAATCTGGAGTCTGTATAAGACAAGTTAATTACAATATGGAATGCAGTTAGTGAACACTTGAATAAATACAGCATATCCTGGAAAAGCTGACACAGCTTTTGTTAAGAGAGGTTGTGCTTCACAGTCATATCAGAGTACTTTGAAGAAGTTAGGAAGCAAAAAGGAAGACCTAGTCAATACAGTCTGTTGGGGTTTCCAGGAAGCATTTCCCACAAGGGAAGGTGGTTTTTGAAAGAGGAGAGAATCCTCAACTGCTGGATCCCTTGCCACAGGACATTATGGATGTCATGTTTTGTGGGCTACAAGACCGATCAGATGAACTTATGGGAGTACAGAGGCATAATCCTCACATTTTTCATGTGAGGCAAGTGTTCTGGAAAAGTATTGTTACATTTTCACTGATTCTCATGGTCTTTCTTTATCTCCCACTGCTGAATGCTGATGGGAATGGAATAATTTTCTCTAACCCAGAGTGTTCTTGTGAGGGTGCAGTTGCACACACGGAAATTTCCAGAAAATATAGTCACTGGTGTTTTCAAATGGCATACCTTCTGTGTTTGATAGATGAACCGTAGTAATAGATTACTTCAGTATAACATTGTACACTCTTGTCAAAATACTTGGTTTTCCAGAGAGATGTCTGCTGATCTGGGGACAGATTTTGTCAGTGTGTTCTGATGGTCTTTAATGGCACTTCCATAAAAGTATTCTGTGTTGATTATCTTCTCTTTTTTGGCTTTACATAAAGCACTGAAAATAACAAAATATGGTTTTAACTTTACAAACATTGGCAAAAATAATTTAAATGAACCTACATTATTTTAATGTAATGGAAGGCTTTCAATATTTCTGCACTACTTCAAGTCTATAACATTTTGTGTGGAGGTACAATACTCTATAATTACTATAGCTTTTCCTACTGTAAAATGTATGCAGAAAATTTCTGGCTATCCATACTTTTTATTACAGTGATATTTTAAAACGTGTCTGTAAAAAGAAAAAAAGTAAAAAAGTTATTTTTTGCTATATATATATATGTTTATATTTTGCAAATTTAGGACTTGTTTTCAAGAGATGTGCTGGAAAGAGACCAGGAAGTTGGTATTGTCCTACAAAAATCAGTGAAACCATAATGAAACTACATAGGTGCTTTTATCATATTGTTATGTCAGTAACAAAATTCAGTTAATATTGTCCATTTTGGAAAACTGCTGCAAGAAAGAAATTATGCACTACTTCCCCTTCCACAGCTTCTGAGAATGTTTGTGGCCTCTTTTGGCTCATTCTGTTTGCTAACCAAGTCCACCTAGATATTTATAAATAATCAAATTACCCTTACTGCTGTACACTGTCAATACAGTTCTTTGCAGAACCACTGGAAGGTGAGGTGGGTTCTTTTTCTCTTCTTCTAGATCTCAGTTACATGCTGATGAGCTAAGATCGATATCTTGTATATCAGGAGCTACTACCAGCTCTTCATAATTCCTCTTTTTCTTTTTTTTTTTTTTTTTTTTGTTTTTTTCCTTTTTTTTTTTTTTTTTGTTACCTGACATTTGGGAATGTAGCATGAGCAGACCAGCTCAGAGCTGCTGAAAAATTATCTCTTTAAAGATACATGAATTACTTGGAATAAGTCACTCCTGCGCCTTCCTTTTCAACAGCTGCCTTATAACTGGAGTTTAAAACTGTGAATATCCTACCCCTTGATTATATGCAGGTGGCTGACTTCTGCACCAGAAACCTTGGCCTTTTTTCTTAGGCTGAGATTTTAGCTGCTAAAATTTCTGTTAATAAATCCCAGCTTGACTTCCTGAGTCCATATTTCTGAAAAGTTCTATAGTCCATGGTGACCAGGGTGCCAGTGATTTCTATCTTTTGTGTCACTGTCATGTCATGACAAAACCTTCCCAGCCGGTTCAGATCCCTTGTGGTTTCTCTTACATACCTTTTTTCAGCCCATTCAGAATTTCCAGATCCTCTTTCCTTTCCTTTTATAAAGGTTCAAATTTTTCTTCTAATTCCTTACGACCTTTTTAACTCTTTCTTTATTTTTTACTGGAAAAGTGTTTGCGAAGAAAACATGAAAGTGAGACATACCATTATTCTTACATCACCAACATGAACAATGAGAAAAAATGTGATTTTAGAATATAATTATAGAATGTATGACATGAGATTTCCTGCTGGGTTTTCTGAAACCATATGTTATGTTGACTCTCAAAATGTCCTGTTAATCTCAGTGCTGTGTTTGTAATATTATTTTCCTGGAAAAAAAGTGTTAATAGTATGAAGTCAGTTATTTTCTCTGAAAAGTGAGATAGAATTGGTTTTATCTATATTTATTTCAATTTCATTAATTGATCCTTGATCCTTCTGAAAAAAAATAATTACAAGAATTTGTATAGAATTTGTCTGCTAGTTGGTCTGTTTATCTTGATTAATAGAAAAATA
Source organism: Corvus brachyrhynchos (assembly GCF_000691975.1). Taxonomy (NCBI): domain Eukaryota; kingdom Metazoa; phylum Chordata; class Aves; order Passeriformes; family Corvidae; genus Corvus; species Corvus brachyrhynchos. The sequence goes on from NW_008239648.1 coordinate 512,363, forward strand.
TGTTTATCCGTGTGTTCGTATGTGGTTGCACATGCGTGTACTCCTAATTTGAAGAGACAGCTTTTACATAGTTCAGAATTATGAAGTATAATGTCATTTACAAAGTGCATGACAACTGCGTCTCAAACCTTAATTTCAGCATTATTCAGAGTGTACATGGAACGGAGGTTGCCATCTCCAGAGCTGTGTATTTCATGCTTTTAATGTCTTTCCAGCTCTGATAGCCATTGGGCGGTACAGCATGACAATAGAGACGGTGGATGTTGGATGGTGCAAAGAGATCACGGACCGTGGAGCCACCCAGATTGCTCAGCGCAGCAAATCCCTCAGATACTTGGGACTGATGAGATGTGATCAGGTAAGGAGCCTTTGCCTGAGTTGGTGCCTGATTCTGTGTGTCTGTGAGAGTGTTCCTGTGTATGGGAGAGAGGGAGGGAGGGAGGGAGGGAAGGAGGCAGCAGGATTTATGTTTCTCTGAACAAAAAGGTTTCGTATTCACTACTGTGGCAGTTCTTCTGGTGTGCTGTGTTCACATATGCAGCTAAAAAGGCACCTAGAGAACTAAAGGGAGTATTGTAAATGTTTGCTGATGTAGACTTTCAAAGTATACCCATGGGTTACACTTGCAGCCTGAGGTGCTCACAAGTTTTTTGTAAAATCTGCCCTCTGACAGTTTTGAATATTTTTTGTCTAAAAGTAATTGTTATATCATGTTATAACTGTGACAGACTACTTTGTTTCTTAAAGAGGAAGGAAAAAAAATCTTTAGTGTTACTTCAAGAGTGATTAAGTGATTTTCTATATATCTGTGCTCTTGCTCATATATTGTGTTTTTGAAAACAGAAGGACAAAAATTTGAATAAAACCATAATGCTAAAAAGAGAAAAAAAATACTGGGTTTCTTACTATATCGCTTTATACTTGGAGTATAGTAAGAATGTGTGTAAGTCTTAGCACTTTACCATTAGAAGAAAAGAGGAGCAGGCAGTCTATCTCCATTTCACCCCCGTATATAGCCTTCAGAAATCATGTTCCTGTTTAGAAAAGAGATCAAAAGGCCCAGGAACACAGCAGAAATACCTAAAAGAAAAGTCACTGGAGGTCCAGAATCTCTGACCTCAAGTCTTCACATAAATTTGAAGGGGTTGTTTCTTTTCCAGCCATCATCAACAAAATGTCCAGCTTGTGATGCCGATCATAAGCATCTCTCAGGCTTGTGGGTTTTTGGTTGGATACACTCTATGGAAGAACAGGTTTTAGTCTAAAAAACTTCATGCTCCAAACCATTACCTTGCATCCCTCACAGTGCACCATAGAAGAAAGTGACAAAACCCACTATTTCAAATGGCAAGGAATAATAATGTCCAGGTCAGTGGTAAAGTTAGAAATAGCATTTTGTAAAGCCAGCCTTAGGCAGTTTCCAGTTTGAGAGGAGGTTGAGCACTTTGGAAGAATTGCTCTGTCTATCAAAGCTGAGTCCACTTAATCTCCTAAACATTAGTGTTTTATAAGAGCCAACTGACAAAAAGAGTGTGTGAATCTCTTTGATGGATTGTGCTAAGATTATGTACTTAGAGAATGTTAAAAGGGTAACTTGACCCTGGGAATTAGACCTGACCCGGAATCATCTAACCACTTTTGCATGTGTATTTATTTTCTGAATTTAGCTAATGTTGAACAATCAACAAGGATCTAATAAGGGCAATAATTTTATCATGTCTTCAACTGCTATAGAAAATCAATGATCTTGATGTTGAAAACAGGCTTTACTGCCTCGTAAGTTAAGCTATATATAGTTTTTGTTGACATGTACAGTATGTATTCCTCTAATTGCTGGTAAATACTTTTCTGGTTCTTTACGGAGGAGTATGCAACATCTTTTGTGTTGTGAAAGTCAACTACTAAAAGGAAAAAATAAATATTCCTTAAGAAAGCTTCAGGGAAGATAGAAAAGAACTGTTGACTGTGTGCCTGCAAGTGTGTGTGTGCATCTGCAAGTATTCTAAGTATGGTAGCTAAAAGATGTTAAGAAATTAGTAGGCGCTGTTACAGCAAACAGTGTAGTAGTGGGACTACCACTGGGAATTATTTTCTTGTTTGCAAAGCCTTGATGGGAAGAATAGCTCCACAGACAGAATGAAGTAAGTATCCTTGACTTAAGGGATTTTTGGCAGCTAGAAGATGCCAACTCCCTTTTTCCACTGCAAATGAACAGAGAAATTACTGAACAAAATCGTGTTCTCAACTGTCTCTTCCCAATATCATGCAGAACTAATTTTTTCCAGTGGCTGCTCTATTAAATTAAAAATGTCAGTGTCGAGCACATCATTAAAGAGAATTCTTGGGTGGTGCAGAAGGGTTTATTTACACTCCCTGTTGGCCGAAATTCTTGTCTTTGTACTCTTGTCAGTTTGCAGTGAAGAGAAGGTTAGATTTTTCCCTTCTAACCAGACTTCCTTTTCTAAGGTACTGACTGTTATGCTAGTACCAGGTAGCTTTTATGCCTTTCTAAGAATTCCCAGGCATTTGGAAGGGAAGTACTTAAACACAGTTACATAAGGAACATATGTAAGTCGACTTCAAATGGGTACCACTAAAACACTCTTTATGAGCCAGACTCTTTGGAATTTCTTTGATATGCACTTGACATAAATTAGAGGCGTCAAGGGTCCTCCCCAGAAAGATCAAGAGAGGCTGCAAGGCTGGTTAAAGGCAGTCTCTGTTTTATGCCATTGATTATCCAAGTGCCTCCAGGCAATGTGTTTCAGTAGATGCAGAGCATTATTGATCCACACCATGAAAATAATCAAATTATTCATTTTTCATCAAACTGCTATTGCCATGACCTTTCTTTTTATCATTTTTCCTACCATCTAACATGCACACCACAAGAGCAATATGGTCTTTGCCTTAAAATAGATGACATTCTGTTGAGAAATGTCATAAAAAAATGCTGACTTTACCATGAGGTCATCATAATGAGAGCATATATTTCAGTTGGAACTTTTCTGTATCAGATGGGATACATCTGAGAGACTATCATCCAGACCTCCAAAAGTGTGAAAGCAATCTAGAGTAGACGCTAAGTGTTTTCAAACACCTATGTTCTGGGCAACAGAATTCCCCACTTGTCTGCATACCAACATGAACACTTGGGAGCAGCCAGGCCCCTTCTCCCTTCTGATCTCTCTCGCAGGACAGGGTATCAACTGTGCAAATAAATTTTTGTGTACATGGGTATGTGTGGGTCTGTGCAGGCACCAGGCAGCACTCAGGACTGCACAAGTCATGTGTTCCATAAAAAAAAAAGTTGCCATTCTGAGTCTCCATTTCTTTTGAAAGCAGTAACAGATAAAATCAGTAGTTATTTAAGGACTAAGCAGGACATTTTAGAGGTTTGTAATTGGAAAAGGCATGAAAGGGAGGGCATTTCTGTTTTGCATTCCAGTGTCGCTGCCTGTGTTTGTGCTGTGCTTCTCTCCCAGTGGCAGCAAGCCAGGCTTTGTTCCTTCGTGTCACCTCTTCCCAGTGCTGTGGGAGCAGGGTGGAACCACAAACTCCCTGTCCCTCTGCACAGAGGAGTGCTGTGCTGCTGGGGGCTGCAGCCCAAGGTTGTGCTCAGCGGCATGGCAGCTCTGGGTTTGTCACCCCGGTAAACACCAAGAAAAGCATAATAAGGGTTATATTCAATTCACCTCAGCTTAGCTCCCCATTGCAGAAAGAGAACATGACTATTTGTTCTTCTAACCAAATTTTAATTGTAGCTCTGTATTTTTTATCACAGCTTAGGAAAGGGGATATTTTAAAGGATAATTGAACCTTTCCTTTAATTGCTTTAAGTACCTTGAGAAAGGTGTGGGCAGTTACAGGATACTTTCTTTCCTCCCACAAACGCTGACATCAGAATTCCTAAGAGCTTTACTTGCATCCTAAGGGCATAAAATGATGCCTACATCAAAATAACGGATTTAAATGCACGTTTCAAGCTCTTTTTTCTGAACATAGTGTATTGTACATTCCTACCCCTAAAGTGATCTAGATCTTACTTGTTCTAGTTAATTAATTATTTTGATATAGTTTGTATTTCATATTTTTAAAAAATGGAGGAAGAGGGTGATGTTCTCTATATTAAGTATTGCTAGAACTCATTTGAAAGATGTCTTTATATCACTTCTTTCTTGTGCTCTCACAGGAAGTGAAACAGCTTTAAATAACGGCAGCTTGCAATCTTCACCCTTGGGGAAAATGGCTGGGTATCAACTAGGAAATAGAGGCTAAAAATTTGATTTTTTTTTTCTGGGTGATAGCTTGACTGGTTGAGCAATGTGTCACAATAATCTTCCTGCAACTTTTCTCATGCAAAATTTTCATATTTCAAGATCCTTTTCCTCTAACTGTGGTGCCATTTGTAATGGTTATCAGCAGTGTTCCACGTAAATGCAGGAGACATTTCTTGGGAAAATAGGCAGAAAAATGACACTGAAAAACAGAGGTCACAAAATTCAATATTCACCACTATGTGTGAATGAAATGAAGAGAGTCCAACAAAGTTGGCTGTGAAAGGATACACAACTTAGTTAATAAATCATGTTGGCCCTTATTCCTTGCTTTCTTCTTTTTTTTTTTTGCCTTGCTTTTTTCTATCTTTTGAGATGAATTTCTCAAAAAAGACATGGTTTCTTTTCATGAAAATACTTCTGAAAGCCTGTAGCTTATTCCAGATTACTTTCTCAGATGAATTGTAGCACATATTTCCTATTCTAGTTTTACTGGGATATTAGAGCACAGAAATTGATGGTCAGTACAACTGACAAAAAGACAAACTATTTTATGTTATCAGAGAGAGGAAGAAAGATTCCTAAAAATAAAAATGGTCAGTTAACAAATCATTTGCATCTTAAGTAAGAACAGGATTTTTAGACAATATGTGGACTTTTAATATAATTTATCACTTTGTCCTTCTTCAAAACCTGTTTTAGAAATATTTGTAAATACATATTCAGTGAAGACTGCAAATCATTAGCATAACAGGAATACAGCTCCTGTTGTTTAGGAGAAACATTTTTACCTGTCACTCACAAGCTTTTAATTTACGCAGCTAGTCTGCAACTGAAGGTAAGTGAAAAGGAGCCAATATCCTCGGTTCTAGAGATACATCTTGCAATTTCAAATATACTTTTGAGCTAAACTGTTCCTAATCAATGTCAGAATAGTGAGAATACAGAGCCATGGCTTGTTTTAATATACTTATCACAGCAATTTGCCTTCCACTTTCAGAAAATGCTAACTATCATTAGCCTGATCAGAAAACCTGCCAAATTGCTACCATTTCTTCTTTTATATTCCATGGGGTTCATTTTGAGATTTGAAATTATGGTTTTGTGATTTGAAGAGGAATGAAAATATCCAATCCTTCCCTTTAAGAAAAATTCTGTAGCCCTTTTTTTCTGTTAAATTACTATAATTTGTTCAAGTTACATTGCGGCATATTAAAAAGGAATTGCCGTATTTTTTAAAGTTTTATGTGTATAATGTAGGAGCTGCAATTGATACATCTCTCTATGAATAATGAAGATTTTAGATTCATGAAATCTGCGAATCCCATTAGAAGGAAACCACAGCTATCCCACAACAAAAGAAGAATAGCATTTATTTCACTTTGGTTTTCAATACAACAATTTTAAAAGTCTGAACAATACTACTTTTGGCTTTTTCCCCCTTGCTAACTAGGATAACAGATCCATTATGTGTGTAAACGAAAGCATCTGCTAAAATAAAAAAAAATAAAAAAAAAAGGATTTTTATACAAGCTGAAGAATTTGCTCTTCTAGTTTAACTGTTTCTTTGCTAAAAGATTTTTATCGTCCACACTGATAGCTCTGCAACAGTTCCATGGCAATGGGCTGCAGATGGAATCCTCCAGAGTTAATGAAACTGTCCTTGTTTTTAAAAAGCATCTACTTGACCATGTCATTCTGTAATAGAAAGATGGGCCCTCAGGTGCTGATCAACAATTCAAAATCATGACAAGGCCAACTATTAAGGAAGAGTACAATGTGAACTAGTCAGCATTTTTATGAATTAAAAAGAAAAAATAAGGGAGAAATTTTTTTAGAAGCATTGCTCCCTGGAACTTCCAGTTATTTTTGCCAGCTGGCAACTTTTGAGAAAGATTTCTCCATTAGTTTTACGTGCCGTCATTTTGACAGGTATTACAGTAATGTGCTCAAATTATTGTTAATGTAGTCAAATAGGAAGGAAAATATTCAGTGTTATTAATTCAACAGGCAGAAAGTAATCTGAAAGAAAATTTATCACTATATAAATTACCACTGTCATTTCACTGCATCTGGGTCTTTATTAACTGCAATTTTTAAAAGAATAAAGTTTTTGAAATGTGTATAGTACTGGTAATATTTTTACCTGGAAATATTCTGTAGGTGGGGTCTAGAAGTTTGATGAAATGAGCAGAATTAGTAAACCAAATAACCAGCCAAACTGAAAGGCTCCTTTAGAATGGTTTCTCTGTTTTAATAGAAAAATAAACCTTCACAAAAGAGAATTGAGAGTGAAACCTTTATTACTTACACAGCTTCAATATTCAGTAATGTGTGGCAACAATGATTAGGACAGAAAGCCCTGAAATAATGGCTGTGCTAGAAAACTGTGCATCCTCACAGAGATCTGAAATGGGTGTTGGTAGTTTGCAGCAGACTGGCAGTCTGAGCCAATAGCATTCACATGAGAAAACAACCACAACAATGAATTTCATTCCTTTCAGGTGAGATTTAAGCAAGAACTGTAAAGTAGATATACTCCAGCAAGCAACCTTGCTACACTTTCGTAAAATCCTTCCAGAAGTGCTACCATGGAATATGAGAAGATTTGTGTATTCCATTTATTTCAATTCACATGGCAGAAAAGATAGCAGATATTTCTGTTTACCTACTCCTTCCCCTTTACAAATATAAATGGGTAATTATTTGTTAAGGTTTAACACAAGTTGTCAAATGTCATGCTAATAATAGCACATCAGACTAAACTTGGCAGTTTCATTATTTATGAACCTACAAATACAGTGTTTGTATGTGTGTGCATGTGTGGTTTTCTTTTTTTTTTTTTTAATAACAGCATCCTCTAAGTCAAAATACATTCTTTTCTCAAGTCGTAAGGGACTTTATTTGGACTATAGGATATTGTGCTAATATTGGTAGTGCTGTTATTTTATTAAAGTCCTAAACAAAGGTTCTGCCCCTGGGCATAAGGGCAGTCACTGAAACTCTGTGGAATATGTCTGCCTTAGCTGATCAAGTGCACTTCACACAAAACATTTCCAGAAATCTTTAATTTTGTTATGGCTACAGGCAACAGTTATAATTGGGCCACCTGAGAATATAATTCATTCAACTATTAGCAGAAAAAAAATCAAACAGAGTGCACTTTTTATAAGACACTCACTTGAGGAAGCAAAGTACAACTTAGAGAAGAGAAAGATTGTGTGAAAATGTTTTGCTTATAACTCCAAGTGGATTTTGTTGTAAACCATTAGAGAAATTGGAAGATAAAATGTTTTCCAAATCCATCATTATGGATACACACAATGACTATAAAGTAATTTCTTTGACCATTGCATACAAATTTGGCTTTCGTGCAATACTGCTCTAAGTGTACTGAGACAGAAGCACACACAATTCAGTACCACTAATGCTGCAATACCACTCCATAAGCAAAAATGTCAATTTTATTATAAGAAAGCTGTTGGGGTCTCCTCCCCCTGCCATGTAGTCCTGGGAGAGGGGCCCTGGGGGGGAGGCATGAGGTTTCCCTGTCCCTGCTCAGCCTCGTTCCCATGGGTTGGTTTGTGTCCCCTGCGCAGGCAGAAGGACCCTCGGGTCCTGTGACTGGGACAGTTACTCAGCCGAGGCCCCGCCATGCCGCCGGAGAAATAAACATCTCTGAAACAGCTATCAAGAATCTGTCTGTCCATATATATTTCTTTTCCACGGCCTCCTGGTTTGATATATGCATGTTACAGTAATCCCCGCTGTAACAGAAAGCCTTTTGGGGACAAATCCATTTGCATTTCTTTTGTGTGAAGTTGATTTTGTGGTTCTTTATATGTAGAAATGTAATGATAATACTTGTGCCATTATCTAGCCCAACTATCTGTATGGCAGCCCTGAAAATGTTTTGGTCTGAATGTTACCTCTCACCTGCTAAGATTTCCCTAAAATTCTTAGCAAGTACTAGATTTCTAAGATTAAGCTAGCAGTTCTATGTGTTGTTAATGCCTTTCTGTGCAGATGTTGCTGACTCAGAGTACTTTAAATTGGTTTGTTATTTTTTATTAATGACTGGCCTATAAAGTTATGTAACTGGAGATACCAACCGGCCTCAGAAATCAGCCAGCCAATGTCCGTCCCTTCCAAGGGCTAGGTTAGATACTATGCAGAAATTATTTCAGCCATCATCCCTGAATGGTGGTCTGAGGGACATAAGCAGGCTTTTGAATGAAGTTCTAATGATGCACCTTTGCAATAATCCAGTTTTACAAACTTTAGCTTTTTTATTTATATAACTGCTTATTGGTTTCAGTTATTAACTTGGAGTGGCGATAACTTTTTCTTTTCAATTATCAAGTGAGTTGGTCATTAAACTGAAGTCACTAAGATGTGAAGGGTTTTAGGTTTTGCTGTTGAACAAGACCATTCAAACTCTTTAGATTAATGCTGAATACTCATTCACTATGTAGAGCTGCATAAAACTTACAGCTCAGGTGATGACTCTACTCTTCCTTTTCAGTATTGCTCTAGATAACACAGACATTCTTGGCACATTTTAATAGCTTTAGAGTCAGAACTGCCTTCTAAGACTGACCTTGATGCACCCATAGGAGAAGTTTTGGAGATCAGTAGGAAATCTTGCAATTCTTGACAATTTAGTGAAAGAGTATCCATTCCCAGAGAAGATTTCCAGGGCATGGTATCAACTAAAGACAAGCTAAGGAAAAGTAACTAGGGAAGTCCTGTTTAGGAAAAGCACCTCGAACCTCTGTTTCTGTTCCTGAGCTGTGAATGAAGCTATCAGTCTCATTAAAAAGAAGTAGCTAGTTTGGCTGATGGTTTCAAATGTAATCTCTAATTTACCTTAACAGGATTAGGAAAACTTGACTCCTTTGAATTTAATAAGATCTGCTGTAGGAACACTAAAAAAAAAAAAAAAAAAAAAAAAAAAAAAAGTTAAAAAAAAAATATCGTAGCCCTTTGAAATAATTTTATATCTTCAGAAATCCCTAATTTTAGAATCTAAAAATCAAAGAAAACAATGCTGGAATTATCACTAGAACCAAATGACACAGCACATTTAAAAGGAAAAAAAAATAAAATTACCTAATAAGTATTTTTTTCTTGCAGTTTGAATTTTTCATGAAAACTTGTGGAAGGGTGGCATAACAGAAATTTCTGAAGATGTTCTGTGTCAGATGAATGGTGTACCAAATCAGTAAATACTGGCAATCAGACTAAATGAGTAAATATGGCATGCTAGATCAAAGTATGAATGAATATTTTAATGTGAGTAGCTTTCACTTTACTCTGAGCCTGAAAAAATCAGCTCAGAAGTGTTGGTTACTTTATTCTGGGAAAAATATTTACAGATTGGTGGGGGTTTTCAGGCTTTCTGTTACGGGCAAATCATTTTACCTAAAGGAGAGTATAGTGTTGAGCACTGATTTCCCATTTTTCTCTGTATTTCAGCCACATAGCTGTGTGTGTACATGTGTGTACATAGCAGAGTGAAATGAAAGTTCTCCAAAGAGGCACTCACAAAACCCTTTTGCCTGCGTTCCATTTCACATGAAGGGTATTCTTGTTCTTCTTTCCAAGATGAACTCCTAATTATCACATGAGAAATATTCTCTAGCACTGATAATATTTAAATCCTCTCTGTACAACCACACTGTCATTAGACAAAGAAGAAATTAAGGAGGTCCTACCCCAGATAACATTCTTCACAAAGTCAAGTATATTCTGCTAGGAAATAGGCATTATGTGTTCAGGTGTCTTTAAGCAAGAAGTATTCAAAATTATGACCTCTAAGTAACTGCTCTAATTGAGTTAAAGAGAGATGATACCACTTGGTCTTGCCAGTTTCTGTAACCCATCTTCTCCTTTGTTTTGGTTTTTTAATCAGTTCTTTGGCCTGGGATAAATTTTTATTTCAGAAAGAAAAAATAAGTTTCAAACCAGTCTTTGTTGTTATTTTCTTTTTTTTGTTTGATGACCAGGGTGTGCACAAACCTATTATTTTCATTCTTAATGATAAGGGGTGCATTCTTTCATTATGTGTTAAAATATAATTGAAGAGCTATTCAGATTCAAATGAACGATTATGTATTAGATAATCTAAGTAGTTTATCTGCAGATAGTCTTTCTTCTGACAACTCAAAAGATGAAGATTAATGAAAGTTCTCTGAAAGGAAAATATAGCATTTTACAGCATATTAAGATGTGGAGATTTTTAGTTTTCATTCATTGAAGAAGAATGTTTAAGCTCAGAAGGGAAAATTGCTGTTTGTGTAATGAACTTATTTTGGGAATGACATTCAGTACTTTCGTTTTATCACCAGCCAGCCTGATCTTAACAAAGAGACAGAAGCTTGTGTTCTAATGGCTGGGCATAAGACTTCTTTTCATCTTAATCCCGCCACTAGGGAAATGATGACAAGGATACTAACAAAGTTGACTTAGATATTACTTTTCACATTCGTTAACAAAGAATAAAATTTTATTTCTCTTCTTTATATTTGTCAGATAGTGCCAACACTATGGAGAGTTTTAAATACTAAAAGTTTTTCACTGTTTTAGTGTCTGACCTGACTTTTCTCGTGGTAAAGAAAAGGTATCAAAATCTTCTGATAGGGAATAATTTTTTTCTCATCTCTAGATCCGGATTGGTTTGCCACTGCCAAATAAGATCCTTTTTCTCCCTCTTTTGTTGTGTAATCTTACATTGAATTTAATAGGGCATAGTTTTTAACTCTTTGCTGTTTACTCTCTTAGGATTAAAAATACTTATATTTAACTTAAAGTTACATATATTCAATCATTTATCATGAAGCTTTGTAAGATAATTTTTTCCTTTATCGTGAGAGTAAACTCAGTTTTTCAAAGTAATTTATTTCTGTGAATGTTACGGTTCCAAATAGATACATAGGATTTGTCATTACTTTGCTGTTTAACAAGTTATAACAGAGCTTATTGTCTAGGATCAAACTAATAATTTAAATTATTTACTTAATGCTCCAGTAAAAAATGGAGAAAAGCTTCTACTCTTCAGGCTTTGGTCATAAAACAGCTGTTTTTGTCAGTGGCACTTCTGCAATAGTTTTATCTGCCTTCTTCATATTCCTGTTTATTTTGTAACTGTATTTGGCACTTGATGCCAAAAGCTCCTTTCTTCTGTTTAGTAAAGTACTAATAGCAAATAGCAACAATTTTATTAACTATCATTTTATCTAGTAATAATTGTATTAGAAAAAAATTAGGACAAACAGTTAGTGCGAGGTGGTTTACCATAGATTTCTTCACAGGTTTTAAAGCTAAAAGATACCATTGTAACATCATCTGCCTTCTTGAGTGTCATGGGCCATGCTTAAGTTAGCCTGGTAGTAAATACATCAGCTTATACCTAGCTAGACTATACATGTCCTGAGTCCAATACACCAGGATATGGAGATCATTCAGTACCTATCATCTTTACATTGAATTCACCTTGCTTGTTTCTTATAACAGAGAGTATGCATATGACATTGGCTCTAAAGCCATAATATCCGTGCTATTCTAACAAATAATGCACAACAGGTAAATTCATAACTTCTATTTACTAGTAATATTTGCAGCTATCTAGTAGATAAATAATGCATCTTCTTCAAGTTTCCCATTGAGAAAGAGCAAAATGAGCAGCTGTCTGTTGTAAGCATCTTTGTTGTGGGTGAGTTAACCATTGAGATAAGTTTCTGGTAGCATGAGAGATTGTGCCATGGGTCTCTGCAGCATAACTCTGATGAAAAGAGACTTTTGACTATTTTTTGAATAGGCATAAAGTAGCAAATTACTGCTACTTTAGGGATTCTTCCCTTCCAAGCAATATTTCTGTGAATTGTAGCTTACAGTTTGCAAGTATGTATTCAGCTGTAAATATCAAATATTATGGGGGACTTGTGCTATCTCTGATTTCATTTTGATTTATTAAAAGTCACTTCTTGTTTTTCAGCGCTGGAAGATGTTACTGTAACATAGCAATTTGCAAGAGCAGTACAGTTTGTGCTGTGAAGTTAAACCAGTTTTCTATCCAAGTCAGTCTCAGCTAGATGAAACTTCCAATGAAGATTGAGTGTATCTATTATCAAAGTAGAAGAACTGGATATTAAACCTTTCATTTATCCTTGTCATTGGGTGCAATCACTGTTCAGAAAGAAGCTCTCCTTGTTATCTTTTATGGGCAAAAATATTATTAGATACTGTGGTTACCGTGCTTTAAAATATTATTCGCAAGACAGATCTTTGTAATGGTAGTAAACATTTCAGCCTGGCTTTTTAGTTTTGGCCTTGAATGTGGAGCACTGTGGATAAAAAAAAAGCAAACAATGCCATCAGTTGTACATCCTACTGATGTAGGTGGTTCAGTAACTGTAGTATCAATGCATTTTAAAATGCCCATCTGTTCAGCAAAGATTTCAAAGAGAGCCAACTAGAAGTCATGGTTCTTAGGTTAATCTTTTATTTGTGTAAAGGCTGAAGAAAGCTGTTTACCTCTGCGATATGAACTGCAATCATCTTTAAAATAATTGACAAATTAATCCTCTCACAGCACTGCAATTGTAAAGGTGTTAGGTTTAGCTGGCCTTGTCTGGTTGCCTTGTCTTATGAAGAATAAAGGTGCTAACTTTGATGTCTCAGGTTTAAGAGGGACATGCCAGACCCAACAATCTTGTATGTTTTTAATTATTGATCCCAACTGTTCCGGTTTGGCCAAATTTAGAAATATATATATACTCTGAGAGAAGGCACAACCACCCCTCCCCCCACCAGGTTCGGGAAAAAAAAATAAATTTTCCTCGAAGGAAAGTGAAGAAGATAAAACTATTTATTTAACAAGCACACGGGAAAGGAAAATAATGTTAAATGGTAAAATCTTTCGCTGTAGAGGAAAAACCTGAGAAAGTGTTCGAGTCCTCCCTTTGGTCTCCTCGGAGCTGGGGCTTGGGCCGGGGCCAGGCCCTCTGTGCCCGGTGAAAAGTCCTCCCGATGTGCTCTGATGTTACAGCAATCAGGCAGTCCAGTAGAAAAGGGAGAAAATCCGAAATTCCAGAGAAGGAAAAGTTCAGCTCTCAGTCTCTCTCCAGAGAACAAGGAACTGCAAAAAAAACTGGCCAAAAGCTTGACTGGAAA
>NW_008239648.1:532982-573231 GCF_000691975.1 Corvus brachyrhynchos
AAAGTCCTCCCGATGTGCTCTGATGTTACAGCAATCAGGCAGTCCAGTAGAAAAGGGAGAAAATCCGAAATTCCAGAGAAGGAAAAGTTCAGCTCTCAGTCTCTCTCCAGAGAACAAGGAACTGCAAAAAAAACTGGCCAAAAGCTGACTGGAAAAGCTGCCAGCTGGGCGCTTCCTCGCTCCCCCCTGCCCCAGCTGAAAAAAAACCTGCTATCTTTATGTGACCTTGAACAAGTTTCAAACTGCTTTGAGAAAGTTTTGCTCAGTTTTTTCTTCCCCCTCTCAGGCTCAGTTCAGAGGCATAGAAAGGCCAATAATTAATTTCTGGGCATAGGCAGCGATATGGGATACACATCATAAGGTCACCCCAAGACACCAACTCTGCGGAGTTATCCTCACAACAGAAGGCTAAAATAAGATCTTCTGCCAGTATGTATGTGAAGACATGCAGGACTTTTACCTTTTGGAAGAAGGGACATATAGGAGTAATTGATCTACCTGCAACATAGAATAATTTGTATTTTTTTCCCCATGTTTGGTCATATTATCTAGTACTTTTCATTGCAAGCCTGTTGATAGCAACCATACAGTGCAAGTTCATTTCAGTGAAGTTAATTGTGGAGTTACTACTTAGTATGTGTAAATGTCTCCATAACTGTGCCATAAATTAATTAATAGATGTAATCCGTTTTCATTTTCCAAAGCCAAAAATATCTCACATTTTTAAACTTATGTCTGAAATTTGAGTAAATAGCTTCTGTTTGAAGGTAGAAATCTGTTGCTCTGGGCAGCACTCTGTTAAACCAGGATGGTAAAACTTCTTCCTTTACAGTAAAATCAAAGCATGGGGTTTTACTTTGGTTTTTTTTTTTTTCATTCTCTAACAGACATTACATTCTGTATATTTATTTTGTGATAAATGGACCCAAACCTACAGCAACAGTAAGGAACCCCATCCTGCAAGCCCACCCAGGAGTCCAAAGTTTGTCCATTTTTTTAGCTTGCCTAATGTTACCCTCTTCATTCACTTTCTGCATATCACAGGTTCTTTTCTTGTGTTGCAGGTGAACGAGGCCACAGTGGAGCAGCTGGTACAGCAATATCCACATATAACCTTCAGTACTGTGCTACAGGATTGCAAGAGAACACTGGAGCGGGCTTATCAAATGGGCTGGACACCCAATATGTCTTCTGGCTCCTAACCTTCTGTACCAACATGTTCCACTCTGCTGCATTCAGTAGATCTAATGGGGATTGCAGAAGGGTTTATAACCTTTCATACGATGCAATATAGTTGTGAGTTTACAGAGGTTACAGTAAAATGGCAAAAGCTGTACACTGACTTTAATGTACTGTACAACTAAGTACAAATATTGAAGCAAAACTTTAGAAATGCGTTGTGGTTTTGTTTGCATAAAAGTTATAAAAGCCTTTGGCAAATTTCTTGAAGTGGATTCCTACTAGTTCTCTGGATAGTTTGAGTTATAGATGTTAAGCTTGTTTTCCTCTGTTTACTTTGCCTTGGTCATGTGTGTTTCCTTTGATCTGTAAATGGTAACTCAGTGCTAGCACCAGTGCAGTTGATCAACAGAGGCCTGTGTCGAAACTGGGAACTAAACTTGATGCTTTTTATTTACTAAATCTACCCCAGAGGTTTTAAGATACAGAGTAATAAGAAAATCTACAGTTATTTACCATTTTCTTATCATCTTTCTTTTTTTTTTAAATATTAGAAGCTGTAGTGATTTTTAAATCTTTCCACCTTGACATTTTAATAATGAGTAACAGTGCTTAGCCTAACAATGATAACCAGCTATACTTCATGAAGACAAAGAATAGCTGAGTACACCAACTATCAGAAATCATTTTATTTTGCTGAAAAATTATTATTTTATTTGGCTGAAAAACTTTAATTTTTATTTAAGTGAACTCGCCTCCTCTGACTATGCTGTTCTGTTGATGAATTGGAACAGTCAGATGAATGGGTATAAATCAGTAACAGGATCCCTTTCATTTCCTGTGTGGTTTTATTTTAGAATGGATCTCACAATGCAAATAGTGCTTACCTTGAGAATGCCATCTAAACATGAGTCCCATCGCGAGTACCATTTTGTAGGATCAGATGCTTCTTAATACAGTGTGGGCAAGAAAATATCCAAATTAAACACATAAAATGATTGATTTTCTTTGTGAGACTGTTATGGTTTAACCCTGAACAGCAACCAAGTACCAAGCAGCCTCTCTCTCACTCTCTGTCACACTGCATTCTAAGGAGTTAAATTTGAGCAGGGAATTGTGAAAATACAAACATTGCAGCTTCAATTTGGAGCTGCCTTAACCTTTAGAGTATTACCATTTGGTTAAGAATGTTGTCAGGTGTGTAACACTGGATATTTGTTTTTCAAAGGTTACAGCATTTTAATCCAAACTATAAAATGCTTAAGCTTCAGCTGAAAAGTTGCCTTTATTGTCAAAATGTTTTGCTAATCCAGAAGGCCTAATGCAGCATAACATAGAAGCTTGTTTAGTATGGCTGTATAACTCTGTAAAGCTGTTTGTTGATTTCCATAGCATAATTTTTTACAACAGAAACATCAGCTCACATTACTTCCAGTGAGGATGTTGAATGTTTTCTTATTAGACTTTTCAAAATGGGGATGAACTAATTTCTCTGGAAAAAAAATATATCGCAAAGATTTTGTTTAAAATAAGTGGTAAATACTTGTGAACATGTGTAATGCTATGCTTTCTATTTACTCCAAAATGGCAACAATATTTTAAGAATAAAGCCAGTGAATTATATTGCAGATATAGTACAGAATCTTAGTCAATTTTCTTTTAATGTCTCTTTATGAGTGCATTAAAACTATTCACACAATTTGTAAGTTTCTATTTTTTTGTGAGACCTTTGATCTTGCAATAAACTTTAATAAAATAAGAAAGATGGGATGTTTTCTGTTTATCTGTGCTGCTAACTGTACTTAGACTGTACTAACAGAGAGTCTCAAATCTCCGTTGTTGAATAGGTAGAACTCACCTGGACATGATCCTTAGTAAACTGGCCCTGCTGTGACTGACAGAGTTTAATTAGATGACACCCAGAGATCTTTTTCAATCTAAAATATAACTCTACGGATTTTTAAAATATTATGGGTCTGGTTGGTAATCTCTTTTCTTTTCTGTCACTTAAGTCTCTTCCAGTAGTTTTGCCTTTTACTGACTATTCATCTCTCAGTTTTATCAACACTAATCAATAGATCTCAGCGTGACTAATTAATTTTAGTTTTATGTGGTATAAGAACTCTAGATGGAAATATGTTTTTCTAATAGCACTGTTGACACAGATAACTCCTTAATTTCCTTATAATAAATCCGTTTACAAAGTAGCTTTAGAGGAATAGATAATACCTTGTAAAAATAAAAATTACCCCTGTTTTCTCATATGCAAAACTTAGAGTGAATTCAAAACGTCACAGGCAGCTGCTGGATTCTCTAGGTTCCAAAAGGCCTACTTTACTAGAAAAAAAAGTCCTTTTTTCCTTCAAATTCTTTATGGTTAAGGTAGGGTAACCTGTGGCTCAGCACTTGTCTTATCAGAAACATTTCTAGGATGGGCTTGTTCAACCTGCAGAAAGGGCTAAGACAAACTCTTAAGTGCTTTCTTAATTAAGTGGTAGGTGGTTGTAGGAGAAAGACAGATAATGTTTACTTTCAGTCATTCACTCTTTAAATCCAGGTGTTATTAAGGCTTAAAACAAACTCAAATAGTTCATCTGGTGGTCTTTCTACCCATCTCTCACCACCTCAAGGCTTTGTGGAGGGGAGTGCTCTCATGCAATTTGGCTCACCAGGGAGAATGGCTATTGTGATGTTTCCCATGCAGGTTCAAAGTCTCTTTGCCCAGGCTCACAGATTAATGGGAAATTTCGTGAAATGCCAAATCCAAACTGGCATACTTTCCTTCTTAACAGGTGCTCTGTGTAGTACTAGCATATTCTAGTAATCTTTGAACAGGGACAAAGTGTATTTCTCTTAAAAACACCAAAACTGTGTAGTTGAGCCAGTTATGCCCCATCAGATGGGACGAGTATCTTCAGGCTTACATATGAATGTCCTGGTACCCCAGGTGGGAGTTTTACACCTGAGCCAGTTGTGCAAGGGAGGACATGGGCACGATAAAAAGTTTATCCCACCTCACCAGATCTGCTTCTTGTCAGCTTTCACCGTTATGTGGCCCAAAACCCAGCTTGCTGCCAAACAAAGGTTGATTTGTTGTGGCCATTCTCCACTGGTGATCATCCCCCATTGGCTCACCCGCTCTGTACCTGGGCTGTTCTTAGGCAGATCAGAGGTTTTGCCACCACACACCCAAAAACTCTCCTCTTCCCCATCATTTTGGGGGTGCAAATCTGCCCCCATAAAATCACCTGCTGTTTTTGCCAGTGGCTGATTGATTGAGTCATTAACCTTTAACATTTCGGTCTCTCACACTCCCCATCAAAGGATGGAAATGGACCTGTTGGAGCAAGTCCAGAGGAGGCCACCAGGGTGATTAGAGGGATGGAGCACGTCTGCTTTGAGGAAACACTGAGAGAATTGGGATTGCTCAACCAGAAGAAGAGAAGGCTTCAGGATGAGGTAGTTCTGGCCTTCCAGTACCTGAAGGGAGCCCCCAAAAAAGATGAAGAACTTTTGCAAGATCATGCAGTGACAAGTCAAGGGAAATAGTTTATAACTGAAGGAGAGTCCGTTTAGATTAGATATGAGGAAGAAATTCTTTATTGTGAGGGTGGTGAGGCACTAGAACAGGTTGGCCAGAGCAGCTGTGGATGCCCCATCGAGGGGGCATTAAGGCCAGGTTGGAGTTCTGAGCAACCTGGTCTGGTGAAAGCTGTCCCTGCCAGTGTCAGAGGTGTTGGAACCAAGTGATCTTTAAGTTCTGTTCCAACCCAAGATACTGTTTGATTCTATGAAAACAAGCTATAATCCCTTTTAAATGAGAAAATTGTCCTACTAAGAGTAATAAAAAAGTTAATTTTTTCAGGCTCTCAGCTTGGTTCCTCATGAGCTCAGTGATGTCCACCCAGATTCTCAAGATAAATATGGCCTTGCTGATGCTTCATAAACTGTGGTGTTGACAGGAGCAAAATCAAGAAAAGCAACAGGTCACATACATGATGGTTATATGAAAACAGAAGCCCAAAGCAAGCTTTCTTCAGGTCATGTGGTCTTGAGCAAGGAAAGAAACAGGACTGTTAACATCTAATAAATAATTAGGATAGGATAGGATAGGATAGGATAGGATAGGATAGGATACACGGTTTCTGTTGGAAGGGACCTGTAGTGACCATCTAGTCCAACTGTCAGACAGGGCTGAGCAACAAAGGACATCATCCAAATGCCTCAAACACTGACAGGCTTGGGGCATCGATTGTCTGCCCAGGAAGCCTGTTCCAGTGTTTGACCACCCTCTTGGTAAAGCAATGTTTCCTAACAAAATAATGCATTGCAAAATGACAATGCTAAGAGCATGCATGGAACGAATATGATGACATCTGATCTTGTAAACATTAAGAGTTGTATTTTAAAGCAGGTGAGGGTTTATGCTGCTTATTTCTGAAACCCCATATTAACAGAGAGTCACTTTAAAGCCGATCCATTTAAAGAGTCCATTACAATAAAACTATTTAAAGCAATCTTAACTTGCCTCCTGTAGTTGTTTTTCTTACAGCTTTCCCCCTTAGTAACCTGCAATATTGGCAGTATAGGTGACTGGGATTTTTGTTTGAAGCTCTGGTACACTTAGAAACAGAGTTGTGAAACCATTTTTTCAAACCACAGACACTCCGGGAGATGCTCCAAGCTTGAGCATGTGGAATCTACCATAGATTGGCACCACTGAAAAACCAAATAATTCTTTGTGATAGCAGCTGTGCTTTGCCAATCTAAACAGGGTAGGTACATGGTCAAATTTTGTGACTCATATTTTATGGGGTCTTATATTTCCAAATCTTGTTTTACAAAAACACCTCCCTGTGCTAGGCTCCTTGCATGTATTTTCCACAAATGCAATCATTGTAGATTACCTGAGCTGCTGAAAACCTGTCAAAAAGTTGATCAGATGTTCCTCTGGATCTTTGTCTGCATTAGGCTCAGATTAACAGGAATAAATTGGCTAAATCACACCCTTGTGGCTGTGGTTGCTTGACTGGAGATACTTTAACAAGCTGGAGTAAGGTAGTATGGAAATAAAGGTCTATATAACATCTGCATCTAGACATCTGCTAAAAAGACACTGAGGCAAAAATCCTTTTATTTGTGTTTAGGGGTGGGTTTTTGTAAAGGCTGTCAGGATTATATAAGGTAAATCTAAGTGTTTCAGCTTTATAAAGTTTTACTAATTCATTATGTTTCAGATTTATTTGGGGGCAAAAATCAACAAGACCAGCAAGCTGAACTGTTTCCTCTTCAATATTTGGGCAGGTCTTTCTGTATATAGCTGATGAAAGGTGTTTGTGTATAAATAAACCTTAGAACTCTTAAAATGAAAGATTTTACAAGGAGGATTATTGGGCATTTCCAGCTGCTATGAAATTATAAAGGCTTCTGGAGTGAAAATTTCATAATCTCATGCTTTCATCATGGACCCTATTGCAAACTGCTACAGCCTTTGGTGTTTTCAAAATACCAACTCTTAGAGAAAGCTGGAAGAATATTCTTAGTAACTCCCAGTGCGCACAGTTAACTTGTCCCAGGTGCCTTGCTTTGGCTTCTCCTTGAATCAAGATCAGCATCTCAGTTCCTACTTTTGAAGGACTAAAATGCTGTCCTTGTGCAGTTGTTTTAATCTCTGGTCACCTCTCTGGACCACATTATGTGGGTGATGGTCTCTGAAGCAATATAAACTAAACTCTGCTATAAGGGATGGGTATTTTTTTCTCTAAAATAGGTAGAAAAGTAATGTTTATACACAAAGCAAAGTTCTTCATATCCTTTCCTTGGAGAGAAATGTAGTGAATGTTAATCACCTTGCTTGAGTCTTTCAAAGACGTTCAAATATTGAGGTCAATGAGAAAGCTAGAAAATAGAAAAAAAATAATTTTCCTGAAGAGAAACAAAGCAAGGATGTGCTTCCTGATTAGGGAACAAATACACCTGGAAATCTTTAATAGCAAACAAAATGGTTGTAGCTAATGCAAAATTACTTTTTAATGACCCTGCAGAAGTTTGAAAAAGTCCAAAGTCCAAATGCCTTCATGATCGTCTCGAAAGTAACAATGAAGAGTTTGTTCATTAGACATTGCCTTGACTAGGCACTGTACTTTGCAGGACACGACATTAATTTCTGCGGCTGCACTTCTGGTAGCAAGAGCTGTACCAGGAGCACTGCTGGACGGTCAGGTCACTCTGGCCATCATGGAAATGCTCCTCACCTGTGACTGGTGGCTTTAAAAAAGTTCAGTGTGAATGATGCCCATCTCCTCAGGTTCCCTGGATGCAGCTGTGGCTTCCTGAGGGCAGGAAGGTTTAATGGCACAGGCATGAGTTGTCCTGTGTCCATCAGCCTCATCACTAGAGAGCTGACCTGGGCAAGTCCAATTTACTCACACAGACATAGCCCCATGGCTCGTCTGTTGTTTGCAGGGCATGGTTATCCATCAGAAGCTGCTTCTCAGTGTCATGGGTCCCAACTCACAGCTCTGCTCCTGCCCAGCACTGTGCCCCAGAGCCCCTTGCTGCTGCTGTGGATCTCACTCCATGCAGGGCAGCAACACTTTCCCAGCCTTCCAGTAGAGCAGAAGCCAGGGAAAGCTCCTCTCTGTGGCTGCCAGGCAGTCAAGAAAGGAGACGGGATGTGACAAGGCACCAAGGGTTCTGAGCCAGGCTGACAGAGGGTACAGTGCTGAGGAAGCAACATCACCATGAGGGTTCCTGGCTTCTTATGGAGCAGGAAACTGCTGATAAACCGGCAGCTTTATCCTCACAGCTTGTTCATGAGTTGAGCTTTCCTGTTCTAGGCCAGACTTTGTCACCAATCCCCTCTGTGGTCTGAATGAATCATTACATTTTAGCAAAATTTTCTGAACACAGAACTTTAATTAGGGAATATTTCTGCATTTAGTTCTTTCTGCAACACTGCAGATATTGAAGTTCTTTTGCTAGCATAAAGAGCAAATGACCTGTTGACCTTTCTGTTTGAATATATGCCATGTCCTTTATGTTGTCTTGTGTATGGCTTCAGAAACAGTTAACAGCAGGAAGATTATTTGTATTGCATTAGCCAGAGATAGGAGAAAAATGCATTTATGGATCAGTGTAATCCAGTCATTGGTTTATGGATGCAAAGTCCTTCAGGGACTGTCACAAATTCCCAGCTGTCTCTGAGAGCTAGATTTTGCAATTGCATCTCTGAGCTATCTGCAAGGCGTGTAAAATCATATATATCCAGGCAGCTCCCTGTGACTTTGCATCTGCAAAGGCTTGAGAACTATTCCAGCAAGGATGTGCAGTAAATTAAGCTCAAAAAATTGCCTCTGAAAAATAAGTATTTTGGGTAAATCTTCCATGGGTGGAAATCTCCTTAGCAGAGGTAGAGTTGAGCAAATGCAGACAGCTGTTAAATACTGAAATTATTACCAGCCCTCAGAAACTTATTTTTCTGACCTTTGTATGTTCCTGTCTGTACCCATCATTTTTTCAATGAAGTCTTGTTGATATTCTAGAAAACTGGAGAGAAATATCACATCTGAATCCATTTTAAAAGCACACACAGAGACAAAAAAAAGGAAGAAAAACAGAACAAAACAAAACCCACCAAAGCTATCTAACACTTAAATGTTCTACAGCCCAATGTGTCATGGCATAAGGATAAGATCTGGTACTTGGCAGAAACAAAGATGCCTTGGATAGGATCTATGTAGGATCTTTTCCAACATGACAGAATATGTTTGGGAAGTGACAACAGCAACACTAAAGGAAGAGAAATTTTCTGTAAGATCAGAACATATCTTTGTTTCTAGTCTAGGAAATTGCCCAGCGTGCCTAGGAGAGGATAAAATTGTATAAATTGATAAAATTGCCATAGTGTGAACATGTGGGAATAAGAGAAATAGGTGAATGAGAAACAAACAATAAACAAATAAACAAAAAATCCACAAACAAACAAAAAAATCCACCCTTGACACAGATAGTGACTAAAGGGTAACTCTTTGCATCATCAGGATGTAACAGACAAAAACCACAGGTAAAAGACAAAAGGTAAGAATTTCAAAAGCTTCTGCATGTAAATGAGTAAAGTCCTTGGGGCATATTGGAAATTTAACAGAAGTTGACCATACACTGTTACGATAAAGGCCACAGAAATTTCTCTTGTAAGTCAAGCTTGCATCAAAAAAAAGCAAAAATAAGGACTTTCTTGATGCATGTACCTCTGTCCTTCCCTCCCCTTGTTTGATGCTGTCTAATAAAGGGAAGAGTCTTTTCTCCTGACAGAAAGCACAAGTAAAATAAATGAGAAGCAAGTGATATGTAGATTGAGCTTCCTTTAGGATGTCTGCAAACAACCAGCCTAACTTGCTGGCAGCTACATTTCAGGGACTGTTTTTTAATGTATTGACTTGCCTAGAGTCACCCCTGAAGTATTTTTTCTAACCACACTCCTCAAGGCTCAGTTAAACTTGCTTCTAAAGCCATTTATACTGCACTAGCATTTAGTATGGAGGCCACCTCATTGTCATTATAGTGATCTCTGTTCTTATGTATGTGTTAATGAGATTTATCATATTAGTTACACCTTGTTCTTGGCCCTTTGCTTAGAAGATACTTAGTGTTAAGTACTAAGTACTCAGCATTAACATTTGTACTAGCATCAGTGGTAGGGTTAATGCTCAGTAATACTGAATCTCCTTTGTAGCTGAAGTCACAAAGCATTCAGGTCCACCAAAAGCTTCCATAAAAGAGTAGAAATACTACCCTTCCAATTCTGAGCAAAGTTTGACTTTATTCTCTTTTATTAATAAGAGTGACCATAGATGCATAGGACCTCTCTGAAAACTGTGTTACCTATTGTACTCTCCAAATAAGCAACATACAGGAGCTAGCTGGAATAACTAGTCATAATGTGCCACCTGTGCTCTTGGATTAAGGGATCAGGCTTGAGGGAGTTGCCATTTGATGACCCTTCAAAATGGAGATACAGATTTGGGCCCCCTTGGCCTCAGCTACAGTTTTAAAACTGACCTCCATACTCCCTAGGTCAGAATTTTTTCCTCTAAGTGTAGATAGTCTGAGGACCTACAGAGTGCTAGAGAGCAATAAAAATCCGCAAACACAGGTTGTCTACTATTGAGTCTAACCTACATCAATTTCTGCAGACTCTGAGGAGGCTGAAGTTTTCAAAGCCTGTGAAAAGCATAGCTTGTATAAAGTTCTGGCTGGTGAAAAGAGCAACAAGGTCTTTCTCAGGTCAGTCAGAAAGTGAGAAAAGAGTTAATACTTACTACTTTTTAAAAAGTTTCCAATGAGCCTTAACAGTGGCTTATACAAAAGAAAACATTTAGAAATTATTGCTCTCTAAAATAGAGTTATCTCTGATAGGAGTGCAAACACAGTAATAAAGTAGGTATTTAATGTAAATTACAGTTAACCTTTACCTTAAATCTTCAAACCAAGAACACAGTATTAATCTAAACAGAACTTTTTAAAGTGCTATCTATTCGAGCAGTTGGTTGTATTTTGTTCTATCAAGAGCTGTTGACACTATGATGACATTATTACTTCCAACAAAACTAAGATGTTCTGAATTTGATGCCTCTTGTATTTTAAGTGGTTACAGAAGTAAGCCTTCTTCCCCCAGTATGTTCTAACAAGAATGGTAGAAAATCACTTAATCCCTTCTGAATGAAAAAAAAGCTGTTTGCTTCTGCCCTCTTCCTATACAATTTCTTCTCCATGTGCACTTTTTTCCCCCAGAAGAATTCACTATGATTCATCTTGGTATTTAATTCTTCATTCCTTACTATATAAAATGAATTTTTGCCTCTCACCTTCAATCTGTTCAGTAGAAAAATCAAACTATAAAACTGAAAACCAGCAAAGAACCTGATACAGAGCCTAATTCTACCAAAATCAACAAGAGCAAGGCACATCAGCAGCAAGATACATCACATGATCCACACCTACTCCAAATCAATAGCAGACAGACTACTGTGGCTACTGTGGCGTTCTCTATGAGCTTGCTGGTCAACAGAATGCAGTTGTGAAAATGAACCTCAACAGAATGCAGTTGTGAAAATGAACCTATCAAATAGTATTTCTGTGCACTTGCGCTGTAACACCCATCAATGTCAATGGGTCTTGGCACTTGAGTTTAATTGATAGATCGCATTCCTGAAGCTCAGAGTCCTTCAGTTCAAATATAACAGATTTGGGGGAGAATTAATCTTTTATTTCAATGATGCATTTAATAAAATAATGAAGATGAAAAATCCCAAATTCTCTTCTTTGGTCATCTGCAGTTCAAACTCTCCCTGTTAAATTCTGCTCTACCTATCTTCAAAGTTAAATTTTTTTCATACCTTGCATTATTTAGCATCTTCCCTCCCTATCCTATTCCACTTCCCCAAGGAAAAAAAGACATTTAGGGTCAATTCAGTACAGTAGTATATCTTCCACTTTGAATAGTTCTCTGTTTCACTTTGTGGCCCATAGCTGTGAAAAGTGGCACAGTTTCATGTTCCTAATAGAATTAAAATGATGGTGTGCTGCTTTTTGCTACCATTTCTTCATCCCCTAAACCAGAAAAACAATAGACCTTTGCCTCAGAGAAATTATTGTGGAGATTAATTTGGTGGCATGTAACAAGATGAGCATTTTTCTCTTTTTAAACCTTGCAAACCTTTATTTCCAATTGAAATTTTAAACTGATCTTGCTGTAGCATTTACACTGACAAGAAACTGGGCTTTTAATAGTTTACCCATGTTGCTGCAAAGAGGCGGGGAAGGACTGCAAGTTTAAAACACGAAGGAGAAAAGTTAATTTAAAGTGATGTTTGGTAAAAAGTCCCCTTTGAGATCCTGTTGTGTAATTGAACAGATTAGGAGAACTGACAGTAACTTCACGGTATGCCTAAGTGGAGGTCTCTACGGGTCAACTCTCGGATCTTGTGCCGACACGTTAAACAAGTTTGTCAATTTTCCATCAGATTGATTTTTCTCACAGGTCTGGAAGCCTTGTCTCATTTCATCTTATTTCCACAGGGGTTCTTAACATTGCAAACTGCCATTTACTTTTGTCTCAAAGTGTGAGGAATGATTTTTATCTCGGAGTGGCAATCACGGCAGGCAGCTCCAGCGCTGCTTATAATGTTGCACATTGTCCTCCCTCACCAACTGGGGTTTCTTTTGTGTTTTTCCCCTCTTTGGGAATGATGTGGATTTTTAGGATACATTCAAAATAATTATTAACAGAATGTACTAAGGGCAGATGTCTGTAGTCTCTGAAGTGAACAAAAAAAGCAACAGAAACCATGGGGTTTTTTCTTTGCAGTTTTCAGCATAATGAGAGGTCAGCTTGAGAAAATATGATGTCTCTGGGAAGGTCACAGGGAAGAGTATTAACCTCTCTTTACATTTCCATGTCTATTATCCCCTCCTGTTAATGTCAAGGGAAGTTATGTGCACAAAATAGAGAGAGAGCATGCTTCTGAATAGGTGAATGCTGCTGAAGATTATAATGATATATATTTGAATTAATTGCACTAATGGCAAGAACCCACTCTTACTCCACACCAAGTTAAATAAGTGCAAAATTTGTCTGAAAGCCTGTGGGACCGTATGGTATTCTCAGATGGATTGTACAAACATGCAGTCCCCTTGACACAAATTAAGCTACTAGGAACGTAACCACTTGGTTGACCTAATGACCTCTTGATGAAAGAACACTGCCATTTAGATCAGTGGTATGAGGGTGAAAGCATAGGACACCCCAGACCTCATGTTTTCTCTTGCCTGCAGCTCTGGTAGCCCTTCCCACTTATGAAAACTGGCTGTAGTTAATCGTTAAAACCATAATTTCTCTCGTACTCTTCGTAAGAATTTCTCACAAACATCAGCATCTCAGACAGATACAAAGCAATGAGCCCAGTTCTGACTTTACTTGGTGCTAGTTACATCATCTTGCCAAAAACATGGAAAGATTAATCATCTCTTCTTTTGGAGTCTTATACTATGTCCAAGTTATAACACAGATGCAAATAAGTTCCATTAATTTTTCTCCAAAATGTGATATATTCGACCTAATTAAGTGATCAAAGACAATGTGGAAAGTTACCAATTATTTGGTAATAAGAAATTCATCACTGCTGTAAAATATTTGCCACAGTTTTGAAATCTACATAAAAAATATGAAGAGGAAAAAAAAAAAACCAAACCAACAAAACAGAATTTGTAGTGATGATTTTTGCTGCTAACATGACTGGACAGGAAAGGAATTGGAACTGCTGAACTGGTCCATGGGGCACTTCCAGCTCAGGAGGAACCACTGGATGCCCCGCACTACACACCTGGCATGGGAGACAGTAGTCCCTGATGGGGCAGCTGTGCCTGCAGCTGCACTGGCTGCTCACAGTGTAAGGAAAGAGGTGGGCAACCCAGGAAAGCTGCTGGGAGCCTCACAGCTGGAGTCACATTGGGCTGACTCTTGACCTTAGGCTGTGGAAGGGGTGGTGCAGACCTGACCACCACCTGTGAGGAGCACGGGGGGAGGATGGGGAGATGCCTTCAGGGTCAGTATGTGGGGGCTGGAGGTAGGAAGGCCAGAGCAGAGGCTCAGGAGCCAGGGTCACATTGAGTAAGTGAGAGGCTGGGAAAGAGCAGGGTACTGAGTGTTTCTGCCCTTCCTTCTGCCTTCCCTCCTTCCTTGTTGAACTTTATGTGGATAGTAATGATCCAAGGGTGCTTTTACTGGGAGAGACAACAACCTGCACAGCCCCAGATGTCCTCAAGGCATTGACTTGCCAGAGAGAAATGTGTTCAATGAGTTAATCTTAAAACCCTGCACTGCATATCATGCATTACAGAAAGAAAAGGATATCTTATACAGATTTTTATTAATTGATATTTCTGTCATTTCATTTTGTGTTCCTTGGTTACAGCTTATAGGTAACCCCCCAAAAAGGAGCTGAGCAAAATTCCTTCATTTCCATATCATATCTGAGTTACTCAACCATAAGGACTCCCTTAAACAAGCGATGACTTGGTTGTGCCAGTAGTTGTGATCATGACAGTTCAGTTTGGTTTGCACAGGTTGGCTCAGCCTATCTAATTTTCTGGCAAACTCTCTGGAGAGTCTCCTGGGTGAGCATTTCCTTTTTGCCTTGTTACACCTTGATATGAAAACACACAACAGCAGATTGTGTTAGTAAAAGGGGGTGTAAACAAGTATTTACAGGCTTTTGATCATGGTATAGATGCTCCAAACAACACTGCCTGAAATGGTAATCTGTCACAGAGGTGGTTTAGTGAGAAAAAGCAAGATAGTTAAATGAGATTTAAAATATAAAGCCAGGTTTTTTCTGCTGTTATCAGTTTCTGTGTAAACACTTCCCAAAAGCTGGGACTTCACCGTGTGAATGAGGCACCACTTCCACTGCATCCAGGCTGGCAGAAGGATGTGGCTCAGCACAGCAGTCCCCAGCTCTGCCAGCCCTCCCGGGAGTCTGGGTTCCCCAACCCACCCTCCCTCTCCAGCCTACCTGGGAAAAAACCCCTTCCCCTGTGACTATGCAATGGCAGTAAGAAGACTCTGTGACCAGGCCTTGGTCTGGATTGTAAGAAGTAGACAATTTTTTTTTGTGTATTCCATGTATACCCCTGAAAGAGAAAACCACAGTCTTCTGGCTATTTAGGCATCTCAAACCTGGCACAAGTGTTTAAAAGTCTTATAAGTTCACTGCAAAGTTAGCTTATTAGACACTTCTCACAATTAAATATTTTAGACATCTTACATTTTTCCCATAATTCCAAAAATAATTAGATCACAATATGGATTAATTTCTTGTCACATCCAATTTTTTTGTTGCAAGATGTTTTGAAGGAGTGAAACACAAAAACCAGTTGCTGACATTTATAAACTCTCCCTTTTGTTGTACACACAAACATAAAATAGCTGACATTTGGCTCTTTTATCCTTTCTCCCCTGCTTGTTCAGTGCAAATATTATCCAGACAGACGTGTTAAACAAATATCATAGTATCTACAAACAAGGATATATAAATCTCATTGTCCTGGTCAGCAGCTCAGGACTAAACTATCCTCCTAAGCCATTCTGATCAGCAAATGACCTTGAGCTAATTGCTTTCCTACACTGTTTCAAGAAGGTCACTGTACTTTCTAATCTCACAAACTTAATTTATTTATAGGTAGAAATAGTGTATCAATACCATAAAAGTAACTTTTAAATTGTATCTTTTTATGGGGTGGAATTGCAGGATGATATGTAAGCAAATTTGTGATTGTTGTTTTCTGGTTACTGTAATTGTTTGAATGTAAACAAGATATAATGAGTTTTTTCATCTGGTTTTTTGGGATGGAATGGGATGCTGAAACTGACAATTTACTGATCAATGACAGAACTACAACCTCTTTGAAAATTAGCAAGAGCTGTGCCTGCTAAAACTCCATGCTTCCTAATACAAATGTACTCAGCTGTGCATTTCTTCAGAATTTGTCTTGGTGCTGTCATCTTTTAAATAATATTGCAAGAGAGTTGGCTAGTTCTAGAGTGTGTCTGTCCTCTGCATTTATTGCTGAATACTAAATGTTCCAGTCTCTTAAGACCCCTTTAAAGGACAATACTGCTGTATTTTTTGCTTTAAGATTTTTATTGGCATGTGAAAATGTGGATAACCAGAAAATCTTATGGTTTGCTTTGATGACGAGTTACCTGAAATTGTACAATGGCTTCTGTGTTGACTTCTCTAAGCACTGTCAATGCTCAGCATATCCCAGGATCAAACCCCTCATGAGAATGGACTGAATTGATTCACTGTTTACTGCTTTCTTATTGAATGCTTTTATATTCTTTCATAAACTAGTAAAACTCCAATCATATAAAATTAAGAGGTCATGGTGAAATGACAGAAGTAGCTAATTAGAGCAGCACTGCATACTTTAAGGCCCTGATTCAGGGACATCTATCAATACTGTGGATACTGCTTAATCATGAAATCAATACTTCAAATTAAGCACACATGCTTACCACTTGACCAGGAGCAGATTTGCAGTAGCATTTCCAAAGCATTTAAGAACACAGTGTTAGCTTGTTTTGAAATGTTTTCTGATCATCTCAGTGTTCAAACATCTACTGAGTTGCTTTCCCCTGATGAGCCTCAGAAAAATCTGAGGAGATTTCTATCAGTTGTGACCTTGGAACATGTGGATAGGGGAAGCATTTGGAAAAACATTTAGCTGTTATCAGGTTTGGAAACCTTGGCTTCCAGACTCATCCTCTTCAATCATGCACTGGTGACAATGGAGAGGAGAGACAACAAAGCAGACTGAAAGGTTTTGAGCCTCTGCTGAAATCTTGCCTGCAAGTGCAAAAACTGACAGGTGAAAAAAAAACCAACCCTACTAAAAATAGCTGAAAATATCCCCCCTGACCCCAAACCTATGAGAGCAAAAAGAGTTTTGGATGCTGAGACTGACCTTTAGAGATCCCAAGCTGGTCCATGTTGCACTGAGGCTTCCTTCTCACCTTGAAGTGAGACTTTGGCAGCCTCCAATGCCACACTTGCTGTTTATCCTGCAAGCTGGTGACCAAGATGTTTGCGCTAACTCACTGCCTTTGCTCCAGACTGATCTGCCTTCACATTGGTCAGGAAACCAAGGCACAAAACTTTCACTGTAAAAGGGTAGGCAGACTGGAAACAAAAAATAAAAAATAATTTTGTACACTTTTTCTAATTCTGGACTTTGATATTGATGTGACAGAAATTCAATATATTTTAAAATTTGATTAAAATGAGTATGTGTAAAGGTATAAGGGGATAAAGTTACACACCAAAGACAGGATGAATGACTGATGTCTGAAATACTGACCTACAATAGGTGAGGATAGCAGTAGTGGTAAAAGAAATATTTAGACTACAGATGATGATGCTAGGAGAAAGACACTGTTCTTGTTCTTACGGGTAAAGCTGCCTCCTCTTAATAAATTAATCTTTCCTCAGATGCAGTTGTGCATGGAAACTCTGACAGGACACAGTTCAGGTGGTAGGTTCCACAGATGTCTGTAGGGCAGTTACTCTTTCCAAGCAGTACAGTTCATTTCAAAGTGACCACTGCAGAGCTCACTTACCACCCACGCCATGCTTGCAGGATGCATGCCAGCAAGCTTGCTCTCTCAGTATCCCAACACTGGATCGCCACCTTCTGAAACCCAGGCTGTTTCTTCACATTTGCTCTAAAATTAGTAAGTGATTCATTCTGGCACACTAGCAGTGGCACCAGCCTGAGGACACCTGGAGCAGCATCTTCTGGAGATAAATGCACAATATGTATTAAAGCCGAGTCATGATCTCACACCTCAGGTAGTATTAATGAAAAAAAAGATTAGGTTAAAGCCAATCCAAAAATACCAGTCTGTGAAAATCAGTCCCTTTTTCATTTCTAGGGGCACAGAGCTGTGATGAGGCCTTTAGCATGGCCTGTGAAGATGTCATCTTATTGGCAGCCTTCCCCAGACACTTGTGGCCTCACAATTTGGAAGTGACACATGAAGACCCCATGGAGGGATGCTCCATCTTCTTGGTTATTATTAGTTGCCTAGTACTGCTACTGTTGTATTCCTGGTATCTTTCCTCATGTTGCTGCACATGGTCACATGCTGGAATTTCAGGAGGGGACAGAGAGAGAGCTCTGTGTGTGTAGTGACAGGGCAGGAGCTCTGGAACCACAGGCCAGGATCAGGTGCCCGTGGCTACCAAGTGCCCGCTCCTCCTCCCCAAGAGGATGGGGGCACTCAGTAAGAAGGAAAAGTGTTATGGATGGAGAAAAAGACTGGGAGATCAGTCCCCAGTCACTGTCCAAAACAAACCAGGTTCCAGCTGGGGAAACTGAGTTTAATTTCTTACCTATTCAAGTAAGTTTGGAAAGTGAGCAATAAAGACAAAAACTAAAGCACCTTTCTCGCTTCACCCATTCATCCAGGGTCAATGTGTCTCCCTTCTTCCAGACTCCTTCACCCCTTCCCTGCAACCAGAGCAGGGGGACAGGTAATGGGTGTTCTGGTCAGGTGAGACAGTTCCTCTCCTTCCTCCTCAGGTAACTTTTGTGCCTTCTCTCTCACGCAAGACTGGCCCAGGATGAGTTTTCCAGCAGCCCAGCTGAGCACAGAAAGAGGAAGCTGTGAAATGGCCCTGCTGGGGAAAGCAGCATGTGCCTTGCAGACAAAGACTTAGTAAGTGCCACTCCCAAGGCCCAATGGGAGCCTAAAAATGGATGTGTGCACATTTCCTTCCCGTCTGGATTCTGCAGGGCTGTTTGCAAGCAGTTTGGAGAAGCTTGTTTTCCCAGTGGGGAATAGACCTCTGGTTAGTAATCAATAAAGCAATCCTTTAATATTCCTCTGACTGGGCAAAAAAAAAGGTGTGTACTATAAATTTGTGTTGAAAGGAAGCTGCTCCCCCCTCCTCTGAGGAAGGATCTGCAATAGAGAAAGATGGATAAACAAATAATCCTCTGGTTTTAATGAACACATCCATTATATCAGCAATAGTTATGGCAACAGGAATTATGTACTTTGAGGCAGCATCTCTTGTGCCTTGTAAACACCTCAGCCTTCTGTCAGGGCCCCCGCTGGGGCTATTTACAGCTTCAATATTACATGGTAGCTACTCTCTAATTATACACAACTGGATTGGTTTCCCCCACTCAGGTCCTTGGTTAACCCTTAATAATAATTAATTTCTTACTGTTACACTGTATATCAACTTAAAACTTTCAAGATGCTAAGGTGTCCCAGTAGAGTAGAAAACCTATTAAGATATCAAGACATGCATGCTTTGCAACTTCTGTTTTCATTAGTGGCAAAAAGCCCCACAGAAAGAAAAAATAAAATAAAATGGGACCAGCACAAAGTCACAGAAACTGGGACTCAGAGCTTATACAACACTTGCATTGCAGGAGGTTTGTTGTCCTCATTTACTTTCTTTTTCTTTTATTTACAAAGAATTAGCCCGTACTCAGGACTTAGTTGCAATATATGAGTGTGTTAATCAGAGCTACACTAGGCAGCCAGTATGTGACACACAGACCTTGCTCAGTTGATTGAGTTTTCCTCAGTGCTAAGCTTGGGGAGATTTTATTTGTGTTGTCAGTGGGGGCTGCAGTCTTTATGTAGGCATTTATTTAAGTCTTCTTGTAAACAGCAATGGCCTGTTTAAACCAGATGAGGTGAAAGAAAGGGAATATCTGCTGCCAGCCCAGCACAGTGCTTCGCAGTGATGCCCTTTGAACCAGATGATTGAAATTATTCTAGAACCTTCTGCCTAACCTGCACCCACAGAAAAAAATAAAGGAAAAGGTGAAACAGTGGGAAAAAAATGAAAAAACCCTCTGTTAATCTTTTTCTCCCAGCATTCCTCCCTTTCCTCCCATAGCATCTGATTAAAGCCATAGGCTGTGCTGTGCTTTCTTTGTCACAGGTTGCAATCAAGCAAATCAGGGAATATGTGTTTCTCTCAGTCCAGGAAACATTCAGGGATACAGAAGAACAGCTGGTGAGAAGTGAATGTGGAGCCATTTGACAGGAAGGAAGATCTACCCCTGAGAGCAATTCCAGAGAAAATAAACATCAAAATGAATGACTTACAAGGCACTGTAACCTCATTTGTTGGCAAATCGAATACTCTTACCACACATAAATATTCTTGAGCAGAGATCAGATCTTGTGGGCTCACAGCTATTAAAACAGCACGGTTTTAACAGCATGCAAGGAGAGGTTGAACAAATATCTTAATTGTAAAACTCGTTAATGAGCCATCATAAAACAGTAAAGTTGAGGGTATAAATGCTAGAAAATCAAGTCAGATCTCACCGTATTCACACATGGATGAACAGAGGAAACAGCAGGGAGAAGAGCACCTCAGATGGGGTGGAGTAACTCTGCTGGGTGAGCTGTAAAAGGACAGGATGTTCCTACCTCACAGAACAAGTCACAGGTGCCCTTCAGCACGACATGAAGGGACGATGCATCACTCAAAGCTGAAGGGTTTGTAAGCAACACACAGGCATTTGAGGGTGATCTCTTCTGCAGCTTGGTAAGCTGAGAGTGCAAGCTGAGAGTGATCTCTACATCCAAAGCTGGAAGTAGGTAAAAGTAGATGGACTGGTAGATTCATAGCACTACACCCAGAGTGGGACTGTGGTAGATACTGGAATGAGAGACTGCTAAAACGGGAGGGCTCTCAGTTTCTCCTCCATGTGTCTTCAGGCTAAAGCTGACTAAATGTGTTTTTCTGTATCACCGAAAGGGAAAGGAATAAGGGGAAAACAGCCTATTTAGGGTATCTCCAGGAAGACAAATATAGATTAAGAGTACAGCTTTATTAGCTCTGGAAACCATTTCTAGAACTCTGTTTTAGCCAGAAAAATTATTACATTATTAAATAAACCTTAGGGTATTCATTCAAATTCGCTTTTCCTTCTTTACTTTTAAAGCTTCAACAACTGTAGCAAGTGCATGTAGAGGTGTGTGTCAGTCCTGACAATGCAATTTACATGATGCTTTTGTTGCATCCTCTCTCTTTAAACCCAGGAGAGATGGCTGTGATTCTTTAATGGTAAGGCTTCCTGCATTTATCAAAATGACTTGAACAAGGGGGTTTTTCCTGCGGATCTGGGAACACAGAAGGTTTATCATCATATTTTCAAAAGGCATACTCTTTAGAGGCAATAGACTTTTCAACACTCAGTTTCTATATTTCTGAGCCTAGATCATACAACTTTAATTGCACAGTTGCTCATTTGCCCATGCAAATGTGGACACAGGGTGTCTACACGTATGGATGAATGGGAATGTATGTAAAATGAAAACCATTACCAATTCAGCCTGATGTACCTGAAAATACACAAGAAAGAACAGCTTTTATAGCAGCTCTTTTATACCAATATATTCAGTTTTTATCTTTCATTTTTTACAGGGAGACATTGTAAGGTTTATGAGCCTTTCTGAATTTGCTAATGGACTTATCTACTAAAGCAAGACCTTGATATATGCATGTTCTTTTCTCTGAACTAATATTCTTTACCATTTACTTCGAGAGACTGCATATTTTTAAAATTTATTTAGCTTGCTTCCAAAATAATTTTGTTTTGGTTTTAATTGT
Organism: Corvus brachyrhynchos; assembly: GCF_000691975.1. NCBI lineage: Eukaryota > Metazoa > Chordata > Aves > Passeriformes > Corvidae > Corvus > Corvus brachyrhynchos. The sequence continues at coordinate 554,372 of NW_008239648.1, forward strand.
TCATTTGTATAATGTCGGTCAGAGGCAACAAGAGATAATTTGGCTGTCCCTAAATATTACCTCACAAAATTTTGCACCAACATACTGAGCAAAAGGCAGGGTACAGGGAGGACTGTGACAGAAATAGCAAAAAAGCAGCTCCAAAATGTCTGGCAGGGATACAGTGTGCAGCATTATAATGCCATCATACCCTCTCAGCATGCTGCTTTATATAAGTCGAAGATGGTTTTTCACCTTGTCAATTGCAGCTTACAAAGGGAAAAGAATATATGGTACAGTCCTCCTATTTAATGCTTAAATTCAAACTTTTTCCACGAAACTCAGTTTTTGGGATTTTTTGGTTTTTTTCAGAATAGCTTCAGATGTTGGGTGTTGGAGTTTTTTTCTCCTTCTTCTGCTTTTTCATTTTTTTGCCTAGGTCTAGGCCAGCTAGTTTGTAGTATTTCCATTTTTACTTTCCTCTACCTTTCCATATTCCATAATTTTTCATGCTTAGTAAAGGTTACAGAGTGACAAAAGAATGGAGATGATGCAGAATTTTTGCTCCACAACTTGAAAACACTGCAGAATATTTGAAAACTGGGTAAGCAGAAAAGAACGAGAAGATGAAAACAAAAAAGAAAAAATATTTTATTTTATTTTATTTTATTTTATTTTATTTTAGTCAGAGCAACAGAGGGGAAAATATACAATTAAAATAAATGTTTAAATTTTTTCTAATAATACAAAAATAATGTTTTTGTTTCCAAATTTTTCCAAATATCCTAGGTAAAAACAGTTATGGCATTTATAAACCAAAGTAAATCTATCTCTTTAAAATAAAGTTCTAGCATGAAGAGAACATTTAGTTGAAAACCTTGATCCTTCCTACTAAACCCTCTTATTCTAGCTACTAATACCTAGATTTTAAATCATGCTTCTATTTCTGTGGTCCCACTGTAGCAGCTGATCAGAAGCTCAGTGGTCAGTTTAAACCACAACTTCTTTAGAATGTACTGGTATGATGATTGATCATTCATCACCCATATGATAAGAGAATAAACTGTATTACCTCCAGGCAAAAATCAAAGAAAAACTTAATCTATAGTCTACTAAAGTGCTAAATCATAAGTTCTTGAAATTTTATGTTGATTTAAAAATTTAGTTAGACAAAAATTTCTATAGGCAGTCACATAATAGTTAAATCAGAGGGTTAATAATTAAGAAATTGCACTGCAGTTTAAGACATGGTCTAACGTGTGTATATCCTTGAGTTTTGTAGATGCTTCATCACTGCAATTTGTGAGCTCTACTGGGTAATCTCTGTGGGGGGAATGTATGATCAAAGTGAAACTCCACTCAATAGCCCACTGGGCTTGTCCTCAGGAACGTTTGGTAAAACAAAGGTTAAATAAGTCAGTGTTCACTGGGAGACTGTTTCAAGCACAGTACAGTCACCCATGCAGGTGGCACAGGTATGGCATAGCTCTGCTGTCAGCCCAAGTTAATAGTCAATTTGGCAGCCCTGCTTCTCATGAACCATGAATGAAATCCTGGGCCCACAAATGCAGTGGTAAAACTCCCACCAGGGTGAGTAAGAAGGGGATAGTGTTACACCTTCCAGGGTGAAATGCCAAAGTTTATACTCTTATTGTACTCCCTGAAGCTGGGTGTGAGATATTGTCATAATGTCTTTGGCTTGGGTTTCACCTATTTTTTTACTATAATCCATTTGTTTGTAAAAAAGATGTAAAATTTACTATTTCACAAGGAGCCTCATCACTTTAATTTTACACTTTGTGATGAAAACAGGTCTGTGAATGCAAAGAAGAAAAACTATGTGAAAATTTCAGATTCTACCCTCACCGTTCATGTTTATGTAGCATCAGATTGAAAACATTACAAGATGAACTCCAAATATAAACCTTCAGAAGTCAGTTTAAACCCCCAGCCAATGCACTCCCTAGCAATACTCCCCTATTACTCTGCTGGGTGCTATCAAATGATGTGATAATAAAAGAGATGCTGGAAACGGAGCAACAGCTAATAAATTAAAATAACATAAATAATAATAATGAAAAAATAAATAAATTTTAAAAACACCCACTAAAACCACCACCAAAAAAAAAAAGGAAACAAAAAATCCCTGGAGCTCTTCATTGCCATATGAAAAAATATCCCCCAGTGTTTCAAATAAATTCTCATCTCCTTGAAGTGATCTTTCTATGAGATGTACTAATATATTTTTAAAAACGAGCTCTCTGCCACACTGCAAGTTCCTTGTTGACTTATTTGGTGGCCCCTGAGAGAACATCAGGAGAGCTTTATTTGGAAGGACACTGGGGGAGAGCAGATTAAACAGGCTTCTGGCTGCATTCAATTTTCTCTAGTTTGGGGAGATTTTGCACCTTTCTTGAAGATTGTATCAGCTGGGATTAGCACATTCCATTTCCTGCACTGCTCATAAAGCTGAGAACTAAAGAAAATTAAAATAAAGGTCAGTGAACTTGGCTACGCTTTTCTCTTGCTAAGAATTTGTCCATATGTTTGCTTCTTTTTTCTTTGATCACATTTTGTTTTGGCAGGCTCTATGTATGTGTGCATGTGTAGGGCTTTCATGGTTTTCCATTCCACTATGCAACTGCTGTGTGAATTCATTAGAATTCAGCCCACTTCCGTTCACTTTATGGAAACAATTTGTGTGTAACTTTGCTTTCAGTCTTTCATCAAATTTTGGTTTTACTCAGTGACAGAGGGTAACCCAAGGTATCCCTTTTTCTGGCTTTGAGTTGGCAGTGCTCCCTTCTCTCTCAGACTCACAGGATCCCGCATGTCCTCTCCTGCTTGGCCTGCACAGAGACTCACTGTCCTGCCCGTTCTGCTGTGCAAATCATTTACAGCTTCTCCAGAAGCCTCCTTTCTGCACCCTGCAGTGTCAGCAATGGAATTTTGGGAACACTTGTCTCTTTTGTTCCGGGCCAGGGGCACTAAACCTGTGTCACAGCCCATCAGTCCATTGCTTGGTAGTTAATTTGAGTCATTTGAACAGACTGGATATAAATCAGTAACCCGATTGTCACTACCAACGTCCTGAGCCAACTGATAATCTTTGTGTATTAATACACCTGTTTTTTCTTATCATAGTTCTGAAAAAATACACAACGGACTTTTTCTTTTTATACCAACAACCACCCCTTGCAACAGGTCTGAGATCAGGCCTGACAGCTTTAAGCTGCACTTGCTGGCTTATGTACAGGCTCTGGAGACTACGTGGCAAATTCACGGATGATTTCTACTGTCAAGGTTTCACAGTTAAAAAGCCCCCAAGCACCAGGCAGGGGAGGCAGCTCCTCAACAGTGCCCACACAAGTCAAAGGGAGTGGGTGGACATGAGGGGTGCCTTCACAGCCTTCCCTGGTCTTAGATCAGACTTCCTGTGCTTGCCCGCAGTGCACCGCCCTTGCCATTTTGTTGAGTGTTCAGAGGCTCTTTGCCAGTTCCCCATTAGTCTAACATAATGAGGTTCGGCCTCTGTTTGATTTCCATGATGGGTCTGAGCAGCAGAGTCCAGGAGAAGTCAAATAAGGGCAGGTACTTTATGCAACCAGATCTGAAGTGTGGCTGAGCTTGACTAAACCTACAAGGGACAGCAAAGGTTAAAAGAGCTTACACCGGCCAGGCCTTAGTGCTTTGCTTCCTCCTGCCTCTAATTCCACATTCTAAGCATCTTGGGTCTACAAAGAGCTTTACCACATATGTCATTAGTGCTTCTTTTAATTTCCTTTTTTCTTTCTCACTAATATATTTAAAGTTAATTTCAACTTAAATCTCACTAACTCAGGCTGCCAGTACTCACTCCTCTGTGTAGGGAGACTTGCTCAAAAAGCTCACCCTCCAGTTTCACCTTTCCATTTCACCGTCTCATTTCACAGAAAGTCCAGGTGAGTGAAAAGTCATGTGAATGCTGTCCCCTGGGCTATACCACAGTATCTGTAACTCATAACATGGTAAATCTTCGGGAAGTACAAAACATCTGGCTCCCATGGCTTAAGTTCTTGCTTCTTACTTTAAAGTGCAGTTCAAGTGAGCAAACTAATGCATGAATTTGCCATCTGTAATTCCTGCTTAGCTAAGAGATTAAAAAGGGAGATTAAGATCAGAGTGAGGGAGATTTGTAGGTATTATGGGCAGGGAAAATGTTAAATATTTGAGTAAGTAAAATACGTAAATGAATGTACTTAGAGTTTAGGACTTTCCTTAATTTAACAGATGTCAGGAATACATTCCTGCCAAAGTTCCTGTCACAAGTTCAGGGGTCCATTGACAACTGCTGAAAAACATACTTCAGTACTGCAGAGATTAGGAGCAGTTTGCAGACATTTTGTACTCAAGGTCTACTTAGCTGCTTCCATTCATGGAAAACCTGGCACCAGGCTGAGCACCATCTGCAAAGCTCTGCACAACAGAGATCTCATGAGGCACTTGGGAAGATGTCTATTTCTCATCACATGTGTAATTTTTACTAGAAAACAGCCTGTGGAGAAACCTGCAAATCATCAAAACATATGCTATCAGAGGAAGGCAGGAATAAACACTGCCCACAATGGCTAGCCGCTCTCCAACTGCAGTATGGGAAGATGTGAATCACAAGGGGGGTTGCTACAAAAAGAGATACCTGAAGCAGTAAATGCCACAAGCATGAAAAATAAAGCATGCATAAAATGGAAATGGATTGTTACCAACCCACTATGCTGGGGCAGGACTGGTGGTATCAATGCATCAGTGATCAAGAATAAGCAACGATTCCAAGGCATTTTTGTTACTATGGATGACACTGTGAGACCCTTTAAGGGGCATGACTAAGTTAAGGCAATTAACAAATGAAATTAGCTGGTGGAAAATACATACTGAGAGGAATTTTTGAAGCTCTTGTGCTAGTTATGTTTCACAGTAGCAACACACTGTATCAGTCACATTAGCTCATCAAAAACCTCATTTTGGTTATACAGCTGAGGAGAAAAAGTTAGACTTAGAATGCATAAAAAAATTGAATAGAAGCTAATATCTAAAATGTTATCATGTCATTATATATAGTGACACTGAAGCATGTTCACTTCGTATTCTGTTCTGCTCATTTTCCTGTGTCAGTTATACTGCAGAAATTAATAAAGATTCAGAGTCTGGATATGAACTAATATGTAACTGTTCTGACACTTCTGAGTTCAAGGGGCAGGCTCTCCTTTTGACTTCTTGGTTAACTGATGAATGTAACTATTAATGAAAAGAAAATGAAGCTGAGCGACAAAAGGGTAATGCCATCTCTCTCTTCCTGATCTATTGAAGAAATTATGTCTTCAATTACATAAATTAAACTATGGCCACTTCTTTTCCCAGGTCAATGAACACCCATGATACTTTCTTCTCCCCAGTCTTCAAAGTTAAGAAGAAACACAGCACTGAAAAAATTATGCTTCATATACTCCTGCAAAAAAGTTCCACTATAAAAAACTGTGTCAGAAGGCCACTGTTTTCCCTGTGGACTTATGTGATGACCTGCAGCATATTCTTGGAATGGGTGGCAGACAGAGCCTGAGTAATTGGAAACGGTGATGTAGATGATGGTAGTGGTGCTGCGCCACAGCCACAGCATGCTAAGCTTGTGCCCTATAGTTACCACAGCTCTCGAAGGATTCAGCTAGGCAATCATATATACCAGGAGCTTAGTGCAGCCAAGTGACAAATAGGGATAATTGGGTGGAGATAAAACGGGCTTTTGTAGCGTCCATTCACAGGCATGGGCAGACAATGGCTTTCTAACTAAGGAGATGGCAAGGCATGTGTCAAAAATGATCCCTTTGGCAATAATTCTACTGGTGACAAATAATCAGAAATTTAAATGTTATTCTCATCTTTGGAGAGCTCCTAAAATAATGGAGGATGCATGAAACCATTTGTATTTGAAGAGAGAAGCTAAATAATTTAATATTACAGAGCAGGATGCACAGCACTGGACAAAAAAAATGATGAAATCCCAGTGCAGTGTATCTTGTGCAGTTGCCACACTAATTACAGATCAATTACTTCTCACTTGTTTGCAACCTTATCAAAGAATAGTAAATTTACTGAAAGCAAAATGTGATAAGATGTCTTTTCATTATTATGGTAGATTTGTTGAAACAGCTCTGACGTTGAGATTAATAAAAGCTTTCCCAGAGGTAATATGATCTGTATACATATAGTCTGAATTTTAAAAGCTGAAAACTTGATCCTAGGCAATATCATAAAAATTTTTGCTTCTATTAATTGTTATCATGAAAACATCCATAGTACAGAGGAGGGGGAGGAAAGAACAAAATAAGTCTGTTGATAAACTGAAAGCTTGTTATTAAAATATGTGTACCTTTTGCTTTCCACAGATCAGATAATGAATGAGAGTGAAGTACAATAACTGAGAAAATCTGCAATTCATGTTTTGAGTAGGGTGACGCCACAGAGAAGTGCAGGGGAAAAAGGGATGGGTTTTATAGAATATTACCAAGGAGGGAAGAAAGCAGTGAACCTACCAACTATAAAAAAGAATTAAATACACTTCTGTAGTTTTAGAAGAGCCACTACCCGGGAAAATATATTGATTTTCCCCCACAACATTTCCCATGCCTTGACTTCTTCACCAGAAGTTCCATTGACTTGCCATATAAACCCTGAGAGCTCTCTCTGCATGAATTGCATATCAGCAACATTAACTTCCTACACTGGTTCTGAAGGTAAGTGTATACATTTTTACTCATCCCAACTTTTGTTTTTGTCTTTCAGGTCTTCTACGGCATTCTGGATAGGGTTTATTATAAGTTCTGGTTTTAGTTTTTTCTTGTTTGTTTCTTTGTTGGTTTTTTTGGATTTTGGGGTTTTTTTTTCCTGCCAAAATTGGCCTGACTTGAGAAAAAATAGTCTAGCTTATAGATATCTGACAGCAATAAATTAATGTTTTTGTTTTTATGATAACTGTTTAAAATATCTTAGCCATTACCTTTTCCTGATCTACTCCCCTGTGACAACCCAGTCACTCTTATCAGGAGTGGATCCTACCACACCATCTGTGACTCCAGGACAGTTTGATGAACTGGTGAGTTCAAATGAGATTGAAGCTCTGGTCATGTTCAGGAGAAGTGACACAACTGCCCCTAACTTCTTTCCTTCAGGAAAGGGGACAACTTTTGGGCTGCTCTTCAATAGATAAACTCAGGAATTCTCCATGGCAGCACTCTAAGATTAAACAACATTTCAGGATGCAAAATTGCTGCTGGTTCAACATATCTGTTTCAGGCAAGAGCAGATTTTTCTGCAGTCCTCATTATTGTTTGGTTTTGTCAGCTCAATAACTTTTTAATTCTTCCAGTCATAGAATGGAGAAGTAGAGGTTCACTGATTTCTACTGGAGCTGTATCATTAAGACTCTTTCCATTAACTGGCTATAGAGGTGACATATATTGAAACCATCAATACTGGATACTGTGGCTCTGAATGTTCAGAAAATAAAAATGGAATGATTTTTGTTCCATGGCACTCTGCCATTTATGAAAGGGCAATAAAAATTAATTTGTTAATGGTGGTAAAGTGTTTTAAAGAAAAAAAATACAATTTAGATATGATGTATTGAGCAATGAATTTTTCTAAAGAGAATTCATCAGGGAATAAAATGAACTATTCTTTTAGTTAGCATATACTCCAGAAAATAACAAAATAATTAGGTTTAATTTAGCAGGTAATTTTTTTTAGTAAAAAATTGAAAACACAGCTTAATATGCCATAAATTTATCAAGGAGCAATTTCATCTCTTCAATAAATATGTCTTTCCTCAAGAAAGTTAAAAGAATTTTGTCCAAAGATTCAGAGTGTCAAATTCACATAGTTTTGCCCATGTTTTATCAGGATGTGAAGAACATGGGAGACTTTGAAATAGACCTCAGGGTCTATTTATGGATATAAATAATGGATTCCTGAAATCTTCCTCATCATTTCCTCTTTCACTTAAGCAAATATTTCTCAGAGTTTTAGACCAAATTCCTAGGTGCCTAATTCTTCTCCTGCATTCAATTCAAGCTTGCAAAATAGGATTTAACCCAAGAAAAAACCTGGGCTAAGGTTCTGAAAGACTGATTGTTGAATGTACCCCAATCTCTCCTGTGGATGTATCCCCTAAGGATCTGGTCACGTAACCAAGGTAACCCTAACCTGTGATTTCTGGTGAGGAACCCTGAATTGGAAAGACACTATGCAGTCTTGTCTGAGATATCATTGCTAGGACTGCAACAACCACTTATATCACTGAAAGAGATGGAAACTAGTATTATAAATACTACATCAATGTGCAGAAAAGGTCACTTTTCCACCTTTGCCCAGCTGTGGCAGATGTATCTTGCTTCAGGTATTCTCAGAGGGATTAATCAAGTTTTGGAACTAGAGTTTCTGTAAGGTACTAGGACTGGGAGCTCATTCCAACTGTGCTTAAGGACCCTGAAGAGTTACACTAATTTCAAGGATTTAAACAACCTCATGTGCTGTTCCAATTAATTTTTAAAGAGCAAGTGTGCTATTGACAGTTTTCATGGCTTAGATCACCCTTTGGTTAAATTTTTTTCTTGCTTTAACTCCTACATATCCTTTGGAAGCTGGAGTTTTTGGAGGAAATGCGCAGAACCGTCACCAGTGCTTATGGAATTGGTTAGAGCTCTGTTGCATCTGGCCCACAGATGCCAGTAAAACCTAGTACAGAAGAGAGCAATAGCAGGAGTTGCATAAAACCTGAGACAGACAAAAAAAGCCTTTTGGAGGGATGGTAAGACAAGAGAGGAAACCACATAGAAAAAGATTGTGTAACTGTCATGAGGAAACATGCTGGTGAAAAATGTGAAGCTTTTCAAATAATTGTCAGGCATTTATGCAAGTTATAGTAAAACTGGAAACTCTTTTCTTTACCCTTGCCCCAAGGCATGATAGATTACAAGGAGGTACAAGTACACTCAGAACACAAACATGGAAATCATGATTCTCCTGGGGAACAGCCAGTCTATGGAGTTCACCGATGTGGCAGGGGCCCGCGGTAACTACTCTGGATATTTGAAAAGTTTTTATAGATTTATGACAGCTTATAATATTTACAGGTTTGCAAACTGGAACAGCAATAACCATATTATAGAAGCTCTGTGAGCCAGAAGACAACTCTGGTGTGTTCATTGCATTTTGCGTTGCACTTGGGGTGTCTCCTCTGTTTGCACACCGATGCATTGGAGCTCCTTCTGAAGGCTCTGCTGTGGGTTGTCGAGTTAGGAGGGGAACCACTCTCAGTGGAACTCATGTCATGATCCAGCATAGCAAATCCTGTGGTGTTAAACCAAGGCTTTAAAGGGTTTTCTCAGTATTCAGAGAGGCCTTTCCTTTTTAGGCAACAATGGAAAATAATCTGGATAGACCCTGACCCTTAACCCACAACAGTGAATATCTCAAGCATGGTACAATGGATCAGAGTTGTTCTTGGTGGCCTCTGCCCTTTAGCATGTCTGAAAGGCAAACTTCTCACAGAATTGGACATAATCACTCTTGAATGCTTAGCATCCCTGGGGTTTCAGATTTAGGGCATGGGGGGTGGAAAGATGACCTCCTGAAGACCCTCCAGCCCTTTTCCATATAATTCTATGGTTCAAACTGTCAACTAGAGGTATTCCAGTGAGTTTTGAGCTGAACACAGGATGAAAGTGACTTACATAGCAAAAATATTGCCTAAACATTATTCATTAGCATGTAACTTCTATTAGTGAGCCAAGTTGCTTTCACTGATTGGTTTTGTCACTCGATATCCTAGAAACATCTCATGCTGAGTAGATGCTGATTCTGTGCATGGCAGGGTCAATTCATACCTAGGGCACTGGAAATCTAAAGTTGTTCAGAATTCTCTGAAGTGTAAACAAAGTCTTTCATGATAAGCAGATGAATAATGGTACAACAGTCATAGAGCTGATTAAACTGTTTCACGCATATTAGTTATTACCACATTGCATGCTATCACCTTGCCTCAGGGTTTGTCCAGCAGTTCTGGATTTTCCCACGTTATGGGGAAGCCAGATGGAGAGCTACTTAATATGGATGGAGGCCAGCTGACTGCCAAAAGCACTAAGATTGGTAAGCCTGTATTTCACTTCTCTCCTAAGGTTTTGGGCTTTGGGGTTTTTTTTGTCACAGTGCTCTAGAAGTCCTCAGTTTGGGGCATATGAGGAACAACACTTATAACTGAGATGCCCTTTTGTGGCAAAGGAAATCTTCACAGAGACAGCATGGATAAGCACATACCTAGGGCCTAATTTTCCAAGCCTCCAGAGGGGTCCTGTCCTAGTCGGCCTTGCTTCCCTGCTGGCTTGCAGCTTATATTTGTGAGTATAAAGGTTTGTTCCTTCACTCTCACAAAAATTAAAGGGCCTGACTTTTACAGTACTTAATAGTGCAATTTAGGACGGCTCTTATAAAGGAGGGAGGTTCTTTCCTTCCCTTCTTCCCTGCCTTGCTGTCTGATACACGTCATAGCTCCTCTGGAGTGCATTGTGGCTGCTTCTGACAAGTCCTCTGAGTGTGTATACAAGGAAACTCCTTTGTAGCTCTTCATGCTTTCTTTTCCAGGTGAGCTTTACAGAGTGTACCAGCAAAAACTGAAGAATAGCTCATTTCCTCCTATTTTCACAAGCAAGTTAGAAGACAATGTCTATGTTTTTTTAACTGCTTGCACAAATATCCTTTCAGATAATGGCTGTACTGGTTTTTGTGCCCTATCGTAAAGAGGGAAGTTCTTGGAAAGCAAGTCTCTTCTAAGTCTTTAAATTGTGCCAATTCCTTGTGAGAGACAATGTGAAGTACTGGGACCCTCTGATGGTCTCTGAGTAATTCAGAGGACCTGCATGAAGCCCTGAGGGGAGGCTCTCCCTGAGATTGTAGAGAGACAAATGGGATTTGAACTGTCCTGATAGGGCACAAGATTTGTAGGGTTTGCTGTCCTGGGGTCTGTTGCTGTGCATTTTTGCTCATCAATTTTTTTACCAGAATGAAAATCACTATAGTATTAATGTAATGTAATTACAAAGTTGAATATCCCTCAGCTCTCTACATTAGATGTATGTATTAAGTTACCTAAATGGACCAGTGTCCAGTCAGGACAGCATTTTCCGGACTCCTGACTCACTGGCGGTCTGGGGCTGAAGTGAGCTAAGTAATATTGTAATAATTCTTGCAAATTATTTAACAAATATTAAATTATTTTCTTGAAAGGCTTCTTCCGCCGCTGCTGATTTGTATCATAGTGCCTGAAGTGCTCTGCTTCCATTTAAAGCTTTTTGTGCCTAAGCCTCTGCCTTCTGCTGCTCTACCTGTCTTGATCTTTTTGCAGCTGCCACTTCAGAATTTGAAGATAAGGGGCCAGCTAACATAGCAGCATTTTTTTCTTTCCATGGCCATTAACGTTTTTTCCTTTTTAGTGCTTTTTTTTTTTCTTAAAAAGGTACCTTTGTCTATAGCTTCCTGCTACAACTTCAAGGAAGAGACATTTATCTATTACTTTACTGCTGCATTGTGAAAGTCATGAATTATGTTCGTCTACTCAGATAGACTTTCACCCTGCTTTCAGTAGGTCTCCATTAACCCGCATCTGCCAAATTAAACTGACAGGTTTAGAAAAACTTGACACAACAGATTCTAAAATTAGGCCTGCTACAAAAATCAGAGAGATTGAGACCGTGGTTTCCTCCCTCTGTGCAGCTTTAGTTGAATCAGAGTGACATGATAATACAAAGAGGTAAAAGAGAGAAACAATGTTTCAGTCCTCCTTTATAATAGGGTTTTGTTATTCTTGCTTTAAATTTCAGTGACAAAAGTGGTTCAGAAATCACTAACAAGAGTTTTCTGACATAGATGTGCCTTGTGTTCCTTTACTGGGGGCTTTATTCTTTTTTTGATTTTTCCTGACTATTCTGAGAACTTCCAAGGACAGTATGTGGAGGGATTGTTAGAAAAGAAGGGAGAATCATTTTAAAAAGAAATTGCCGAGCTTAATTGGTCAAAAATGGACATGAGCTAAAGCCCCAAAAAATAAAATCCCTGCAGACAGTGTGTGTTCACTGTGAAGTGCTGTCAGTGAAATTGGGAATAATATTTTAAAAGGATTTTGGTCAGAGCTCCCAAAAAATCAGCTGTTCTAGCAGAAGTCTTGGCAGTGAATTTACTGACAGGCTTGAAAGCCTTCTCCATAGTGAGAACTTTGTGGTTAGCTCCATGCTCTCCTGCTGTATGGGGACCCAGAGCTGGAACAATTCCCTGGGCCTGGTACAATTTTATTGACTAAGAGTTACTGTCTTTAGAAAGTAAAGGAAACAGAGGAGATGCCATAGCAATTCCAGGCTATCCCAAGATCACACACCATCTTCTCTTTATTGAACTTCCTCTCATAAAACTCCTGAAGGACTTGACTTGCTAGGAACACTGGATTAACAAATATGATGCCAAATCTTGACCTTCCTTAGTGTCTCTTACTTTTTGTCGCAGAGTTCTTTATGGCTCTCCTCTGCTGAGGAAGTCTCCAAAATCCTCAAGGAAATGCAAAAGATGAATAAATTTTCTGTTCTTAAAACTTGGCAAACAGTGAAACAGGAAGCACCATCTAAAAATTAATATTTAATGCACAACAGATGACTCTTCATTTTCATTTCTGAAAGTGAAAATCAGAAGCAGAGGACAAAAGCGGGAAAGTTGCTATGTCACAAGCCACAGTTTGAAACAGAATTTCTAAACAATTTTTTTCCTCAGGCAGAAGGACTCATGTTATACAGCACTTGTTTCAGTTTGCAGAAGGATAGGCCTGTTCGTTTTCTTGTTTCAAGCAAAGAACTACTGAGATTAATAAATCCAGAGGAACCAAGTTAAAGCCTCCCCCTTCTGATTGTTTTCTGGTGCTGTTGTTTTACAGTTTCTAGAGAGACTGGAACCCGGGAATCTTGGTCCACCCAATTAGCAAATTGCTTGGCAAGTTGTGCTTATGTGAAGGTAAAATCTGGCCCTTCAGAGAGGGTCAAATTAAAACTGCACTTAGGAACAGGGATAATACCTTTTTATTCTGTAATACCACTGCCTTCACTGAACAGCACTGTTGCACCGTTCTTTACTTGGGGAGATCTTTAATGAAGTGAATGTCAATATTTTAGCATGTTTATGTTTTGTATAAGCTCATTGTCAATATTTAGTTAGTTTTACAGGATTTAACATTTTAGAGCAATGACAAGACCTCATGTTGCCTTGTGGTTTTCCTGAAGCTGGCAACATTAATACAAATGTCTGCAAATGAACATAACACGTGTAATTATAAGAGTTCTGTCAGAGCAATTTTAGGTAAATTTTATCCTAAACAAAATATAAAGCTGAACTACCTGGTCTTTTCTTTGCCAGACTCCAAAAAAGTCATAAATGAGCAAATGAGTTTTATGTTGATGCATTCTGCAATGCAGTCTCACTGGACTTATTTCTCTGGGGTCGCCAAAGATTTTTACTTGGGTTTTTTCTAAATACTAACAAACTGTTCAGATTTCTGCCTCCCACCAAAGAACTATTAGAAATTTTGATTCTAAAGTCCAAACCAATAAATATTCACTCAGAAGACTGGTTTTTTTGTTTTTTTTTTTTTGTTTTTTTTTTTGGTTGGATCTTTTGGGGTTTTTTTCCAAAAAATGAGTAAAGACTGTGTTGGAGACTTTGTTTTGGACAGAGATAAGTGCCAAAACCCTAGCAAGTCATTATAATAATTTAATAAACATTTTACGAGCAAAGAATTCTGTGTTACCTTTCCAAGTGGCCTGTCAAACACCATACTATATTATAGCATGTGCAGGTCTCAGTATGTGCACAGATGTTCTTGTGAACATGCATACACATAACTTGGTCTGTATAGATGGACATGATTTCTTTATATCTCAAGCAGGGTTGTACAGGACCAAAAGTACATCTTTCACTCAGACTATGTTAATAACCTCTAGGATATTTGAAACTCCAACCTGTTGAAGCCAGAATTCAGAGAGGGATACTTTTTTTTTTTGTATAATATGTATTTCTTTTTTATTGTGTGATAAGAATATCATTCTATAGTCCCTATCATGGTTTTTAATTTTTTTTACACAATCATATTCCTCTGTGTAAATGTTATAAAAACTGTACACAATATATTTATTTTACTGTTCAGTTAATTTAAAACTGTGTGTTAGTCCAATTTAAACAACTGTAGCAGATCAGGCTGAAACAAACAGAAAAAAATTACTTCCTCCAATGTTGACTTTCAAATTGGTTGAAGGACCCCAGAGATTAAACGATGGATGTTTGGTATCTTTCTGTTAGGATCATTTTTTACTTTTAATAGAAAATTCCTGACTGAGACAAAAAGGTCAAGCAAGTTAGTGCCTAGCAAAGTATTTCTCATGTGGATAAGGCAAGAGGAAAATAAAAAATCCCAAGCATCATACAGCACCCCAGTCCCCTTACACAAGCCAAACATCTTTGAAGCTAGTAGTAATTCATCCATCTATGGATCTACATCTGTTAGCTTAACAGGTGACACAAGGCTGGATTTTAAATGAGTCTAACCCAATAACCAGACTTATGTAATAGGCTTTTCAGGAAGACAGAGAAGGAAGCCTTAATGTTAAGAAACCCTAGCTCAAAGTATCAGTTCCAGTAGCTCCAATGGCTGACATTAAACCTTTCTGTCTGTCTCAGTATAACTTTCCTTTGTGTTTGCTCTACTCTGGCTATCACATTTGCACTAAGGCTCCTTTTGCCCTCCAGTTAACCTACATGAATGCACAGGTGTGTGCATAATATATTAACAAAGAAATACTATTGTTTCAAAGAATTTATTTCTCATGGTTGTTGCTGCAAAAAAAGTGCACATCATAAGCAATTTTTTTTTTTGTTAATTGCTCATGAAATGCTACTGATATTATGCATCCTAGTCTGTCACTCAAGCTACATTAAAAACCACACCAAGAAATAAGTTTCTCTGACTTGGTTGTTTTGTAAAAAAGGTTGCATCTTGTTTTCTTTCACAGGACTGATCATGCGGAATATGATTTTCTATTCTGTACACTGCTCTACCTCCATTGACTTCAGAAGAATTACTCTTGGTTTATTCTGGTGAGAGATGGAGAGGCAGCTGCTTTTCTACTTTAGATGAGTGGCTGCCACAGAAGCAGAAATATTATATGTGTTGGGGGAAAAATACCGTGTGCACTAGCAAAATGTCCCACACAACTCAGTTAGTTTAGCTTAAGAAATGTTTTCTCCTAGAAAATGCCAATAAACTAGAGTAACATTTTATTTAATGGTGTGGAAAAATTCCACATTATAGCCATATGAGAAATGTATTTAATTTTCTTTTTTTAAGCCAGTCAGCAAGTAAGGCAAGAGTGCATACTGCTAAGTTTGCTAGCACTGCCTAGAAGAGCATATTGAAAGATCCCCTGAAATGCACAATTGGATGCAATGCTAAGATGGAGTGCTTTGTGCAGCTGAAGTGCACTTTGACGAACTGACTGGCTTCAGAAGCTGTGAATCTCCAATCTTGTTGTTGGCAGACATTAAAACAACAGTGTAAACCTTTAGTCTCTTTTTCTCTTCTGATTATACCAGACGTGGTGGCACAGAATAAACATGGCAAGACATCTTTGTGCTGGAGATGGTTTTAGCAATAAATACAGCCCTGGCATAGGGAGACACAACTCTTGTTGACTTCAGCTGGTGCTGTGCTGGATTACTCTCAGTATGGGTTTGATCCTCAGTGTCTTTGTAGTAATGAGTGCTCTGGCAAGAGCATTAAGCACTGCAAGCAGAGAATTAGCAGCTCCATCGTTATCCATGTTGTCAACAGACATGAAGAAAAAGCAGGAGGCAGAAGGGAAATCTTGTGTGTGCTTTACTGGTTTGCAAATGTATACTGATTAAATCAGCAGCAACCCGCTGCAAAATTCAGACTTATTTTCTGCTCCCTTGTAACTGTACATAAATAATACATGTTTAATACAGTTTTAGGCATTTATTGAGATACATTCACTGCAAGGAGAAGTAGGTGCTAGATAGCAAGGACTGTGAGAGGACTAGATGTGATTCTGTCTTTGAGAGGTATTCACAGTGCTGCAAAACATTTCGTACATAAAAGTTTCAAAGCAATATGTATCCTACCTTGAAAATAGATTGCCAATATCTTAACATGAATAAGGAAGCTCACGTTGGCAGTACAAGAAGTCTGGGGATGTTTATGTATGTTCTGGTTAAAACTGCTGTCTTTAATTCCTGTCTGAGCTCCAAGTAAAACCTTTCTGTTCAATATGATTTTATTTCTTGACAGGGCAAGTAGGGCTACACTCTGAGAGAAAAGACTAAATTTTAATAACCTCCAAATAGAAAAAAAAGATATTGAGACAGAAAGAAAAATAGAAAAAAAAAAGAAAGAGCCAACAGCAGATGCCAAATAAGACAGAAAGAAGTAAAAAGAAATTGACAGCCAGAGATAGGTGAGAAAAGAATAGTAACATGCGTATCAGGTTTTCAGAGACAGGTCCCCTCTCCCTCTCTTTCTCTCCACACTTAACAACAGGACCACTTGCAGACAGCACTTCCTTGCTACTGGTGCAACCCTCTGGCCTGGAAGCAGCAGGGCTTGCACCAAACTGGGGCCAGAGAGAGGCACAGGTAGCTGAAAAGGTGCTTGCCATGGCCCATGAGAGCCTGTGCCCAGGAAATAAAAATCTGGTTAATCCACTGGGCCAGTGTTGTCAGCTGGGGAACCAACATTTGTAGAGCCAGGCCTTACCTCTCACCACTGCATCACGCAAAGCTCAGCCCCAGAGAGATTTCTTTGGGTTGTTGTTCCTTTCTCTGTCCTCCTCTGTTTTAGTTGCTCTATCTTTTGCTTTTCCTTTCCTTCATACGTCCTAGAGATTGAGTCTGATCTTATCACCACAGTTCTGGAGCACTAGACAAGTCCTAGGATGCTAGGTAAACAACTGTCTTCTGAAAAGTCCTTATGTGGAATGTGGAGGATGGTTTAAACCTCCTTTTTTTTTTTTTTGGTGTGTTAATCACACATACTCTTCTGAGCTTTAAGCTTAGATGACTATGAATAAAACCTGAAAACTACTGTTAAAAATCTGAAAAGTCTGTGTCTTAGCTAAGCCTGGGTTTCCAGCTGAAGTTCAAGGAAATCATATCTTGAAGACAAAAGACAATACAAATTTTCAAACAGAGAGGCCCAAATATTGTCGCATTATAAAACCTGAAATGAAAGGCACTTCCAGCTGATTAAGGTTTGGTTCTGAGGCTGGATGAAACTATGCAAGCTAAAAATGACCAATAAAGTATTTTCAGTATAACTGCCCTGGGAAATTATTCCAGATATGTTTGTGGACTCAGTTTTGTAAGTTTATCTGTATAAATGGTTTATAGGAATAAACATCACATTCACTGGTAAAATGCAAGATACATGAAGTTTCTGTTGTGAATGATACAAGCTTATCAGAGATAAAAGGACTGATGAATTATAGCTATAGTTTCCATATTTACTACTGCAAGCTCTAATTTTTTATCCTATGAGCAAGTAAACTGTGAAGAGATGGATTGATTTCTGATAAAACAAGAGCTGATAAAAGCCCTGGTGGAGAATGGAGAATATTTGGGTTGTTTATAGCATGCAATTAGTTTTTCTTCATAATCTCCTGACCTTTGCTGCTGCTACTAACTCAAGACTATCCTATCAAATGAAGTGACGCTGCAAAGCAAAGCATGTACATTTTCCAGGCAAAGGGGATACAAGAAAAAACAAGATGAAAATAGGTTTTAGCCTCAGCTATAAGTCTTCAGTCAAGGTACAGAAGCATAATTCACTTGCTAGTCTTTCCTTCAAGGCATGGGGGATTTAAAAGAATACTCTGAGAGTAGCATCTGAGCTCCGTCTAAACTCATCCATTTGTTGCAGCAGAAAACAAACAACATACAGTGTGTAAAGGAAATTAATACTAAACCATGAGGTAGTCATTGATTCAGACAGTGTATGTTGGAATTTTCCTCTGGAAGACATTTAGTTCAGCCTCTCACCTGAAGCAAATTTGTCACCAGATGTAGATCAGGTAAGGCATTACTTTCCCTAGTCAAGTTGCACACTATCTCACTACTCCTGTGCTGCACTTACCATCTTTTCTAGGAAGTTTTCCCAAACATTTAATCTGAATGTCCCAGCAATAAGGGGTTCATTGCAATAAGGGTTCATTGTTCCTTTCGATGTTATTTTCTTCTAAAGGAAAGAGTTTGGCTCAAGAAATAAATTCCCTTCCAGCAGCCATAGACTGCTATCAGATAACCTTTATGTTACTCTGAACAAGCCAATCTTTCTTGACTTCTCTTTGAAGGTTGTGTGCTCTAGGATCCTACCTATCTTGGTAGCTCCTGTTTGATATGGTTTCTCTTACTGTTCTTGATCTGGAATCCAAAACTAGCTACGTCATTTTAGGTGCAGCCTCACAAGGGTCAAGAAAGGGTGTATAGTCCCTCCTCTTGACCTGCTGGCCAGGCTCTTTGAAATAGGCAGTGTGTACTTCCCCTTATTTGTGATCTATCTGCAGTGCTGGCTTGTTTTCTGCTTGATATTGTCATAGCCTAGCAAGCATAGTCCCAGAAGGGATATCCTTGCTAACGGGTGCTTACAGCTTCCTCTGGGACCTGACAGAACCTATCAGCTGGCCAGTTTGAATATGGACAGTTCTTTAAGCCACTTAAAGTTGTGACCGCCTCTGTGATCCACATTTAAGAATAGG